>NC_137218.1:28651901-29006901 GCF_949987685.1 Ammodytes marinus
TGTGTGTGTGTCTATGTGCGTGTATCTGTCTGTGTGTGAGTGAGAGTGTGCATGTGAGTGCATGTGTGTATGTGTGTGTGTAACAGATCTAATGTCAGATCTGGGCTATTTGCAGCAAGACGTTGCAATACTGTTCCTATCTTTCTGCTGTGTCTGCACACCTGTTGTTGTTGCAGTTTGTGTAAGGTCATTCTGACCTGTGTGGCTTTTCTGCTTGACTCATAGCTCTGTATTAACTTCTTTTAAAATGATAACATAAATGTTGCAAATTCCTACACTACCAAAAGTTATTACCTGTTCATCAGTGGGTGCATCTGAAAAGACGGATGGCACCGCTTTCGTTTTCAGTGATGTATTGCTCTTTAGATTGCGGGGGTTTCTTGAAGTCGTCTGAAATTATCGCTACAAATACTCCGTTTGCGAACCGTTTCCACCGGTGTTTTTATGTCCAAACCAGCAGCAACAAGCCACTGGAAATTGGTGGAACTTTGTGGTGCCCATCTGTAGGGTTTATTTTGTACAATTCCTAAATGCACACTGAACCACTGTGTTGAGTCCTTCGTTTCCGCTTTCTGCTGTAGTGATTCGGTTACACAACTAGCCGGAGCAAAGTAAAATTCCACTGCTGCTGAGAAAGTAGTCCCTCAAAATGCGATGATTCATGCAATGCGTGGTTGGTTTTATTTCTAACATTATTCTATCAACACAGACATTTACATCGATAGTCTGGCGTTATAATTGATTTGCCTCGGGTGTACTGTGGAGTGGGTAAGACTGTTTTAGTAGCTGGCTAATTTGACCCTAATGCCGTGCGCTAGCCTAGCACGAGCAAACTCTGCAACTAGAAGGACTGAATGAAATGTGTTGAAAACTGTCTCCACTGATAAAGAACACCAAGGCTAACTTGGGAATAAGGCCCTATGTCCAAAATTCTGAACTACCCCTTTAATAATGATCCAAAAGCATGACCTGCCTTTTTCTTTTCTTTTTACAGCAGACAGTGATATTACTTACCCCTGATTTTGGCAAGGCAACAAGCCATGCATTAAATAGGACTAGTCACAGAATGACTGCTTGTCATTTACAATACTTGTAACCCTAAGCTTACACCAACCGCTTCATGAATGTTAGTGGCAAAATTGTACCGGAAGAGCTCTAGGCTAAGTGTCACCGCCGACTATTGGCCTGGCATGCGTCCTACAGCTATTTCGGCCCCTAAGGTTGGGGAAGTTGGTGACTCCAACGTAAAGTTTGGTTTTGTGTGTGGGGCATACTGGCAGCCTTTGTTCTTTGCGTTTCACGTGGGAGGCAGCAATCTTCTTTCTTGCTCTTCCATGTCCCCTTCCCCCTCCATTCCTGGGGCCTCCCCCTGACAGGTGTCAGCCAAATGATCACAAGTTAACAGTTGTTAGACATGACATGAGCAGCCATCCATCAGCAGTCATGATGCATCAGCTCAACAGAGAGAGAGAGGTCGCTTACATTATTCATCCATGCCCCTTAACACAACTCTAAATTAATGTGTCTGTTGCTCTGTATCTACTGGGTCAATTAAAAGTTGCTAACAGGGTTTCAATGTATTTCCTCTGCCCTCCAAAGTGGCTTGAAAACTGTTACTGTAGTTGTTTCCAACATAAAGATATTCTTTCATTCTTACTGTGTTCTGTAGTGTGGATCTGAACAGACATTAGTGAATAAGTCTTCTCACCATTTACAGTCTTTGTCTCATCCTGGAGTGAGGGCTCTTGTTAGGTTGGATCTTTCAAAGGTCAAACACTGACAGTCACTGTTTATCACTCCGACAATCATTCTCATTATCATTATGGAGATGGGCGGCGTGTAAGGAACTATAAAAGAATTGTAATTATCACCATTTTAGAAAACGGTAATTATAGGCCTCATTAGCATCCATCATTATGTTTAAGTGGGGCCACGGTCCACTAGACGAGTGTACATCCTGCTTTTTATCTGCTCTCTTCCATTCCTTTCTCAACCTGCGTTCCAAATCACATACTCTTTCTTTTTACTACACTACATACTAAAGTACAGAAGAGTTTTAGGGCCACAGGAGAGAAAAAAAATCAGATAAGGAAGATTTTTCTTTTCATTATGTCGAGAAATGTCAAGAATAAAGACGAATACTCCAAATTGCAATTGGAGTTAATGGGGCATCTGGGTATTCTCAGCATGCTACAATTGACATGCATGTATTGGTTGGGACATCCTTTTTCTGGCGTACTAAATAGTAGGGAAGTATGGGGATTGGAACGCAGGGTCAGTGTATGGAGAAGAAACATTAGGACGTATAGTGGAATCAGGTCCAACTTAAACAGGGTGAGAGAGGGCTGCCAACCGCTCCCTCATTCATGTTTAACCAGCTTTTCACAAAAGGCCTAACCCCCTTCTGTGGCTCAAATCAGTTCTGGAAAAGGGCTCACCGTGCTGATGTTAGAATGTGGGTGGATCTATTTTTTGTGTTAGCTTAGCTTATAAAGTATGGACAGTATGTGAATGTGTAGGATAGTGGTTGAAGGACAGTTCACAGCTTGTCTAAGACATAGAGCTCATCTGAAAAGAAAGTTTTGACCAAAGTAGCTTACACTTAACGCTTTATTTTTTTCCCACTAAGAAAAAAAAAATTCTTAGCGTTTTTTATTTCCTAGCGGGACAACATTTTTTTTTTAAACAGACTTCACAGTTCTATATTTTAAATTAGCATCTCCCGAATGGTTGAGAGAACATTAAAGGGCTTTGGTTTTCACACAAGGCAAGGCATAGCACAGCTTCAGCTGCAAGCCGGCTAATGTTTGTATTCAACGGTGTAACGGTTGGAGTCGTGCAAAACGTCTCAACCACAGCCTTCCTGTGGATGAATTAGTAATGCTAAAAGATTTCCATTCCATCTATCTAAATGCTTTGTGCGAGCGCTCAACCTGGTTAATATAAGGAGCCACTCAATTTTTCATGCCCACACGCCAAGTGTAGCCTTCAATTTAACATAGCTGTTAATCCTGGGAGTGCTAAATTGCTTTTTAATGTCGAGGAACATGGTGTTTTTTCCAGAGTAACTCGTGAAAAATGCATCAGCAATATGCAGAGCAAATCACATCCAATGTCATTTTTTTGTTTTTTTTGTTCAAGAGCCAAAGGAACAAAGCAGCACCTCGGCAAAGAGGAGCGAAACCAATATGTTGTTTTGACACATCTGCCACCTCAGGGCTCTCAGGAGGAAAACCTCCCGCAGGCGCTTACTGTGTGTGTGTGTGTGTGTGTGTGTGTGTGTGTGTGTGTGTGTGTGTGTGTGTGTGTGTGTGTGTGTGTGTGTGTGTGTGTGTGTGTGTGTGTGTGTGTGTGTGTGTGTGTGTGTGTGTGTGTGTGTGTGTGTGTGTGTGTGTGCGCCACGGTGTGATTAATTGTGTGTCTCTCCCGCATTTCTGTTGTGTTTATTTTCAGTGGTACAGTACATGCATGCACACCACCAGTGTATTGCTCTACATAGGAATACAGGCTGGTTGCTATGTTAAGGCTATGTTACATTCAAGGCTGTGGGTGTGTGTGCCCCTGAACATGTGAACTGACAGGGAGGTTAAGGTGTTGTTGTTGTGCCTGGAGCGTTGTGTATTTCCCACTCTCTTTGGCCCTATTAGTTTCCCCTGCAGACCAGAGCAGTAGGACCCTGGGTTACATCGAGCTTGACTAAAAGACACTCCTCTAATATCTACGGTCAGACAGTCAGTGAACTCACTTCAAATGACTTCCTCCGGGGGGGGGGGGGGGGGGCTCTGTTATGACGCAACAATGAGGCCACTGGAGCAGACACATGTAGACAGCAGAGGAAGAAAGACATGCCATTGTTGCTTCTAATAACAGTTCCATTCAAAATCCTTATTGCAGACAGGCTTTGAAATGAACACACAATAAAAGCACCTTGTTAAAATGTGATGGGAATGTATTAACTTTCATTATGCCATCCAAGCAGTAATGAATTGAGGAGATCATACAGTGAGTTAAGTAGCTTGATTGTGTGTCTTTTATTTGTGTATTGTTTCATATGCAAACTGAACTGTAGAATTACTGTGGTAATGAACCTATTGTGTATGACTGCTGAGTGTACAGTACATTCTGTGGTAAACCCAATCGAGCCTAACTACAGTATTGTTCTTTTAGCCTTTCCTTCAACTGAATTAAAAACGTTACTATACGAGGCAAGTGGATCCAGCAAAGGCTGGGCTTAACACCTTCCTTCGGGGAAGTGTGTGTGTGACAGACAGCAAGCTGCCCCAGATCATCTTGAAGCTTGGTGTTGGTAAACACAGTACATGGTAAGCCCCAGCTGAGACGGCCATTGATAATTGGCTTAGTGCTGGCTGTGGCTTTGGGTGGTTCTTAACACTGCTGCTCTCCTGTGCCCCCCCCCCACTGACACCTATAGCTGCTAACTCACACACATGATGAAAGAACAACTGCACAGCTGAGTCTATAGACCCCGTTTCCATTTGTCTTTAACATGTGGTTTTTGTGATCGGATCACGTGAATACTAGGGGTGGGAAAAATAATCGATTTTGAGATTAATCGCGATTCTCTCTCGAACGATTCCGAATCGATTCATAAAAGTTTTTTTTTTTACTAGTATTTAATATTAGTATTTCCTGCGCTACTGCTCATACACACCACACAAGTGCGAGTTGTTAAAAGTGGCGACAAAAGGGCAGAGAGCAGCAAACCCATATGACCTGCACTGGCTTTGTGTCTGTTTACGTTTTTGTATGAGAGCTGAATTCCAAGCCATACTTTTTGCACAATGTGTTGAAATGACATAGAAAATAATAGAATAGAAATCCTATAGAAACATGATTCACAAGAGTAGAAAGAAAATTAAACTGAATCGGTTTAGTTTTTACATACTTCCATATTGTGTTGAAGGCTGCATTGATTATTGCACTGGTCATAGAAAGTCATATTTGTGACAAGAAAAGCTTTTTCTCTTAATACAATATTAGAGAAGGTAATTCATCTGTTGATTGTATTTAATGATCATCACAAAAGTAGGAAGTGATTAGCAAACTCTGAGTAGCAAACTCAGATGTGTATATAAATATATTTTTGAAAATCACACAAGGGTATGTATGTAAAAAAAAAATTGCATCGAGATGCATTGAGAATCGATTTTGAATGGAATCGTTGACCTCTGAATCGAATCGTGAGGTGCCAAGAGATTCCCACCCCCTAGTGAATACAGCTCTAACTACAGGTGAAAACACTCTCAAGACGCATTGAGATCGGATCACAAAAACCACATGCGGAGGTGGTTTACGTCGCTTGTGTCCGATGTGTCCGCATTCATTTGATAGTGGAAACAGCAAAGTGACTTTTGTCCACATTAGGGACCTCCTACTCAATTGCCGCCCCCTGCCTGAGCGGAAATACGTTGAAAATGCAGCTTTTATAGAAGCCTCATGAACGTTAGTTGCATCCGCCAGTATTGCAAATGACAAGCTTTCTGTCCTCTGTTTTCATTTCACTGCGTAAATCTGAAAACACGGAAATCGCTGCTATTGACTGGAGAGCTGCAAGGCAACGACTTCCTGTTGTTATCTGCTTAAAAATAAAAGTCAACTCGCGTTTGGCTAGTAACCGCTTTTAATGTGAAGGCACACAGGAAATATTCTGTTCGCATATGCAGTAACTTAACTGCATATAGAAAGCGGTGTACTGGTAGTGGTGACAAGAGTGTAGCAGACGTTAGAAAAGCCGCCCGGCAAACACACATCTTTCACCAGCCAAAGTGGCGTAATAATTTACTCGCCTAAGAGTTTTTACTTTTATATACTATCTATGATATTTACCCGCATTTGGCGAGTGTTAATGTAGAGCCCTCTAAGCAGTGTTGTGCATCGCTCCTCCTTGTCTAAATGAGACAGTAGCCTATCTCGTCAACCTAGACTGGTAATTATCTTCGCATGTAATGCATTTTAATAGCAAATGCGATTAAAACAGTGGCACTGTACAGCCCTGCATGTCTACTTGTTTGAACCCCACCGGTTAAAAACTATGTACGTGTTGATTTAAATACAGCGCGGGTAAATGGAATCGGATCACAAGTAGACAAAGAAGTCACATTTGAAAATACAAGTGTGAACACACGGACTGAGAGCTGTCCACTTGTAACCAGATTACCAAAATCAGATGTTAATCCCAGGTGGAAACAGTATGTCACTCTTTGGTCAAACTGGCACTATACTTTGTGCCTGGTGTCGCTTTAATAGCAAATCCAAACTGTAATGTGGATTGTTAACACAATTACATAAACACACACACACAACCCACCCGTTCACTCACACCCTCAGAAAGAGAACACACTCTATATCAGTGCCTTAGGGATAGCCTGGGTCCACTCACATGACCCCCATGGTGAATGTGCTGCAGTCAGCCTCACAATGTGCACATTTAAAAACCCAGAGCCGCACACCGAGTTTGTGGCGAGAGAAAGGTGGAATGTGTTCCCGCGGGCAGAACGCAGGCCGCTCTCAAAGGCATCTCTATTAGCAGCAGACAAGCAGGGCCTTATGTCATGGTCACCAGCCTCACAGAGACATCCACAGACTGCTGCCCCGCGCCAGGCCAGCACGCGCCCATGAGGCTGGAAATCTACTGGGCCCAAGTTGTGCTTCCACTCTGCTGCTGCAAAAACGTACATCCTTCACATGTCGCTAATCTGATAACCCATAGCTGTTTACTGCAGGAGCACAGTCACAGGGGCTTGAGTGAGATCCTTGTTTGAGTGGTTTGTGTGTGTGTGTGTGTGTGTGTGTGTGTGTGTGTGTGTGTGTGTGTGTGTGTGTGTGTGTGTGTGTGTGTGTGTGTGTGTGTGTGTGTGTGTGTGTGTGTGTGTGTGTGTGTGTGTGTGTGTGTGTGTGTGTGTGTGTGTGTGTGTGTGTGTGTGTGTGTCTGTCTGTGTCTGTGTGTGTGTGTGTGTGTGTGTGTCTGTTTGTCTGTGTGTGTGTTCTTGTGAAGCCTATGACAACATTGAACAGAAAATGAGGGCGTGGCAAGGCTGTGGTGTTCTTTCACTTGATGTCATTATCACACCGTTCCTGTGTCCGTGAAATCTTCCGTCAGACCTGATTTACTCTAACTAATGCTCTTGTATTAGCAACATTATGTAGTGCCAAACGTGACAGCTATATGCTCAGCTCTGTGATACAAGCCAGTGGCCCTTTTCATCCACAGTGCCAGATAAAGAGCCCCTGTCATCTTTGGGAAGTATATATACCCAGCACTGGTGTTGATTACCATCCCCGCTGTCTGATAGCGGCGCGGCATGCTAATCATTGTAAACATCATGTTGTGGCTTTGACACACTTAGGCTTATCTGTAATTGCTGTAATTGTTACTAGCGTTTAACAAGATCGTCTTCCAAGATAGTGCTGAGAGTGCCAGAAGGCGCGGGTATATATATGGGAGAGAGGCTCCCTCAGATCTCACTGGCTGATCTGGGCGCATTAGATCGACACTAACACTGCGCTATTAATGAAAGGCAGCCCACGAGCCAGAGTGCAAATCCGATAAAAGGGGGCTGGAGACGAGAGGGGGGTCATGAAATATTTAAATACACAGGGCTTCAAAGCCAAAAGAAGGCCTCACGCTCTTGTCAACAGACAGACCCCCTGCAGTCCAGCCCTGGCCCCCACAGTCTCTGGCCCCACAACCGGCTCCAACATGTAAGACACAAAGCAACCAGCTCACTCTACTGCTGTAAGGACACAGCCAGGGGAAAGGAAGAGATTCACTAATGAAATAGCTTGTGTCTCCAAACACACACATACTTACATGGACACACACACACAGAGAGACACACACACACATGCACACACATACACACACACACCACAGTCTTCCTCTTGTTCAAGCAGTCTCCCATGTTCTAGTGTTACACAGAGGGGCGATGCGCAGCAGAGGGGCGACGGGGTCAGGCAGGATATCCAAGTGCTGTCTCAGTGGACTGTGACATGTTAAAACACTCTGTCACATGAAAGGAGGCTCACATCCTCCACACACACACACACACACACACACACACACACACACACACACACACACACAACCATATCCAACCACATCGTTAAAGCCCCTTTCACATAGAGATTACCATATCTATATTCAGTATTTTACATTGTGTGGTGTGAATACAGTTCTTGTTTTGAAGAGCTCTCAAAGGGGACCCAGAACAGATAATTAAAGGTATACCGCGTAACTATTTCATATAAATTAATGTTGGTTACACAAGCCATCACCACAGAGTTGACACAAAGTAGATTAAGCCTATCAGCTCCACAAAACTCTCTCTGTATTTCTCAGTATGGCAGCGTTTACAAACGACAATGGCGCAGGAGCTCATAAAAGAAGAGCCCAAGAAATGTGTCAGTTGTTTATTCTACTGCTAAGAAAAAACCTGGACGTACAGCAGAAGATATAAAATCCATGCACCATCTCTGAAGGCTTTACCTCCTGCAGTGTTGTTGTAATGACTCAGAATTCCTCATGACGCTTTAACCCTTAATATAACGTGAATCTGGAATCAACATGGCAGATCATCTCTCTCTCATGTGACGTGCCAAGCATCTTGTGTTTGCCTTGCCTTGTTGTTTGTCTCATAGTGGCCTAAACTTCCCATGTCTCTCCCTCAGCCTCCCCCAGCAGCAGAGAGGGTATACTGTAGACAGAACAAGGCCTTTAGTTAGCCAGAGCCCTGCTAAATGCAATTAGAAAGCCCTTCAATGGCCAGCGGGGGCCCGGGATGAGACGTAGGGAGAGAGAGAGAGAGAGAAGGACAGAAACAGAAAGAGAAAAGGGGGAATGTTGGGGGAGGGCTGGGGGGTGCTGTCTGTCACTCGGCTGGCTTGTGTTGTCCGTGGCCCATCTTGTGTCCCCCCACTCTGGAGCTGTTAGGCAGAGAGAGAGAGAGAAAGCCTCGGGGAGGCTTGTTTGAGTGGTTTGTGTGTGTGTGTGTGTGTGTGTGTGTGTGTGTGTGTGTGTGTGTGTGTGTGTGTGTGTGTGTGTGTGTGTGTGTGTGTGTGTGTGTGTGTGTGTGTGTGTGTGTGTGTGTGTGTGTGTGTGTGTGTGTGTGTGTGTGTGTGTGTGTGTGTGTGTGTGTGTGTGTGTGTGTGTGTGTGCGCGTGCGTGCGTGCGTGGTGGACTGGGGCTGTCTCCGTTGGTGCCTGACAGAATGTTCTTGACGGAGCGTTTCAGGGCTCCTAATCCCTCAGAGCTCCTGCAGCCAGGCTGGGGGGTTCAGGGGGTCTGCACAGGGTCAGACAGCTTTTAATACAAGGCCTTTAGTGCTGGTTTCCTCACTGCTATCCCATAGTCATTCCTTTCATAAGACACAGCAGGCTGAGGCTGACTCTCTCTTTCTCTCTCTGTCTTGTCTGTCTCCTCCTGTTGTGTGTCTTCCTCTCTCGTTTCTCTTCCTTTATGCCCCTGCTCGCTCCCATCAAGTTTCAAGATGGTTGATGTTACATTTATATTTTTTTTTCATCATGCAGTGGGTTGATCTGTTAAGAATGTGTTGTACGTTCGGGATGCGGCAAACACTGTAGGGTTTCACAGAAAATCTGAGGTCAAATTAGAAAAGAGAAAGCTTTCAATCCTTCCTTTTATCTTTCATTGGGGATCAAATGACACTATGATCTGATGAGGTCATACTTAACAAGCTTATCAATGAATGTGCATGACGGCGAGCAAGCACTGAATTCTATTTATTCACAAGTCAGCCATACAGTAGGTGTACTGCTAAAAAAAGGTTTTCAAAGCAAGACAACTCTATTTTTCATGTAAATCCTTTACATGTAAATCTCTATGTGAAAACACTGAGTGACAGCGCTATAGATAAGCACACAGTTTTGGCCTTTAAATTTATTTTGATTTTGGGATTAGTAATTATGCTGGCATTTAATGAAAATGTGTTTTCCTGTTAGAAGGGAAGGGTGTGATTGACTGGTCTGAATTCATCCCCTGCATCACAGCAGCCCACAGCATTAAAGCTCCCATATTATACACTTTTCGGTTCTATTATACACCATATTATATGGTCTTAGTGGTCCCTAATACGTTTTTCTTTAATTGTTTGCTGAAAAAAACTTTCAGATAATTTATTGTACTATGCTGATGTTCAGCTAATCTCACAATGGCCTATTTTTTAAAAAAGAGTTGCAGGTCCCCTCGTAAATATACAATCTTTGAGCTCCCCCCGCCCCCTGTCCGGAAGCGAAGCCAGATACGCCTCGCCCTCTGTCTGTCAGGGCCGTGGACCAATAAGAAATAGGGGTGTGGGCTGCACAGTGGAAGCTTCTGGCTTTACGGTTTGTGAGGTCAGAAAAGGGGATAATTCTGACTGGAGTGTTTTTTGGGGGAGGGGTGGGGGTTTCAGAAAAGGGGAGAGTGAGAAAAGGAGAGATTGTTATTTTTTTTGATATTTTGGCAGTCTCTAGGCACACCGTGGACGCATGGATATGTTGGAACACATTTAAAAAGTGCATTTAGCATAATATGGGACCTTTAACATTCCACTGCAATGTCTGTCATTTAGGCAGAAAGGCTCTCCAGTGCTCTGTGACTGGACAGACAGAGTGGGGGGGTTAGGACGGTGCATTAGGGATGGAACCAAAGCATTGGAGGCAGGGGAAGGTTAAACCAATGTTCTTGTCTTGCATTGTTTTTCCAAAGTGACTCCCATAGCAGCAACAGTGTACGACTGATGGCCATTGAAGTAGGGGTGTTCCCCCGCTGACAGGCCCCGTTCTTCTCTACACCCAGTAATGTTAACTGATTATTGCCAAAGCAGTATCCAGATAACGTTTTTGCCATTGATCAGTCCATTTATCTTGAACTCCTATAGGGCTCCCGGCCTGCTTTCAGACACCACAGGGAGATAAACAGATAGACAGATAAGCAGATAATGGTCTGTACAGGCTTTTAACAACCGGAGGAAATACTTTCCCAAACGCTGTACCGGCTGACATATGATGTAAGTCTCATATGTCTCGGCTCAACGATCTTTATTAGAACACAAAGGATCATCTCTTTCTGTCCTCAGATGACATGCCACGCTTTCATCTCTGCATCCGTCAATCTTATTCAATGTTTTCCCAAATGCCAATCATGTCCTGATGTGTAATTAACCAATGCTGGAAAAAAGTCGGAGTCAATGTAGAGATTAATTTTTTTGGCAATGTTATTGACAGGTTTTCATATTGAAAAGCATGTATCTGGCAATGCAGATAAATGTACAGTGTGTCTCTCAAGTCAAATAGAATGTATCAAGTTCTTAAAGCTCTCTTCCTCTCTCTCTCTCTCTCTGTTTGATGGATGCAGTTTAACAGAGAAGACTGTCAGCTTTTGCAAAGGCTGTTTCTCTACTTTTGGCAAGCTACGCGGTATCCTAGTTTATGCTGGTTTCATTTGTCATTGTGTGTGTGTGTAGGTGTGTGTGTGTGTGTGTGTGTGTGTGTGTGTGTGTGTGTGTGTGTGTGTGTGTGTGTGTGTGTGTGTGTGTGTGTGTGTGTGTGTGTGTGTGTGTGTGTGTGTGTGTGTGTGTGTTTGTGCGTGTTTGCATGCACAGCAATGTGTCATCCCCACATTAATACTATGAGTGACAGATTCATGTTTGTCTGGCTATGTGTCTGAGGAATTGGGAAGAAAGGGGCCTGTCAGTGCTGCTTGTTGGGAGGGAGGTAGAGATTAGAGCAGGTTGTCATTGACAACCCAGTGCAGGCTCTGGGAGAACAGGTCACATGTAATGACTGTAAGAACAACAATAAGAAAGAAAGAAAGAAAGAAAGAAAGAAAGAAAGAAAGAAAGAAAGAAAGAAAGAAAGAAAGAAAGAAAGAAAGAAAGAAAGAAAGAAAGAAAGAAAGAAAGAAAGAAAGAAAGAAAGAAAAGAAAGAAAGAAAGAAAGAAAGAAAGAAAGAAAGAAAGAATAGAATAGAATAGAATGGGGTATATGATTTGGGAGAAAATAGCAGTTGGGATAGAGATTCGAATCCAAATACTTCAACCGCTCCACTTGTTCTCTCTGGTCCCTCCCTGACACGCTCTACCTGCTGTAGCTCCTCCCTCCCAACGTCCCAACGACAGTTATGCGCGTTCATGTCTTTTAAACTAGTGTCTTTCCTCGTATCCTTGCTGTCTTTGCGGTGTAAGCAGTTGTTGTTAAACGGGAAGTAGGACCTTTAGGGGCCGTTGATTGTAGACATTGCTGTTTGTTGGCTGCCGTAGTGCCAAACTGTCAGACTGCTCGGGTCGTGAACACTCACGCAACTGACGCAACAACGTCGGTGCCAAAGTGAATGGACAGTCCCAACAGCCAATAAGAACGGAGAATCGGAGCCTCGCTCTGATTGGTCAAAGTGTACATGAGCGGTGGCAATTTTTGGGGGCGGCACACAGAGGCAGGGGAGAGCAAAGTGATGAGTAGATATTCTCAGACCACTTCACCTACATATACAGTAGCTGAACGGCTAATATGACATTTTTGCCAAATATTAAAGTGAAAAAGTTACCCACCCCAGCTTTACGCAACCTAAGGAGGGTGAGGAACTACTCCCACCCCCTGCTCTGAGAAGATTGGGATTGATGTGTTCTTAAATCCATGTGAAACAGGGTTTATTTAACTACAGCATTTTTTCATTACCAGCATGCTTTGAATATTTTTTATCAGATCATTTTTTTGTTAATTCCAGTTGTCCGATCCTTGTGTGGAACAGCCAGTGAAACATAGTGACATATGATCTTCAACTGTTTGCCTGCCTGTGATACACTGACCATGCTTACAGTGTCACATGTTAAAATACCCACAAGGTACATCATTATTGATTAAATATACATTGCGAAGTTGTAATTATATAAACGGGTTACAATAAGATAAATAAGACTTGTTCCTATGGTAAAAGGTTCAATGGACTCCACTTAGCGCTTTTCCCTGGTTTTTCACGCTTTACATTGTTTTCTACACATTCACCCAATCACATATACATTCACACACCGATAGCAGCAGCGACCACGCAGGGTGCAAGCTACCTACCGGGAACAGTTTGGGGATCAACGTCTTGCCCAAGGACACTTCGACGTGTGGCGGGGAGACGAGGGAACCTCCGACCCTGCACTCCAGAGGCGACCTCCCTACCCACTGCCGCCCCTATCATTTTTACCAATCCGATATTGAAAATCTTTTTTTTTGTCGGCTTGTTTTTAAATGTAGAAGGTGAGTTGCAAAGTCAGTCAATAAGTCATTCTGCTACTTTGGCCCAGACTCTATCATACATCTATGGTCTCCAGAGGATAAATCCTTATCACTTTTCATCTGACGCTGCGTCGCTACCTTAATGTTGACTATTTTTTTTTTTTAATACTATTAGCCAGCTATTGATAGATATCATTAAAGGTGCAGTGTGTAATATGACATCATCAAGTGGTACAATTCTAGATAGCAACAGTTTGTCTCTATGGCTCCCGTTCAGAGAAGCAACAGAAAGTATATGTGTTATTATGCACTAAATTAAACGTACTTATGGATATTATAATTATTTTCTACCAAGTCTGCTATGAAAAAAATCCCAAAATTCTACACACTGCGGGTTTAAATGTTGTTACAGACCATCACAGCATAATACTGGTACACCTGGTTAGTTTTCTCTCACTTCTGTCCATTTAGTGAAATGTCTCAACAATTATTGAGTGGATTGCCTTGACATTTTGGTACACATTCATGTCCCACTCAGGATGAGTCATCAGGTCAAAATGATGACAAACTCATCTGCAAAACTAATGAATGACATTCACATCTGCTTCCACCAACAGCTGATTATCAATCAGAAAATATTAGCATGCTAAGCTAACATACTAATCTAAGGTGTTGAATATGGTCAACCTTATCCTGCTAAACATCAGCGTGTTAGTATGGTCGTTGTAAGCAGGTCAGCATCTTGCTCAAAGCACCATTATCGGAATATGAAGGTGTATTGAATTCTGAGATCCTATGTAGTATAAATGTGCAAAAAAACATTTCTCTTACTGTGACATCACAATAAGAGAAATGTAGGGTTAGACAGTGAGACCATAAAACACTCTTTCTGCCTTTTCTCAGGCTAGGATGAACCAATTAAAAAAAATGTGCACATTTATACTACATAGGATCTCGGAATTCAATACACCTTCATATTCCCACCGGTGAAGTAGGCCTTTAAGTACAGCCCTATAGAGCATGGCTGTGGACTCACTCCAACCTACTGGATAATTAAGGCTTTGTATTGGCAATGACCTTATGAAACGAAACGCATCACGACGATACATGGTTCACGATATGATATATGACGGTACCTTGTGATATGATCCATAATGCGATATATTGCGATATTCACATAATTCAATGAAAATGTAAAGAGAGAACTGAAATACAAGTTGCAGTAAAATATCTGGGTGGTCTTAATACATCGTATCACATTATATTGATAATCAAAACTTTATTTCAAATTGGAAACCTGGCCATTCGATGCAGAGCCGTACCGTGACATCTACATGAGCGGAGGTTGTAGTTCTCAACCAGTTTAAAACCTGAATTATTTTCCTCTTAAATATCTATACTGGAGCTGACGATATGATCCAGATATTGTGGAAATAAATATTAGGATTTATTGCTGTATAGACATTTCAGCACAGCCCTACCTACAGCTCCGGAAAAAATTAAGAGACCACTCCAAATGTTCAGTGTCTCTTGTTTTACTATTCATAAAAGCATATGTTTGAGTAAAGTGAACATTTTGACTTTATAATAATAATAACTACTGACAACATTTCTACCAAATTCACAATACAAATTTTGTCATTTAGAGCATTTTCAATAAGTAATGTAGAGATGAAGATTTAAGTAAAATCCAAACTGGCCTCTTAATATTTCCGGGGCTGTATATTTATCCTGTAGTCCTCACACAGGTAAAACTCTTTGTGAAGCACCCTCCCACCTGAGACGGCTGCGGTTCACCACTGATCACGACTCATTAAGAAGATTCTGCTTCCAATTCTAGTTTGAATCATGAGAATGTTTTTCAGCCCCCGTCATACGCTCTGAGCCAACGCAATAAGAGCTTTTAACATATCACATTGCCAGCACTCATGTTACACTTATCAGTAATATTTCAAACAAGGGGATAGATGTGTCATAATGGCAGGAAGGCTCATAAAGGCGAGCTGGTCCCCTGTGATTGTAATCTAGGAGAGAGTTCCTGTAAAATTAAACCATGGTTGTGTGGGGGGGGGGGGGGACACACTTTGAAGTGGGAGAATCAGCGTCCCAAAAAAAAGGGAATAAAAGATGACACAAATGTCAGTGTGAAGCTGATGTTCTATAGACAGAAACCTACGTGCCCAGACAGCAATTACTGGGATCCATTTCATGCATGCAGACGTGGTGTTTGATCTGTGCTTCATTCTCCTGCACACAGCCCATGTGTTTTCATGTTAGACTGTGCAGGCTTCCTCCATTCTATGTGCTGTGTGTTCATCTCTGCCATCGTTTCATTTGAATTTAAAATCATGTGCGAGAGAGAGGGAGAGATCCGGATGCCGATTTGTTTGGCAGTGTGGCTGTAATCCCAGAGTTGT
The DNA here is from genome assembly GCF_949987685.1 of Ammodytes marinus. Taxonomy (NCBI): domain Eukaryota; kingdom Metazoa; phylum Chordata; class Actinopteri; order Uranoscopiformes; family Ammodytidae; genus Ammodytes; species Ammodytes marinus. The sequence continues at coordinate 28,667,561 of NC_137218.1, forward strand.
GGTCGCTCTTAAAATCTGATAATGATACTGTTTAAAATGGAGAACAGCGGCTGGCTCATAGCTGCTGCTCCTGCAAAGGGCCCAGTGAAAACAACTGCTAGGTAGCCATTTTCTGCCGGAGGAGGCCGCCATATAAAATAAATACATCTCTTGAAGCTATGTCCTGCATTTGAAGCCAAACCGCCATATGCTCTTGATGTTTTGTCACCATCACTGCTTCAAACATAACAACCCCTTGTGATCCAGTGACATGTAACCACAGTTATACATTTGCAACTATAATTTTAGATATGATTTACTGCATTTCTGTTTTAACCCTGAATGAACCGTGGCCTATACAACCAAATCATTTCACAGCTGTTATCAAAGATGTTTTTCCCATGGCCTGTGACAATGCATACAGTACATTTGTGAAACATTGCAGTGGCCTCCAACATGATGAACACTTGCCCTGCGTTCGGAATCGCATACTCTTTCTTTTTTCTATTCTACATACTACATCCGACGATAAAAATAATCTTGTTAGGATGCAGTAGGCATACTATTGGGACATACTTTTACTCTTTCATTTCATCATAACATCGCGCCTTGATCTTGCCTCTTGCTTTTATATCCGTCGCATCCCCGTTTGTTTTCATATGGAGGCTTCGTCGATGTGGTGTCACTTCAGGTTCACACTGGATTATGGGTCAGAATCGCCCAAATAGGATGCTGTTTTCAACACTAACAATCTTGGCCGGGTGAAGTAGGACATCCGGGTACTTCTAACCATCCTAAATCTGGCCACAAGAATCGGGACATCCTAAATCTTTTTTCTACATACTATATAGTAGAAAGTATGCGATTCGGAACGCAGGGGTGGTCTTTTTCTGTGACCACAGCTTTCAGAATAATGTGGCTGGATATGAACTGGCCAACTGAGAACAATCCATCCCACCCCTGATGCTACTTCACATTGTCTGTCCAGTGTGTCATCTGTGTGTCAATGAGCAGCCATGCCAAGCCCATGGTGGCTCTACATGGATAAAACCATTTTCTGCCAAGTGTGTAAACTTTTCCATTTGACCACACTGAGCATCTGACTGCAGTTTGGACAAGAGTGCTGTTGTGTTGACTGACTGGGTGAGGATGTGTTTTGCCTCTCGGGGTCCCAGGCAAACTAGTGTGTAGGCTATATTCCATTTCCCATGACTTCATTTTTTTGTATGGCCGGTCCAAGCCAGCCAACTCTGTCTTTCTGTTGCCACCGAGGGGACGGATTAGCATCTCAGCTATGAGCTAAATCTGTTTTCTGCTCTGTGGACACATGGGCTAAACTGGCAGGGACTGTGACTTTGACTATGTGGGTCTTATTGTACATCCATTGCCTTCACAGTCGGTGGGTTAAAGCCCATTAGACAACAAGCTGTAGGATGCAATGGATCGCACTATTAAGAGGATGTTCCCGGGATGTCCAGCATTTAGATTTACAATTCTCCAAATGTGTGCGACTAATGCATGGAAGGATGAGAGCTGTACTTCTCAGGTTACTATAACAGCAGTGTGAATCTTCACAGGATGTTCAACCTTAAATCTCTGTGATCCCTTTTTAAAGTCCACACTCCATGGCATCAACACTGGGGAAATGAAGGTGGCCCCCTTCAGTGAAAGACGCCCAGCTCTGCCAGCTCCATGCAGGGCTGCTGCTTTGTTGTTCCCCAGGGCGGGTTAGGCTTCCAGGGCTTGGTGTAAGTTAACGCACAGAATGATAAAGGTGGCAGTCATGATTTATGTCTGCAGTTTCATGGCTGGAAGCTTGTTAGGGGTTTTACTGTATAGGTCTTTCAGGGTGGGCTGAATAACCCAAAGTGCTTTTTTCATATTAGTAGCGGACCTGCCTTGGGGCCGGTGGATCCAACAGGCAGACTGTGCTGCTGTGAGGAGCTGCGCGCTGCTCATAAAGGAGCGTTTTGTTTTTCCTCCCCTCACAGTAGCAGCACCCTACTGGGGAATTCATTAGGGGCTGACATCATCTCACTCAATACGGAGCGAAAGAAAAAATATCTTTCTGCCTCAGCTCTTCCCTCCCTCCCTTCTCTTCTTTCCTGTTGTTCTCTCTCTCTCGCTTTCTCTCTTTCTCTCTCTCTCTCTCTGCCTCCTTGTCGAGCTGTGGGGCGCTGCTTGTCTCCCCTTTTGCGCGCCATTTACGCAAAACGTAAAAGCGCAGATGTGCACCTCTGCAATCGAGCTCAAAGATTTTCGGAAGCCCAAAAAACAGGAGTGTGTTTGTCTAGTGAAGGAGCACGACTGAAGGTTGGATTCAAGTCAGCCTGGAAATCAGGAAGTGGGAGGAACCGACCGTGAAGACAGCGGCGGCGGCACTCAGGCAGTCAGTCGCTGGATGAATGGGAGTTTGTTTGGCGCTTGGGAGCGGATGGGGAGAGGCTCTTTTGCGCCCACGATACGGGAGAGAGGAGAGCGCGACAGACACACAGCAGTAGCGCGCTAGTATAACCTTATGATGTTGGTCTCACTGTTCGCCTGATCTGTCTCTACAGAGTGGAGTGGCAGAGCGCTTTGTTGGATTGGATTGCTCCGTCGGACGCAGCAGCTGCCTCCGCGCACTAACACACACACACACACACTCCTTCCCGGATCCTGTTTGTTACCTCTAACGGATTTTTACGACAGGATAATATAGGTGAAACCCACCACAGTGTGTCTGGAACCAGGAAAGAAAGGTGGATCACGTCGTTTTTCTTTTTTCTTCTCTCTCGTCGCCTCAGCGTTGCAGAAGCTACCCGTGGCAAGACACATGGTTCCCTTTGTCCAGAAGGCGCTGTAGCTTTGTGAACGGCTCTGGGTTGTTGTGTTGTTGTGTTTTTTTTTTTTTTTTTTTTCTTGGAAAGGTTTCGTCTCTCTCCTCATGGCTGTCCCGAATTTTAACGGAGTAGACTTCGCCGCGCGCCTTTGTGGATTATATCATTTGAAAAGCAGAATGTGAATCCAGGCCATATATATACTTACCAGACCGAGGAAAGCAATATCCTGACTTGTTTTACCTTCTTGCCAACCGTGCCACATCAAAGGTATGCGCGCTGCATCTGAGCGGCTCCTCATCTTAAAAAATGCATTGTGTGTGTGTGTGTGTGTGTGTGTGTGTGTGTGTGTGTGTGTGTGTGTGTGTGTGTGTGTGTGTGTGTGTGTGTGTGTGTGTGTGTGTGTGTGTGTGTGTGTGTGTGTGTGTGTGTGTGTGTGTGTGTGTGTGTGTTTGTGTGACAGTTTGCAAAAGGGTCTAAGCGGAATTCATAATAGTTACCATTTTCACGCCACCTCCTATATGTTCTCATGTATTATCTGCAGCTCTTATTGTTTACATACTGTCAACGTTAGTGAACGAATTCCCCGAATCATTTGAAGGTTTTATACATGCAGCATCAATGTAGGTGTCTCTGTTTTTATAAAGATTTCTTCATGATAAGACTTGCAGCATAACAGACATCCGTCGGGATGAAAGACATTAGTCGCATACACCTAAGCTGTCACTGGTAGCAAGATTTTGAACATTCCTTAAGGTTATTATATCACAAGAAAATAAGCGCTGCTGTCAAAGTGTAATGCCATCGTAGTTTATTTGTTCGGAATTTTGAATGAAATAAATGCGAGGCGATGGATAATCCTTAAACCACTTATTAGACAATTATTTTATTCCTTGGAACCTGTCTGTCTGTCTGTCTGTCTGTCTGTCAGTCTCCTTCCTATGTGCGGCTTCTAACGGCAGTTGTCTTGTTTTTGTCCTGTCTTCGTAACCTGTGGTTATTTTTGCAATATTTGAATCATTCTCTCTGGAAAAATAATGAATCTGTGACTTTCACCACATATAAGCATCTTATTTTCATATTCAGGTTTAAATCTGAACACTGCACTCTAGATTGCGGTGATGCTGGCACTCTTTGCCTCAGAGGCTCGGGAGAATGGATGGGGTTGTTCAGTCACGGAGCAACAGTGCCTCCCAGTGGCCTCAATAGAAAGGGGCCACTTGTTTTGTGGCAGTCGGATTTCATTTATTGGTTTTGATCATGATTCTCAGGTTTTTCCAAATAATTCTGGACATACATTGGGTGTGAGAGGATGCAGTCTTGGCTTCAATGGGTTCAAATTTGATCTTGAGGATTTTCGACATTGAGGGCTGTTCAAGTACAAATGATGGGATGTGTGTTCAAACTGCATAGTAAATGCAACTGGGGTGAATCAAGGATTCAGATATAAACTTTAAAATGACAGTTTTGATGGTTTACGCGTAATCATTTCCCCTCACTCAGTGTGAACTCGTTGATCTCAGTTCAGTTGTTGTGCTTTGTGTTTGTTACTCATTCTATTCTCCTCTTTTCCAGGTCTCTGATGCCAACTCAGAGAAATTTTTCAGCACCGCTGCAATTAAAGGTACAAACTTGCTTTATTTTCTTGCCGTGCTGAAATGGTGTCATTGTGATGGTGAAGGTGTATTGCCATTGCCCTGTTATCAGCATGAATTGGTTTGCACTGTCCCAGTGTTTATGTATGGCCATTTGAAATAATGTAGCAGCATCAGTGCATCACATCCATAAAGCTGCTCTGAAATAAAGCTCAGCTGCTTCTTAACACACACACATGAGGTGAACATCTCCCTTGCTGCCAGTATTTCATCAGATGGAATCATGACAATGAGAAATTGAAAAATAATCATTATTGTAGAGTAGGATTTTGTCTTTACATACATACAGCCCCGAAAAAAATTATGAGACCAGTCTGGATTTTTCTTAAATCTTCATCTCTACATTACTTATTGAAAATACTCTAAATGACAATATTTTTGTTGTGAATTTGGTCGAAATGTTGTCAGTAGTTTATATTATAAAACCAAAATGTTGATTTTACTCAAACATATGGCTCTTGAGTAAAAACAAGAGACACTGAACATTTGGAGTGGTCTCTTCATTTTTTTCCGGAGCTGTATATGTGACATGAATCAGTTTGTCAGTTTTGGTGAGCCTTTGTCGCACACATACTGAGAATGTCCCAGGGCTTGCAGTACAGCCAGGAGAGGAGGATGTACTAACCGTGCAGGAGAGGCATCTGTTTATGGCCTCAGTGTGCCCACACCACATGTGACCTCATTATCAAGTCACTAATTTGCTGTTAAGAGCGGACCCATTTTCTCTGGATCAGGGATAATGGAGGTGGCCCGCGTGAATGGGACATTCCTCTGTAATGGGGGGAGTTACCGTGCAGGGCAGGAGGGAGATATTAGGACCAGGGTATTGACCCCTCCAGGGCGGATTGTTGATGATATGTCCTTGTACACGCCCCCTCCCACCCCCCACTATCCTCTCCCTTAGCCCTGCACTGTCCGCTGTGCAGAACCTCCAAACACATTTCCCACATTCTGCCCTTTGATTCCCTCCAGGGCTTGATTTGTGGCGTCCATTGGGGCTGGCTCAATGGCCATGCTTGACAGGGAGGTTTCCTTTTGAACGTGCTCCTCTGTGAACTGATTTGGTTCCCTTGAAAGGATTAAGGCCCCCTTTGTGCAGCCTAAACCAACAGAGGGTCCCCCTCTCCCCTCTATGAAAGGGACCTGACTGGGGGAAACAGTACACAAAATACTCTTTCTCTCTGCTGCATGATAGTCCACTCTCCATTCCCATTTAAATATCCCTTCTTTTATTCTTGCCTTTTTACTATCTCTGACCTCTCTTGCCATATGCTAATGCGAGCTGCTAATGCAAAAGGCCAGTAAAAGAATCCAGGTGCAGTGAGAGCCAGGACCACTGGTATTTTTATGGATTAAAAGAGTGGGGCAGATTTTTGTAGGAATGGATTACCGTTACTGTAATGCAACCAAACTCTGCCAAGCAACAGCTCCAACAGAGATGGAGAAAAAGGCTGGTTTGTTAACCGATGATGAGTGTCAATATTTGCTCAAAGGCAGGTGCAATGACACTCTTGTTTGTCTGTGCGGGCGCTTTCTGGTTGGTGCACATAAAAAAAGCTTATTTGCCGTTAAGGTTCAGCATATGGCCGAAATACACATGAAAGGCTATGGAAGCAAAAACAGCCCCCAAATGAAGCACATAAACTGGTTTAGTATATTGCTGTATTATGTTTGAGTTCTGCATTAAAGGAATAGTCCTGGCTGCTTATACCACAGTAGTTCAATTATAACCTTGATGCTGTAGACTCAACGTGCACATACTGTATGTAAGACTCTTAAGACGTGTGAATGCAGCTTCACTTCATCTCAAATTGAATAAATCTCACACAGTTCAAGAAATATATACCGAACAGCTTTACATTTTGACTAAATATAGTATTCCTTGTTAGAGGAGCCACATGCTTATTTCAAACTCAGTGTCATTATAATTAATAATATTGTGACTGCTTGGAACAAAGGTAAGACATGAATCTACCTTAAACCAACAGTGTTGAGAAGGCGGCCATTGTAATTCAGCTGCTGATGTGCAGCTTTGGTAATGACTGACAGTTGTTGTTTTTTTTCTTCACTGCAGCACAACTATAAAATGCGCCCAGGGCAAAGCTCAGGTCTCTTTGAAGACTTAGTGCTGGTCCCTCATCTCACAGCCTTCTCCCCTACTCAATAACTACAGTGCATTTTTCATGCTACCTCAAAAGCCACAATGTTTTCTACTTCTTCTTCTCTCTGCCCGAGGCCTACACTGCATGTTAAAAAGAAAAACCACACTGATGAGAATGTAGCTTTTGTGTTGTCAGGCGTTGATTCGTTTTGTGTTTGTGTTGTTAGCTTCACCTCTGGGTTGTCGCTATAGTCTGCTGTGCACAGTTTGTCTAATGTGGAGCTTAACATCCCTGTCCCTCTGTGCTCACTCCCTCCCACCTGCTAGCTCTGGCTTCACTTTGCACCAGCAATGGATTTCATTAAGGAAGAGTCGTTAAACGTTAGCTCTAATTACAGTGCTTGTCAATGTGCCTGCAGGTTGTCGGCTAGCTAACCTGATAGCTAACCTGATTCATTAGCTCTGCATGATGTTAAAGCATGGTGATGTGGGGTTCTCCTCTTAGCCTGGTCCTACCAGACCATCGTACTTCATTTCATTTGTACAGAAGGTCTGGAATCGCTCCATTGACAAAAGTTCACTCACTTGAAGGCTGGTGTCTGTTGAAGTTTAAAACTATTGGATCTGCCCAGTGCCACTCTGGATCTGCCAACCAATCGCATAACGTTTGGTCGTGACGTATGTCATGCGCCGGCTTCTGACTACAACTGAAACTGGAGCAAGACCTTAACGTCATTGTTCTCAGCCATTCCCTCTGTTCGCTGATTGGTTATGCAAAAATCTATCCTGAGAAAGCCTGCGAATATACCGCAGACCCAGACTGACTACTGAAGGGAAATTAAAATTGAGCTGAAGTAGGTAGGCGGGCGGTGCCAGGCTAGGGTTCTCTGTTGGCCACCAGTGAAATAAAACAACTTCCAAATTGCTTCCAAAGGTGACGTGGGTGGAAATGGGTAACCAAGCTTTCATACGTCTGTGACTGCTGTCCAGGTGGCCAAGCAGGCATGGGCCTGGATCCAGTTTCAACCGTGGTTTGAGAAGTCAAGGTTTTAAAGCAGTATTGTTTTCCGTCATAGCGTTCACACAGATACTAGCCCCTCCCCCAAAGGATGGTAACATACACGTTTGTTCATCTTCAGAATATGTTGGGCGACTGTGTCTCAGGTGGTAGAGCGGGTCGGCCGATGATCAAAGGGTTGGAGGTTCGATCCCCGCCCTGCCACCTGTGTCATAGTTGTTGTGTCCTTGGAAGACACTTCACCCACCTTGCCTCGTGTGAATGTTGATAGTTAGCCTGCTATCGGTGTATGAATGTGTGTGTGAATGGTAACGTGTAAATGGGAACAGGTCTCCCTTGCAAAAGAGTCTTCGGACTCAATGGGATTTACCTGTAGAAATAAAGGTAAAAAAAAAATATATATATATGTTGTTTAGAAATAAAAAGATTGTGTTCAGTTCAGTTGTAATCACAATAACATTACACCATGGTATTATTGCTTAAGGTTCATATGGTTAAGAATATCATACTGGCCCATGCCTAGAGTTGCACAGATACTAAGGATGACAAGCCAGCAGCGCAGTGTGTGTGTGTCACCACAATATAGTCTGCAGACAGATCTATCAAATAATCAAAGCCGTGTCCCGGGGCAGTAATAGCTTGTCACCCGGGTTACATTCCCATCCTTTATGATAGTGTCAATCCACAAGCTGTCCAAAGAGACTGCATGGCTAGGTCACCGGAGAGCACACGCTAAGCTCACTCTGCATTGTTTGTTGAGCGGTTATCCCCAGCAGCAAGGTTAAGATAATGTTGGATGACATTTAAAAAGCTCTGCAGTGCCATTCGTCAAAGGCTTTTCTCATCAGTACTCACTTCAGAGTCCAGTCAGTGTGTGTGTATATAGATGTAATATGTTTATAATAGAAAAAATATGTTTTGAACTAAAACTGAAGAACAAATTCATAAAAAATACAAGACTTGGTAATGCTACATTGAAAGTCTTCTTGATTGCCTTTTTTAACCTGCGTACACATCCAAGTCTCGCCTACGCAATGGTCACAATTAGAAAAGATTGAACTGGTTATTACAGTTTATTGAAAATATATGAAAATTTTTCCTATAATAAGAGTTCATTTTGTTAATATGTTGGAGACGCTTGTTCCCTTATAATAATAATAATAATAATAATAATAATAATAATAATAATAATAATAATAATAATAATAATAATAAATAATAATAATAATAATAATAATAATAATAATAATAATAATAATAATATCTTTATTTATATAGCACCTTTAAAAACAATGGTTTACAAAGTGCTTCAACAAAATACATACGAGCAAGTACAATCAAATAAATACGAACTAATCAAAATAAAAACACATATACAAAAAGATAAATACAGCTACTCATATACACACAACAAACCAAAGGAGATTAATAGGTGCTAGGGTGAAAAGACAATGAGGAATAAAAATATATAGACGGCATCACATAAAAGCAAGTCTACAAAAATGTGTTTGAATAAGGGATTTAAAAGAGGTTACTGATTCGGCTTATGAGGCATTTCCTGCAGCTGTGTCTTAAGATGTGATACCCAGTTTTGCACAGGGGGTGGGGGGTGGATTGAAGTGCACCGTGTAGTCAGTGATTCTCAGTACAGCGCTCATCTCACCACCTATGCTTTACTGTTAATGTGAAAATGAAGCGTTTCTACAGCAGCAGGGGCCCGGAGGCTGACGGCAGTGTTGAAGAGAGAGGGCCGCTGGTGAAGTATGTTAAGGCTTGAGTGCGTCTGTCAGCGGGGGGGGGGGGGGACATAGTGCTAATGTGCTGTGTGGAAGAAGGTGTCATTTGCGGCGCTTGTTTTTTTTTTTTTATTATTGTGGAAAGAGAAAAAGCCGAACTCTTGTGGCAGATATCGGCGCTGAAGAGCCTGCCTGGATATGTCATAGAGAGAGAGAGCTGTGCTGGCAGCTAAATTGCCTGTGAGCGTATTACGGCTGTGTGTAGGAGGTATAGCTGAGCTGAGGGCTTGTTTTTCTCTCTCTGTGTGTCTCCTGAAAGCTGCATGGTGATGGAGTTGTGTGTGTACTTCCAGGCTTTCACGGCGCCGCCACCTGCTGTAATCTCCCATGATATAGGGAGGCAAACAATCACGCCACAAATCACCCAGGCAGCTCCCTATAAGTCATCCAGTGGACTGGAAAGAGGAAGGCTCGGCCTTTGACAGCAGCAGTGTTGCTTTACTGCCCCCCAGGCCTCCCTGCTCTCGCCCCAGCACTGACCTTCTGCACTCTGTTTGTGTGGCAAGAAGCCCTGGCCTGTGGAACTTGACCTGATGCGCAGTGGAAAGATGAGCTGACGGACAGTGGCCTTAGGGTGGGTTCTGAAGGGCAGCAGTCAAGGACAGGTCTCTTTTGTTCTCTCGCTGCCCCCGGGGCTGGTGGGCTGAGGGGGTCACACAGAGGTCACTGCCCCCCCCTTCCTACACACTACTGATAAAAGCATTGTTGTTGTAGCTCAAACACAAGCTTAACTCAGATCAAAATGCTCTTGTACTGTACTAACCATGCAGGTTGTGAGTAATACGACAGGGCTCTGAAGGATTCCAGTGTGAATGAGACATAACTGAAGCAGCTTTGCTTGTGTTGGTTGCCCAGTCCCCTGCTAGGAGCATTTAATGCATCTCTAAAGGGGTAAAGGAAGCCCAATATCCTGTGCTTACACCCCCCCCCCCCAAGCCCTTCCTCTCCACGCCCGCAACTACAGAGAGAGGCTGTATTTCATGAGCATGAAAGGGGCCGCTCCAGCCATGCCTCATCTGCTGACAGAGCCAAACAAAGGTTAACAAATCAAGGGTAGCACTGGCTGATTTACTGCCCTGGCTGTTGCGAAGAATGGCCAAGCCCCCATTTGTAGCGCTCACATTTACTGTGTCTGACCGTGTAGGCTGAGAAAAATGGCAACATTTCTAACTTAAACTATTTAAACTAATTGCATTTAAATGTTATTTTTATTTTCCACAGTTCATTTGTTCAGGTCAGGGAAGCAAGGGATTAGTCTTTAAAAATGTACAAAGTATTAATTGTCTGGGTTGAGAGCTTTACTTCCATGTCAAATGTGGTTAAGTTTGCTGATTGCAAGTCATTGACTTAGCAGACTAGCACAAATGATCCAATAACCCTAAAAAGATTGGAACAAAAGACTCTGCATACTTTAAGTAATTATTTCACTTGAAGACGTGTGTCAGGTTTGTAGCCAAGACACAGCACACTCACAGATCTGTGCATGTGGATTTATATATTTTTGACCATTAAGCTTGAACTCATAACATATGCAATCGGGAAACATGATGGAATTTTTGGCCAGATAACTCAGTCAGGTAAAAAATACTGAGATATGAGACCACAGATCTAGCTGGTGCCCACTTGGTATAAGTCTGTTGATTTGAGGATCAGTTTTAGCAGGGAGGAGATACCTGTTGGTGCGCACACACACACACACACACACACACACACACACGCACACACACACACACATGCAGCAGTGTGGACCAGTCTCCTTCCATTCAACACAAATAGGTCATTGAGAGTTTGTTCCCTGAGTCCCGAGGTTAGAGACTCTAAGTAAATCTATCCATCTTAATGCACTTATTTCAGCACCAGGAGAGCTGGAGGGAGACTGTGTAAACACATCTCTATATCCGACATGCCACGCTAAACCCAAAGAGCCTGGAACCCATCAGGGCCAGAATTAAAGGTCTTACATCTCAAACACAAACATTTAAATGGGCTGCACTCCAGAGATCAAAGTGAAAGGCCTTTAGTTTTTTCCTGCTGCCTGCTTCCCTTGTGTCGGCCAAACTGAGCTATGTGGCAGCCAGGCAGTCAGGGTTGAATGGTGAGCGTCTGCAATACTGTACTTTGTCTGTGTCTCACTGAAGTAAAGTAGATGATTAAGCATTACACATTACATTAGTGTATTCAAAAATCTGGTTAGTTTACAAAGACAATGTTAAGCATTTATAATGAGAAAGACACAAGATTAATTTCTTAAAAAATTTTTTTTTACAGTTTACGTCTTACTTATTCCATGTTGTAATGTTGTGGAGAAGCTTCCCTTCCTGAAGGTTAATAGTCTTGAGAAATACATATGCCAAGCCCTTTTTTCAAAGCATGTATCTTCCACACAGACACACACACACACACACACACACTAAACACACTAAACACATAAAGACCCAGCCATTCCCAGTGCACTGTTGTGTGTGTTAAGGCAAATGATGCCTGTGTCAATCTCTGGTCCCTGTGTCAGAGGTGACATTGCCAAAGAGGGAGCGAGAGAGAGCAGAGTGTCTGAGGGGCTCTTTACACGGTGAAAACGCAACCGTTTTCCCCTTTACGGTTTCAAAAGTTTCCACATTCAGACGCAACTGATTTGAAATCGTCACTCGTGCACATGCTTTCGGAGAAAATGGGCCGAAATAGCTGTAGTACGCATGCCAAGCCAATAGTTGGCGGTGACACTTTGCCTAGTAGATAGCTCTTCTGGTACAATTTGATGCATAAAACCTTACTGTAACCGAAAGGTAATGCCACTAATGTACATAAAGCGGTTGGTGTAAGCTTAGAGTTACAGGTAGTGTAAATGACAAGCTTTCTGTCCTCTTATTTCACCATGTAGAACTCATGACAACAGAAGACATGCTGTTAGTAGCCCCTTTTACACAGCCAGTGAAAGCCGGGAATATGCTGGAATGTTCGGCCCTCCACCGTGCTGTATAAATGTGACCGTTGCGGAACGGGGGAATTTTACTACCTCGGGGGGTAGTAAGATTGCCGACACAATCAGTTCCACCTCTCTGTATAAATGCGGCCAGCTTGTTGTTGCGGAACAGGGGGGCGTTTGACGTTCCATAGCCTACGTTCTAAACATGCGACCATGTTAGCAGTTGAAAGACGTGTGTTTAACATTAACCACGGCGGCCTGATGTCCCGTAAAAATCACCAAATAAAAGGAACGGCGTATAATCTAGCTGGTCATAAGGTCCGCTGCTCAATCCAAACCCCCACGCTTCATTTTGCAGAGTGTATGAGTCTATTTCTGCCCGGGGGAAGTTGTACAGTGAATGCAAAAGCTAGGCTAGGCTAAGCTAGGCTGCGACCGTATCGCCGCCGCTATTATTATCCTAAGTCTGAGCGTATAATGTATCCACACTATATTTCTGTCTACAGTAACGTGACTTCACACACTGTGTGTATGTGTATGTGTATGTCTGAATGGCAGAGCACTGCTCTCAAAGAGACTCGCTCACAGCCAACCTGTCACACAGACACACACACAGATGTTGGACTCAACCGGCACATCACGGGGACAGTAAAATACGGCCCTCTTAGTGCAAGCTCCAGCACTTCTGCTCTCAATTCACCGGCCAGTGTTGTTGTTGTAAAGCAGCTGACCGGCGCGGCGCTAAATGTTTACGTCACACCTGACGCTGTTTACAAGCACCTCTTTCATTCCGGAACGCTGTGGGGCTACTGATGCGCCAACATGCCGGCGTTGCTTGGTTCTGTGTAAATAACACCTAACCAAGCTGAGCCGGCAAATTGCCGCTCTTTCGTTCCGTCAATATGCTGCAATCTCTGTGTAAAAGGGGCTAGTGACTGCAGCGCTGCGGGGCTGTGTCGGCAGCTACCTTCATGTTAGGGGCGTACTTCAAAATAAAAGTCCAGTGAAATGCTGTTAATGTGAAGCTAGTGAAATGCTTTTACTGTGAAGCCGTAGCCTTAATGCTCTTTTTGTTTGAACAGTAACTTAACTGCTACGTGCTGATCTATAGATGGTGTTTTTTAATGCAGAGAGCCATGTTCCTGGCATTACAGGTGGTGACACAAGTTTATTTTGCTAGAAAAACCAGCAGAGCACAAATCTTTCCCCAGCCAAAGTGGCGGGTGCATGGTATCAATAACTTACTAATCGCTTAGATTAAATTGGCGAGTGTGATATTTGAGCCCTGCACGACACTCTCCGCCGATCACAGTGATGGTGCCGCGGAGACACCGTGCTTGTTGTCTTCTAACTTTATAACTCGCGTGTGGGTATTTTGACAGCAAATGTTATAGACTACACTTGTGAAGTGGAGCCGTGAAGGCAGCGTTAACCAGAGAAACTGGTGTTTGCCAGTTTACAAGATTCCAAAACAGTTGCGGTCTCAAAAGATTCCACCCTGGGAGGTGGTATCAAAAGTTTGCGGTTTCACGCCTGCGTTTGCTGTTGTCATGTGAATGATAGGCTGCATCCACGAAGGTATTTTTGCAGATGCACTGTTTGGGTTTTTAGTGTAAACAGGGTCTGAATGAGGCCTTGTGGTGGCTTAAAGGTTGCATAGTAAATACTTGTATGCCTGACAGCAGGAGAACTGAATTAACTTAAATGGTCATGTAAACAGACTTTTAAATGAATTTATCAAGTTAGACTAAATGAACCTTTTTGGATTAGCAGGACAGGAGTACTGGTCTGGAAGCATCCAACACTTCTGTCTTGATGGCAGGTGCTCTCCTCTCCTTTCAGCCCAGTTCCATCTTGTTGCCTTTCCAAAATCTCTGTGTTTTAAAGTAACTGCTGCCGCCTCGTGATGTCATTGTATAGAGAACTGATCTGGGTTCTGCTGAATCACTTATGGACTTTGTACCCAGACATGCAGCATAGCAGTTTTGAAGACAAATGTACTAAAAACCATTCACCAAAAGTCTTAGTGTTGCTTTGGACAGCATGAAGTAGGATTTGCCCTGTGTTCCAATACCCATACTTCCCTACTATTTAGTATGCCAGAAGAAGATTTAGGATGTCCCAATACATAATAATAATTGATAGGTTTTATAATACATGCACGTCAATTGTAGTATGCTGAAAATACATAAATGCCCCGCTATCTCCAGTAGTATTTTGCAGTATTCGTCTTTATTCTTCACATTTCTCGACATAATGGAAAAAAATCTTCCTTATTTGATTTATTAGATTTTTTTTCTCTCCTGTGGCCCTTCTGTACTTTAGTATGTAGTGTAGTAAAAAGAAAAAGTATGGGGTTTGGAACGCAGGGTATGTCTCTCTTTTATAAAAAAAACAGAAGAAGAAAAAAACTGATGAGCATGGTGAATGGCGACCCAAGGTTTATAGATCCTCCCGTTTTGTATTCTAAAGTCAGGGAGAGTTGAATGGATTAAACAATGCTCTAAAAGGCCACACATAGTAAAACAGTTGAGCTGTTAAAAACATCAAGCATTTGTTTGATTATTTGGACACTGTACAACGTTGCTTTCATGTTTTCAAGCATTTTACCGGCCCTGCATCAAATAAACCTGCTCTCTTTAATCCCCAGAATAGTCACTTTATGACATACTTTATATAGAATGATAGTGTCAGGCTTTGTGGTTCAACACCTGCCGTCTGACAGCTGTGGTGTTTTACTGTGGTGTGTGAGTGTGTTTCCCTGTCCACTCTCTGCTGTACCAGAGGATGGTCTTTGAACGGTTTAAACTCTAGTATTTAAGAGGGACACAAAGCAAAGGGAGGGAGACAGAGCATGGGGGGGTGGGGGGAGTCAGGATTTCACCAATACAAGGCTTTAATTAATTGCTCCCACAAGAAAAGAGGTTATCTTTTTTTTTTCTCTCTCTTTCATTCTCATAAATATGCAGGAGCGTAAAATAAAGGCCTGACGAGCCACAGGGGAAGATAGAGGATTACAGAGCAGGAATCCACACATCCCTTTGCATGTGTTTCTGCCCGGCTCACACACTGCCTGGCTTTATTTCTCTTATTATACTTCCACAGGCTACTGACTATAGGACAGCTACTAGGGGCAGCGCTAGGACCTTTTTGAAGGGGCTATCACACCTTTTAAAGCAACTTTATCGCCCCCTGGTGTCGACGTGCTCGCAAAATGACTTGTGACTTGTGAGAGAGGACACGGTTAAGTTGTGGTGGGTGATGTTCGTGTAAAGTTATATATGTGTCATTGAAAGAGAATTTAAGCATGTGCATTTGATCCAAACAGAGTGTAACAAACTACACAATGTTCCATTTTATCAGCATTCTTTTGGTGGATCATCCCCGGGCTTTTGGCCACTGTTCTTAGCAGCCTGCCCAAAGCCATCAATGTCCATCGGACTGTCGCCATCTGTTCCAGCTTAAACTGCTCCTGGAGGGAGGCTATTTGATTTCAGGGTTCCAGCATCCCCCTCTTTCCCCTCCACGTGTCAGGTTTTACTGTAAACACTGTTCCACAAAAACCCCAAATCCCAGAAGGGATTGCTTTTTCAGGCCCTTTCAAGCCAAAAGCAAACGGGCCGTTGCCGCTGATATGTGCTATAGGTCTGGTTTAGCTCTCAGGCTCTGCTTGGGCCATTTAGAGCCAAAGCTGGGAAGCCGTGTTTTGGAACCTTTTTCCCCCTAAACCCTGCACTCAGTCAGTGTGCAGCAGTGTGGTGTTGTGATGAATGAATCCCCTGGCAATGCCTGACACTAGCAAGCCTGTCTGAGCCCCATGTCTTCTCAGAGTAGGAGGCCATGGACAGAGGCTGCATTGTTCCCCTTAAAGTAACCCAAGCTCAGGGCAGCCGCTGGGCCCAAAGGGGGATATCAGGTTGTCCTCTCCCCCACCGACAACCACAATCCTAGCTTAAGCTCCAAAGGCTTGACGAGGGAGCAGAGAGGCAGCTGACTGTTTGAAAGACGGTGCAGTTCAAATAAACAGCACAAATCCCAACACCGGCCTCTGTGCCCTTAGCCAAGTTCTGCAGCGTCACAGCCGTAGCTCATCACCCCTGAAGCTTGCCAACAGCTCTCAGATAACTTTTGGTGTTATTTTGAAAGTGGTGTTGATGTGGCTGCACTGAGGTTTTTTTCCTGAGAAAAAAAGGGGCTATGAGTAGAGAGAATTAAGGCTGAGAACGTTAGGCCTGGTTCCACTGTGAGCAGTGGGAAGATTGACCACAGCAGACCACACAGCCTCTCCAGGCTAGAGGGAAGGAGGGATGAAGAGCTTGGTTTGTGCCCCCCGGGTGTCCCGCAGTGAAACCTGAGCATGGGGGTAATGAGTAGCCACTTGACACGCTTGCTCGCTCACGCACGCACCTAGACACAGAGACTGCTTCTGTAATGCATCGTTTTGGAAGAGAAAAGGCTACATGCAAACTGATATTCCACCAGATTTTTTTCATTTGAAATTTGATCGGTGTTTCCAGCTCTTCTCCTCTCCTGTGGAATGAGTTTTTCTTAGAGGGTTTTTAACAGCACTAACAGGCTGTATTGAATCTGATCCTCTGTGTTGTACAACCAGTTGGCCCCATTTGAAAGAGAGCGAAAGAGGGCCCAGACTGATGACTCCCTGGGGACAGATTTCTCTTTCCTGCCCTCCATGTCACTCTGCATGGTGGTGTCAGTGTGTCAGCTTGAGCCGTCACTCTCCCTGTTGCTGCAAGCCACTTCCACTCATACTCTGTCTGCCTTCTGGCTAGAGAGGGAGAGAGGGAGACAGAGGGATTGTTCTGCATTTGACACACAGTGCATGAACAGATCATCAACACCCTTTAATGCAATTGAAAGAAGGAAGGAGAGAAGCTGGGCTGTCTGTCACATCTGTGTCACAAGTTGCTTTGGTACAGTTATGTGTTTAGCTGACTGGCATTCATTGAAGACAGGCCAAAACCCAACACATCCAGACAGGGGACATAGAGCACCTTAACCAGGGTGGCATTGGACCTGTCGACAGGTAGAGTTTTTGGTGTGGTGTCCGTGCATGCATGAGTGAGTGAGCGAAAGGGTGAGAAAAGGTGTTAGCGGGTGTAGGTATTTTTTTCAGGAGCATGTGACTGTAATGTTGATGTGTGCATGTCTGTGTTTTGAAGTGTGTTTGTTCAGAAGGTGATTGTCTATTGTTCCTGTGAGCTTCCACACTGACTGAGAAGAAACCCGTGTTGCCAGTCAGTGTGTTGTGAAATGCTCACGTTGTGCTGACATGCATCCCTGAATCTTTCCAGTACTGTGCATGTATTCTAGATGTTGTTGTTTTTTAAACCTATTTATTTATGCTCTTGGCTAATCATTTGATACATTAGTTTACTTTACAGATAACAGTGCCTTTGCTAACACATTGCCTGTGACAGGTGTATGCTGTGTTTAGCCAGGAGCACATGACACACCATCAGATGATAATAATATATTTATTTATATAGCATCTTTAAAAACAATGGTTTACAACGAGCTTTAACAAAATACATACGAACAAGTACAATCAAATAGATACATACTAATATAAAATAACACATATACAAAAAGGTAAATACACATACTCATATACACACACACCAAACCAAACAAGAGTAATAAGTGCTAGGGTAAAAAGACACTGAGGAAGAGAATAAAAATAATAAATAGACGGCATCACGTAAAAGCAAGTCTATATAAATGTGTTTCAAGAAGTGATTTAAAAGAGGTTAGTAATCAAGTAGCATATCTTAGAATTCCCATCTCATACCAACCTCAATACTGTTCAACCAGTCCCCTCATTTTGCTTGAATTTCAAAAAGCATGGAAAGATAGACAGTTTGGCTATTCACATTGGAGCTATGCAACACAGAAGAATATAAGACCATTTTCTATTGTAATGCAAGGCAATGGCAGTTTATGCTTTCAACTAGTGGTCTCCAATGCCATCCAGCTGTATGTCTGCATAAAGAATGATACAGGATAAGAGATTTCATTTTAAAAACAAAAAAAAGTCATAGTACAGTTATTTTGGTCAGGTAGATACTGACAGCAAAAGCCAGACAAAAAGATTCGCAAACTGTATTGATAGCTTCTAGGAAATACTATTTAACAAAGCAATTGTTTTGATCAAATAGATTTTGGCTGGGCACGGTCTGTCAAATGACCAAGATATTCATTTGATCCAAACATTGATTTGTGTTTTTTGGACAGTACACTCTTGTGTGTCTGAGGAAGCTCATACAACCTTTTTGAAGGTACCACTTGTATAGCTATGAAGAAATGCTTTGGTTTGGCTGTTCTGTTCATACAGTCCTCACATACTAGCATGCAGGTGATGCAATACACATTCCTGCTGCCAGCTTTATGCTATTCCGCTGATCGACATATAGTGGCAGTAACAAGCCCAAACCCATAGCAATATGCCCAGCAAGGGCAGTAAGAAAAGAAGAGGACACGCTAATAGACAATGTAAACAAATAACGGATTTGCAAATATTATTTAAGGAAGGAAATACATTTACCTAGTTTGTAAAATCTTAAGCATAGACATAATTTGTTTTGATCAAAAATATTTAAAAATTAAAAATTATTTGGCAGAAAAACTTCATTATCAACCGTGATCTGAATGACACTGATGATTTTTGCCCTTTTTGCTCTTATCCTCATGATCATATTGAAAGTCTAAATTGAAAGTTGTACTGTGTGGAAATGTGACAATTGTACACACTACTAAGTGGGTGATAGAAGTGAGATGCTAGCTGCCCTGTAAAGCACTATGGGCCTTTTCAGCAGCCCCCGGCACTCTATCTAGTCTTTCTCTCTATCAAACAACATGGCCACCATCTACCATTTCTCACTCCTCACTAGTAAAGAGATCAGGCCCTGTGAGAGGTCTCAGCTGGCTTACATACATGTGACATGTTTGAGGGTCAAAATGTGTCTGGCCAGCCACACAGCTTCCTTGTCTCTGGGTGTATAGGTTTACGGCCACTGTGACTGTGTGTGTGCTGCTGACCAATTGGGCTGGATCCCTCATTACACACTGCTGTTATTTACAAAGCCTTCACTGAGCCGGGGCCATGACAGCCAAAAACCTGCGGAGGATCTGTCAGCTGTGGGGCCGATGAGTGTCCCCCTGAGGGCTGACCTGCAGGCCGCTTGGCAGCACAAGTCTGGCCCCCTCTCTCTGGCCCTAGCTTTCCACACTTGCCCTTCTGGTTGTTCACCTGTGCCAGCATGCCCATCATCAAGTCCCTTAACCCTGCTCTTCTCCCATTACGTTCTCTCCAAGCAGCCTGACCTCACACCCCTTAGGGATATATAAAGATTTGTTCTCTAAAGGGGGGAGCTGGAAATGGGACACTCCTGCTTAGCCACTGATCTCACCAATACATCCTCCTCATGTGCAACATAGAGATGGCGATGGTGTTTTTAAGTGGGCGGTGGTGTTAGGGGGAAGGTGTCCTAAAACATTTAGGGACCTCTGACTGGGGCTATCTAAGGCAGCAGATTTTTTTCAAATGCTGTCGAGGTGACAAGTGAGCTAGTGCTAGAGTGAGACACACAGAGCCAGTCACACAAGTGCCATTACAGGAACAGTAATCAGACAGAGCTACTGTGGGGGTTGGAGGTGTTGTTTCTCTCTGTTAGCAAAATGGCTTCATTATGATTGAAGAGAGAGGAGACACATGGATGGATACTAGCAAAGGTAGGAGACAGGACCAAGCTAGTTTTCTGTTTTCACTCTTGTCTTCCCCTCCTTGTCCCTCCGTGTGGCTTGTTGCTCTCTCTCTGGCTCTCTCATACTGTAAACATGTGTAAGTGCTTGTTCTCTGTGGTCTGGCAGCCCACTCTTCTAAGGCCTTGCATCTGTCAGAAGTGCTGGGAACATTGAATGGCTTACTAAGCCCAATTACCCCAGATTGCTACCATTTCACAGAGGATCATACAGTCACAGACGGTCTATCTTTAAAAGAGGAGCCAGGGGTTTACGTCTCGGTAAACCGCGCACAACCACGCGCCCACATCATCCCCGGCTGCTGCACATACCCACACTATTTATTTTTACACATGCACTGGCTCTGGCTTCACAACTTGTAATACAAAATTCATCAACCAAATGAGACTAGGCATGAAATATAGATGTTAAAAGGGGGAAGGCATAACAACTCTATCCCCTGTCTGCTTTTTGGCCTTTTGCTCAATCTCAGCTTGTTAGAGTTGTAGCGGCATGTGTTACTGTGAGGGGATATGCAGCATGCGGTGGTAACTCTCACTGAAACACTACGCATGTCACGCTCTCACAGCCAGAATAGTTTGTCTGCTCACCACACCTCTATGTCTTATTATGTTTCCTACTCTGCTTCCCCACTGTGAGTTTAGTACCTCTACAAACAGCTCCAGTCCTGGACCCTCCTGAAGACAGGATTTCCAGGTGGAGTAACCCCAACAACAGCCCCCTCTAAACTCCAGCTTTAGAGAGCTGCTGACATGAAGGAGTGTCTGGGAGGGCTTGCAGGGAGGGGGGGGGGGGGTGTCCATCATTGTCAGGCCCCGGTGCCCTGAGCTAACCATCCAGGGCCATGTCCAACACGCATACCTGGGAGCTGTCCACTCATAGCTGGGAGCTTGCTCCCACACTCTGGAGACATGAGGGGGGTTAAGAGTGTGGAGTTTCTGCTCTTAAAGCATATAATGCTATTAAAGTCTGAGGGAGCTGAAGAAGGCAAGGGATATGGGCTGAGTCTCTGGAGGGCTTTGGCTATGATACCAAGGAGAAAGCTTCCCCAGCTTGAAGTTTACAGAGACTTTCAGCTTCTGTGTGAGAACTCATCACCCGGGCCAGAGTGGCTCTTCTATTGGCTAACATCACAACACAACGTTAGGCTATTATTTTGACGCATGGTCTGCAAAATAGAAATACATCTCTTCCTAAGCAAAACTCCAACCTGACTTGATCATTGTGGGGTTATGTCTCTGGAGATGATGGCCACATGGACTGTCTCCATTAGGCAGCAGGGAGAAGTATTAGAATATCAGAGCTGAAATGTCATCCACTAATGTTAACATTGTGAGTTTGACACAGGTAGTATTTATTGACGGGTTTACATTACATTACATTACAATGTGCAGCTGTACACAATGAACTGGTGAATAGCTGTAGAGACATTAGCTAGTAGGGGAAAAGGCTGATGCTTTGATGATCATGTAGACATGAGTGAGAGTGAACTGACAGAAGCTATAGTGGCCTGCTGGTGTATTGTTCTCCTTTGTGTGGGGGAGTGAGATCTGTTCAAGTTGGCTGCCATTAAATGTGACTGCAGACTTCATTAGGATCAAATAAACAGAGGCGGGTCCCTCAACCAAGGAGCTGTGTACGCTGTATGAACCACTGCTGAGGTCAGACATACTGTCAACACAGGCTGCTCAATTACAGCTCAGATTATGTTGTCAAACTAAATATGGAGATTGGAAGAGTAGCCATGTTTACTGTGTTTTCCCTTTTTTATTATTTTGTTATTCATGAAGGCCAGAGAGGAAAAATAGTCTTCTGAAACATTTTTGGTGAGCTAGTTTCTGATGGTGCTAGTCCAGACCATCTAGTTTTAGAAAGAATAGTTTCTAAATAAAGCTGTGTATGTTTCCAGCCTTGGCTGGAGTGGGTAAAGCTGTTGGGTTCTGTGAAGGCTTCAGGGCAGGATTCTGCTGACTGCTGCACTGTGACGTAAGAATACGTCGGCAGTGGCTAAGTGGGTAGGGAGGTCGTCCTCTGGAGTGTAGGGTCGGTGGTTCGATCCCCTGTCTCCCCGCCATATGTCGAAGTGTCCCTGGGCAAGACACTGAACCCCACATTGCTCCCGATGGTTCAGAGAACGCCTTGCATGGCAGCTACTGCCATCGGTGTATGAGTGTGTGTATGAATGGGTGAATGTGGTAAGAAATGTAAAGTGCTTTGAGGCTGAGAAAATCGGCTAAAAAGCGCTATATAAGTCAAATCCATTTACCATTTACTGGACAGATGAAGATGAAAACGTTGGAAAGAGTGGGGCTCCAAAGCGCTCTCAGCTGTGACAGACAGCTCAGGGTTTTGGAGTCGTCAGTGCTTTGCTTTTATCCACTTCCTCCAGGCTGGATGTTCCATCCCCATGCTGCCAAGGTACAGCTTTTGGACTGCCAGTCAAAAAAAAGTTAACGTCTTTGTAAAAACCCACAATCCATACGTTCATTTGTAATATGAGAATGTATTGCAGTATTTTCCTGAGCTTTTTTTCTGCTACACTTTCTGGTCCAGACTGAAATAAAACTGTCAGATATGGCTGGTCATGACATTTTGTACAGGCATTCATGCTAATGACTTTGGCGAGGCTCTGTGTGTTCCTCTAGTATCACCATTACATTTCTTGTTTGTCATGTCGTTTGGTTCAGATGCTCATATTCCTCACAGGATGCTTCATAAGCACTTTGTTGATCCCTTCGCCTTTTATCTGCCAATCACTTGTAGTTTGTGTTTAGTGCTATTAAAATGTTAGCATTAACATTACACCTGCTTAACAGTACCACTGACACCGATCTTCTCTTAATGGCCATCAATATTGTTCTGGGCCGTTATCTGTTACTATGGTGTTTTCTTCGGTTAAAGGTATACTATGTAGGATTGTTTGGTTGTGTTTTGTCAACACAAGATTCAGACTTCTGACTGTAAAACTGTAATTTACGTTTAGAATTCATGTATTTTATTGCTCTTTAAAAATCCCTTTGTCTTGATGTAACATTATATCATACTTCATGATATACTGTAATGGTTGAAGGTGATGAAACACTGTTCCAGCAACCAATCATACTCGTTCATTCTAGTTTAAACAGTTTTAAATATATACTAACCAAGCATTAACTAACTGTTCACGCTTGGTGTTATTAATGGTTAGTTAATGGGTTAAGCATTTACTATGCGTAGTTAACTTATGCTTAGTTAAGCATTTACTTAGCATAACAGTTAGATAATGCTTAGTTAATGCATTTTAACTAACAGTCAATTAATGTACCCTTATTTTAAAGTGTAACCATGGAATCTACTGCATTCGAGAACTGTAGTTACTAGGTACAAAATCATCTATTACAAAATAAGCTTATTGAGTATGATGCATTGTTATACATTGACCTACTTCATTTCAAATACATGTGTTAAATTTGGCCTCACCTATAGCAAATACCAAATCAAAATGTCGTAATTAATACTAAATCTTAAGTAGGCTACATTTTTACGAACGATACGTACATGGTTAGATCCATTACATTTGTGATTTCAGAAAATATACTTGGAGGAACTTGTAAGGAATCTAAAAAGTTCCCTGTTCCTCATAAGAAAGGTGAATTAACTGAGAATAGGTTCCATATCCTGCTGCTTAGCATTTGAGACTTTGATCAGGACCGTATATATGTACAAACTAACAACAGTAGCTGGTGTGTGAAACCCAAGTGACAGTGTGTCAGGTTCAGTCCTCTCTGCTCACTGTTGGTACAGCAGCCGTGGCTCAGCTGTCTGTCTTGTGGCTCCTGCTATGTGTTAGCCTGTTGGTTTTGTGTGATTGGAGCTATGCGACCCCCTGCCTGGATGAAATCCCATCGATGAGTCTGTAGGGTTAGGATGCACCCGGGCACTATTTTGAGGAGGATGGGGTGGCAGCAAGAGGTGGAGGCTTGGGATGTCGCAGAGGTCTCAACAGCCATCAATTTCACAGGATGTCTTCAGGCGTAGGCGCTCACACACATCCATAAACATAGTCACATGCTGGAGAGAGCGAGAGAGAGAGAAATATTAGCACAGTAGCTTGGCCCGAGTTTGGCACTAATGTATTTCAAAGGGGACAGGTGGTGGCCTGCCAGTCGCGCTTTTGAAAGATGATGTCGTTGGCACTTGTTTGTTAATCATTTTTACGAGCGAGGCTGTATCCAGGGATGGCATTGAAATATAATATGCTAAAGGAATCCCCTTATGTACTGTTGTAATGACCTAACACCATATTAATAAACTTCCTAATGCTCTGCGTCTCACTTTGCCAGTCCCCCTGTCACTCCCTCTGTAGATCATAACGCTGTGCAAAGATTGGTTCAGAGATGTGAGCATATGGCACCGCCAATTGTTAATGAAGGACTATTAGCCAACTAATACACAAGCCTATTAACCCTGCAGGCTCAATGTTATATTAGCAGCACATTAATAAATGCTAACAGTAAACACAGCTACATAGCACTAATGAGTTGTGGTCCACCACTGCAGTAACATTTAAAAATGAGGACGCCCGAAAGAGCCTGTAGACAAGCCCCACATACTGATGGCCTTGTCTGTTATCTCATGTCTTATGGCAGTTTATAGGAACTTTTGATTGGAAGTGTTTTATTCACATTTATATATTAATGTCATGATATCACATTATATTCTGTTTATCCAGATCAGAGTTTTTAGCCTTTTCTAATGATTACATGCTGAAGTGTAGCTTTAGCGATGAGGGGAGATACGGATCAGGTGTGGTGGTGTGTGCCATTAATACAGTGAGTAGGAGAGGGCTCACCCTGGGATAATGAGCTATCCCCCTAAGCCCCTGGCTGGTCCCCTGACATACAGCTTTAATGAATGGCTTTCCTTCACACTCACACCCAGCTGACCCCTTACAAAGCCCCACTTCACCTCTTTACATCCAGCCTCCCCAACCAACACACACAGCCAACCGGCCCCATTCTCCACAATAATGCTCCACCAAGCAACACGTACTAGTTAGACACTGGAAATGCTATACTGAACTGTCAAAGAAAACAGCAGCGCTCCATATTTTGAGTAACCCAAGAGGGAATGGCACTTATTTGTTTCCAGGGATGAAGGAGACTGACAAATGAACCCTCGCGGGAGAGAAGCCAATATAACCTCCTCTAGTCTTGTCTCCGCCCGGCCCTAGAGTCTTAATTATGAGCGGAATACACACATCTACTTTTTAGCGTGTTAGCACATTCTCACAAACAAGCCGTGGACCTCAGGGACTGAAAGAGGTGCAACGGGAGACTGGAGAATTGGGAATTGGGAATTTCTCCTCTCTCTCCGTCTGCTGCAGTGAAGTTGTTTGCCAGCAGCAGCATAAGTCTCTCTTGACCGGTAATAGCGTTTGTAAAGTGGAGTAGATTGACACAGACAAGGTGGATGGATTGAAGGGGCTGCTGGGCTTTCTTGTTCATTAATGCGTGTGTGTGTGTTTATATCAGGGGATGTTTATGTGTGCAGACTGCCAAAAAAAAAGCATATACTGTGTAGTTTCTAGATTAGGTTTAGTTAGCTTTGAAAACGGGTGCATCATCTGCATAATGAGTCGACTTTTTCTTCTTTCCCAAATACAACTAACAGGGAGATATTTTCAAAAAAACTTGAACCTGGAAGAGTGTGCCTGTTGTGTATCCTGACAGGTTGGCAGCTCTCTCCCACAGAGCAGGAGTCAGTAGAGCTGCATGTTACTATAGATATTGATCGGGATTTGGCAGCGAGAATGACCTCCCGTGACCTTTAAGTACCATATCACATGCACCTGGAGTTGCTAATACCTCAATTAGCATTTTAATGCTAATGGTCACAGTTTTTGTTAGAGCCCTGTTAAATCAGTCCTGCTCCCAGTGGAGCAGGTCTGTAGGGAGGAGTGTGTCAGGGAGATGTGAGCCCACTGTGACAGGCTGCAGCTCTGCCCAGGGGAACTGCTTCTCATCTACACCACTTTGGCAGGTAAAGGATTTAGTTGGCCTGCCTGAGGGAGGGGGGGGGGACACCTCCCCCTAACACCCCCCGAGGCCCGGGGAGAGTTAATTACAGTTTATATATGCACTATCATCCCCCATGAGCCTCTCTGCCTCTGGAGCAGCTAGACTGACTGCTGATGACTACCCTGGATGGAGCTTCTTAGCTATTGTTCATGTGTGTCTTCAACATTGTACAGCAGTTATTATTAATTTTTTGGATGAATTCACACTTAAGACATAATGGAGTCCAACCAATGTTTCTAAAGGCTCATTTATGCTCCAAATCCGTGCATAAATAGAGACGTACATTTACAACGTTATATCCGTCACTGCCCTCATAGGCTACTTCCTTCACACGTCCTTTATGTTGGAATGGACATTAAGCGAATCAACCACTTGTGTGCAGCAGTGCCGCTCAGAGTCAATATTTACTCAAATAGGAAGAAGAAGTGTCAAACAGTGAATTACATTTTATATATTATCTATAGCAGGGGTCCCCAAACTACGGCCCGCGGGCCAAATGCGGCCCGCGGCCCGCTTTGTATTGGCCCGCGGCCGATTTTAAAAAGATAATGTAATATGGTGCTTTTAATTTTTAAATAATTTAAATGCACTCATTATATTACAGAGAAATATGTCCCATAAAAGAAAATGAGCAACAAGCCCATCCCAGAGGACCCTGCATAATATTTTATTTTAAATTAATATTATTATGGAAAATCTATGCGTCCTTCTCCAATAGCTTCTAATTCATCTGACACAGTGTCTCCATTTTTTTTTCATACAAAATTCTTCAGATTTAGCCTCTTAATTTCCCTCTCAAAGTGCACCAGATTCATGCATTTCGCTTTAAAAACTTTAAAAAATCTCCCGGGGGGGCATACCCCCGGACCCCCCTAGGAGGGTCGGGACCTCGGCTGGATACTATTTTCACCCTGCTGGACATTGGACGCAAAGGCAGAAAACACTGGGGGTATCATTGGCATATAAACAAGAGGGGGAATGTGTCTGTTTAATGTGCAAGGAAAGTGTTGCCGTGAAGAAGGATTACAATTTACGAAGACACTATGAAACTAAACATCAGAGCAGCTACATGTCCTGATAAATGTGTTATTTTTGCAAAGTGGCCCGGCCCTTCGTAGATTTTTCTGTATGTGGCCCTCAGTGAAAAAAGTTTGGGGACCCCTGATCTATAGAATTATCTCTTTTGCCTTGGCCTGTATTGGCACAGCTGCAAATCCCAGCAGGGGCTGTCACAATGAGAAGAATGAGTAAAACAAATGTGTGTCCGTTTATGTGGCTGTCTGTCAGCTGAAAACACACACTATAAGCATTACAAAGGAGATGGCTGTTAAGAAGTCACAAGTCTGTAGCTTATACAAAAATACGTATTATCTTTGTTAGAGCTATATAAATGTGTTCATTTACCTGAGGCAGGAAGGTCTTTTTGAATGTTTTTAATCTATTAAAGACATGGTGTTGTTTGGCTTTTGACTTTTGTCAGGGTCTAATCCATTATTATTCACCAGCCTGTCTGTGGAAATATACTTCTGTTTCTGCTGTGTCTGTGTATCTCTTGTAATAGACCGCCAGCTTGGAAACTGGAGATGCACATTTCTTACGCTGTTTTTCCTCTTTCCTCTGTTTGACACAGTTCCAGATTTTGGCATCGATGTGTTCTCCACCAATGGCAGCAGCCAGGTGCCTCATGGCCCGGGCCTGGTCCAGGTGTCAGGCCTAGAGCGCAGTCAGGAGAGCTGCAGGGAGCCCCAACCCCCTGCACCCAGCATCCCCACTCGGCCCCCACCAGCCCTCCCCCTGCCGCACCCACTGTCCCCCGGCGGGACCCACGTCCCCAGCCTGCCCCCTGACCGGACCCACGTGCCCAGCCTGCCCCCTGACCGGACCCAGACCCACGTCCCCAGCCTGCCTCCTGCCCAGACCCACGTGCCCAGCCTGCCTCCTGGCCGGACCCAGACCCACGTGCCCAGCCTGCCGCCAGGCCGGACCCACGTGCCCAGCCTGCCACCAGGCCGGACCCACGTGCCCAGCCTGCCACCAGGCCGGACCCACGTGCCCAGCCTGCCCCCTGGCCGGACCCAGACCCACGTCCCCAGCCTGCCGCCAGGCCGGACCCACGTGCCCAGCCTGCCTCCTGCCCAGACCCACGTCCCCAGTCTGCCCCCTGGCCGGGCCCAGACCCACAGCGTCCCCAGCCTGCCCCCTGGCCGGACCCAGACCCACGTCCCCAGCCTGCCGCCAGGCCGGACCCACGTGCCCAGCCTGCCCCCTGGCTGGACCCAGACCCACGGGGTCCCCAGCCTGCCCACACACTCCGAGGCTGTCCACAGGCCTCACACACCCGCAGCCCTGCCTCTCGCTCAGGGACCAGGACCTTCACCACCCCCCCCTCCCCGGCCTCCACCCACGTCCAGCCTGCACCCACACCCTCCATCGCCCGCGCTCCCCACCCAGCACCCTCACCAGCAGCAGCCCAGCCAGGCAGGGCCTCACAGGCCCCCGTCACGCTGCCACCAAAGGCCCCTTTCTGCCTATAACGGCCACAGCCTCAACGCTCACAGGTAAGGCTAATAAATGAAAAATGAAAAAGAAGTACATTGAGATAATTTCTGTACTTAAGTGCAAGTTTGAGGCACTTGGACTTCACTTGAATCTTCTCTTCTCATGCTACTTTATACTTCTACTCCACTACAATTCAGTGGAAAATATCCTACTTTTTACTCCACTGTATTTATCTGATAACTTTAGTTACTAGTTCCTTTACCTATTAAGATTTTAGCACACAAAGCATATGAATAGATTATGGAAAATTGCATACTTCCCAACTGTATGTGTAAGCACAGATGAAACATTAGCCGATATATCGATTGACAATTTTGACAATTGTCATTTTTTATGGAAATGTGGCAAACATGTCATGGTTCCAGCTTCTCAAATTTGAGGATCTGCTGCTATTCCTTTTAATCATTTACATTTTTTACCAGCAAACAATCAATCTATTGATGAAGTAAATGAATAAATACTGAAATCGATAATGAAAATAAATAAAATGTGTCCGTTCCATACAGAATGAGCTCCACCTCATTCATCTACAAACCCTCTTTTACATTAATGCATGAGTAATAATAATGTCATATACAATAGTGCAACAGTTACTTTTAATACTTTAAGTACATGTTCCTCATTATACTCACATACTTCTACTTAGGTAATATAAATACAGGACTTAACTTTTAGCAGAGTATTTTAAGAGTTTAGTATTTGTACTTTTACTTAAGTAAAGGATCTGAATACTTCCTCCGCCACTTTTTAAGCTCTACTTTGTGCATATTTGAGCATTATACATTCTGGACGAGCTAAATACTCTTGATTAGGGTTGCAAAGGGGTGGAAAGTTTCCGTAAACTTTCCACAGGAACTTTCGCTCGGGAATTTTGGGAATATTCAAAATTGGGAATAATAGGAATTAACTGAACGTCATTTAAAAAAATAAAAATTCATATCCAAACATATAAACATTATGTTTTGTCATAGGCAGACATCCATGCAAACTAATACAATAAAAAAATAATACATTTGAACAGATTTATTTGTATGTAGAACTTTATCAAGTTTTGATTATTTTATGAACAACAAAAAGATGAATGTTGAATGAGTAAAATATAACTCATCTGTCTGACCCAAACCATTCAATAAATTAAGTAAATTGCCCCCCATGTGATGGAGGAATGCACAGTGCATGTAGGGGGCGTGGCCTCAGTACCCCTGCAGTAGGATGTGTGCTATGTGCAACTTGCCAAGTGTACTTGCATGAAATCTGGTTGTTTTAGTCAAGATTATGCTAAAATATATTTTCCCACCCATATTTAAAATCAATGTTTAAGCCTCTGTAAACCTGCTCTAGTAAAAAGCAATATATGATATCAAGTTGGGTGTCTCAATAAACTTTAAAAAAATCTGATTTGAAGTTAAATGTTCATAAATATTATAAAACTTAGTTGATAAAACTGCTTTTTACTGTCTAGAACATTTACCAGGACTGACATAACATAGTTCAAAGGATTTAGTGCATTTGGGTTGCTTTACATTTAGGTAAATTCCCGTTAATTCCCAAAATTCCCGTTAATTCCCATGGAAAGTTTCCAACTTTTTAAATTCCCGAAATTTTGCAACCCTACTCTTGATACTTAAATACTACTTGTAAATACTTTTGTTCTTTTACTTTTGTACTTTTACTGGTATTGAAATAGGTGACTGGTAAATGATTCTTTTTTTCTAGTAAGGTAGCTCCACTCTTACTCAATTATGATTTTGAGGTACTGCTTACACCACTGCTAAAAACCTCACACATCCACATATCACTTTATCGTTAGCCTCATAGCATAAAAGTAGAGTAGAGTAAATATGATTTAGGCAATTATGCTATGAGGCTAACGTTATCATAAACACATTCATGTTGTTCTTGTCCTCATGCGCCCTGATGCAGAACATTGCGTGCAGTGCAGCACTGACCAGACTTAAACTCCATATTCACACACACTTGAAAATCCTCGAATGTCTCTTGAGCTGAATGTAGGCACCATGCCCGATCAGTATGTAAATTGCTATTGGAGAGAGTTCGTAGCCACACAGTATCACTGATTATTAACAACGGGGGAAAAAGAGGGGCCCTGAGGGCCTATGGTTTATTAACCACCCACATTGTCATCAGGCCTCTTTACCAGCCCACATCACTTAAACTGGCTGATATGCAAAAGTTTAGTACAACCATCAATCGTTACCTTACAGTTTGTTTTTATTGAGGTTATTTGTGCATGCAAATCAAACAGGGTTGAAAGTTGTAATTACCTTGAATTCAACCTTATTCTTCTTGAGGCTATACACCATGATCACAGATGTTTTTTTTATATTATTAAAAATGACAGAAATAGCTAGTGCAAGGCTTAAGTTCAGTCTGTTGTGTCCTAAATCCGTTGAAGAAAAGACTATGAGGTTCCATTGATTTAAAACTCTGGGATAACTCCTTCAGAACCCACTCAATCCCAACAACAGCTCTGCCTGTGGGGCTCTCAGGACTTGGCTGTGCCTCCCTCTCTCTGTGCCAGTGTGCCAGTGCACCAACAGGGCCTGGCACCCACTGTGAATAATCACGGGGCGCAGAGCCAGCGCTGTGCAAATGAGCTTTTAAGGCTTAGTGCATGGAGCGCTGGATATGCAAGCTCTGTGACCGCCCCCGGGGGGAAACCCACACAAACTACAAAAGACTGTTTGCTTACACATGCATACACAACCGCTCTCTCCCTCTCATCCCATTTCCCATTCCCAGTTCACTACCTTGGCGCTGGAGGAAGTGCCTTAGCAGAAGCTGTTTAAAGACAGATGCTCCTTGTGTTCTGCTTGCCAGCGGTGCTTTCTTTGCATCAGAGGCTGTTGTTGTGAATGTGGTGTTGTTGGCGGATCATGTCAGGCCCTGGATTGTGTGAAGCACAAGGGAGAGGCATGGAGGCATTAGTAAATGGAGGAGAGTCGAGGTGTGAAAACACCATGCTGAGAATTGAACGTTGGAACAGATGGAACTGAGGGGGATGTGGAGGAACAAGTGTTCATTTGGACTGATCACGGCTGGCTAAACCTGGCTTAGCATTTTTTCATCTCACTTTCTTCTCTCTGTCTTGTCTTTTCACAGCAGTAGCAGCAGGAGCAGCACCCCAGGCTCTAAGCCCCCCGGGCTCCTGGCTTCCTCCTCCTCCCCCCTGGCTCCTGAGCAGACCCAGACCCCTCCTCACAGCTTCCCCCCTGCCGCACACTCCTCGCCCCCTCATCCACACCAGCCCAATATGTTGGCTCCTCCAGCCGCCTTGCCTCCACCACCACCACTAACGTCTAGCAGCGCGCCAGCACCCGGACATCCTGCTGCTGGGAGCGCCTACTCAGGTAAACATCCACACAGCACCCCCTACTGCTGTGGTAGAGGAGTGCACATTCTGCTCAACAACAAAAAAACTAAAAGCAAACTCTATTTTAGACATCATGCTTGCATCAGGCTGCCAGCACTTTCCAGCCATATGAGAACTACACAAGAAATATCAGAGCCCAATATCATTTGAAAGCATTTAAGATGGACAGACAGAAGTGCTACCCTTGTAATTATTCAAAAGTGACCGACTCCAATGTAATCTCCATGCCCAGGGTTGTGTGTGTGTAGACATGTTGACAGTTCAAGTTCAAGCTCTGTCTGTCACACTCTGATTGATGGACTGGCTACACACCCAGCACTATCCACCATTAAGTCAGGCCACATTGCAAGAGCCACCAGGTGCACATTTCCACACAGTGCTGCCCAGCTAAATGTCAGGGTCGGCGTGGAGAGAGAAGAGGAGGGGGGAGCTGGCCTTTAGCGGCATGTCCCCCCCCCAACTTCCATTTGCACCTGGAATGGTGTTTATGTGCAAGAAATACATTTTTGTCAATACGAGACGGAACAAACTGGATTCTGTGCAAAAGATACTAATGACATTTTTATGTAGAGAAAAAACTTTTCCAAGTCCCACTGCCTCAGCTCAATAACACACTGTAGTGAGTCACTGAGAAACAGGACAGGATAAGGTTACCGTGGAGAAGATTGTAATCTGTAAAGGCAGGTTTTCTTGGCTTTAGAAGAAAAGCCAGTGATTACTTGAAATCCATTCTCTCCTCCGCGGGCTGCCACGGCTTATTAGAACAACAGATGTTGTGGTCTCAGTGGGGCTCTAGTGTATCAAATCACTGCTGTTTGACAGTTCCAGCAGTCAGACAGCTCTAATCACCTTGAGCCTCTCTTCAATTTAAAATGACATGCTGGTAATCACAGCCATTTCCTGCATGTTTCTTTTCGTAATAACTTTGACATGGTTTTTCTCATTTGATGACATATATGCTTTTCACATCGGAGTCCAGCATATTATTACATGAATAAACTAACTTAATTGACTTGTTAAAATATATATCAAAATGAACAAGTCCTATTTGTTTTTTCAAGGTTTAATAACAGTCCCTAGAAGGGATTTTAAACAGTCATAAAAAAAACAAATATGTAACATTTCCATATTAAAAACATGCTGTGCTTTTATTAATTCTGTTTTTTTGTTCCTATTTTATTTCTGTTCTTTATTATGATATTCTAATGTGTGTC
Source organism: Ammodytes marinus (assembly GCF_949987685.1). Lineage (NCBI taxonomy): Eukaryota > Metazoa > Chordata > Actinopteri > Uranoscopiformes > Ammodytidae > Ammodytes > Ammodytes marinus. Next base: position 28,700,857 of record NC_137218.1, read on the forward strand.
TGTGCTTAGGTCTGTATGCCTGTCTTATTATCGGAAATAGGTTGTATTCTTCATTGTTAAGCCCTTTGTAATAGGAAGGTGCTATACAAATAATAATAATAAAAAAAAATGTAATGTAAATATGTAAGTTAACCCTCCCTTCTTTCATTGCACTTCTTCCAGAGCAAGAGCTTCTGCGGCAGGAGCTGAACACGCGTTTCCTGGCCAGTCAGAGTGCAGACCGCGGGGCGTCTCTGGGCCCTCCTCCCTACCTACGCACAGAGTTCCACCAGCACCAGCACCAACACACCCACCAGCACACACACCAGCACACCTTCACGCCCTTCCCCCACGCCATCATGCCCACCCCGGCACCGCCCATGGTGCGTACCCCCGCCAGAAACGTGAGGATAAGTACACAACACTGTGACTGTGCTGCTGGGTTGGAGAGGGTGGAGGTGGACTCAATGAGGGCATATTCTTTTTTCTTTTAAAGGAATAGTTCAACATTTAGAATTTTTAACTTTTTGCCTCACTCACCGGCTCAAGAAAGATGTGACAGAAACCGTTCAACTGTGCAACTGTGCGTGCATTTGTGATTATAGAAATGGGCAAAGGTCGCATAAGTTATTTCCATTTTGAGAACCAAATACATATGTGACCGCCACAGGCACTTCCTGGTTTCTTTCTGGTATGTTTTTGATTCTAAAATGACATTAGGTGTAAAAAAAGAAGGTGCTCCCCTTCACTAGCAGTGTTGGAGCTAAGCTAACCTGGATACGCCACCTTCGCCCATTTCTATATCAAAAAATGCATGCACAGTTACAGGAACAGTTGATGTCGCCTTTTTCTTGAAGTGGAGAGTGAGGCAAAAAGCTAAAACATGTAAATGTTGAACTATCCCTTTAAACAGTTGTTATATTTCTTCTAATAATGAGTTTAACATGTGTAGAGGAGTTGGCAGGAAAAGTGTTTTTAGCTTGTGTTTGTGATTAAACATTTTAGACAGTTGTATATGTGTGTGTGAGCAGCACACTGTAGGGACTTGTGGTTTTCTCTGTGGCAGCCTTTCAATGATGACCATGTGTGTCCGTAGTCCACACCACAGTGAAGCCTTTATTTCCCCTCAAAGCCTCTTTACTGTTTCCTCTCTGGCACACTGTTAGACGCCAGGCTTCACTCGCTCTTATTTTCTAAATTGGCAATAACTTGCCCCCAAGGCATGTTAACTTCAGAGCCAGCTTTCACAAGATATTACACTTAATTCATTCTAAATGTAATGACATCATTTGGTCCCATTTGGGGGTATTCATTACTGGCTAATGCCTTTGCATCAAGAGCCCGACTGTTTGAACGGGGGAGACCCCAGGCTATGGTGACTGAACCTAAAGCTCACACGCACGCACGCACGCACGCACACACACACACACACACACACACACACACACTCACTCACACACACTTAAAACTGCCTGGCCCATAGAGGGTTGAGTTGGCTCAAAGGCAGCATGGCGAGGCCTCCGACAGCTAATGAGGCCATAAAAGGCTCTTTATGGCCGCAGTGTTTAGTCTTGACTGGGGGAAATGTTCGCCCTGAGCCTGAGCTGAACCAAAAGAGACACACACAACACACACTAGTTTAAAAGCTCTTCAGATAATCACAAGAAAAGGAACAGAATGAAAACCGTCCGCTGCTTTAGGAAGAGCTTGACCTTTGAATCTCAGTTGACATTCTAGACATGGATTCATTTCAATCTGTAAGCATGTTTCTTAGTGTTAAAATACAGTTTGTGATCCATTGTATGTTAGCCTGAATGAGAACAAACTCAACCCTGTTACATGACTGGATTATGTGTGTGTCTCTGGATCTTTGTACTTAGCTGTGTTTTCCTTTTCTCTTACAGTTTGAAAAATTCCCAACAAAAGTGGACCCCTTCTACAGACACAGTGTGAGTTGCCCTACTGCGTACTATCAGAGTAACAGTCTGTTGCTTGCCCATTATGCCATTCCAGCCCATGCGAGTTGCTATTCCATCTTTGTGTGTGTGTGTGTGTGTGTGTGTGTGTGTGTGTGTGTGTGTGTGTGTGTGTGTGTGTGTGTGTGTGAGAGAGAGAGAGATTCCATGCACTCACTCATCCGCTTCTTAATGGACACCATTAGCCTCCTAGCTGTGTTGTTTCACCCCTCAGCCCCAGCAAAGGTTGTGATAAATGAAAGAGTCCTGCATCCTAACATATTGGAGATAAGATGTATTGTGCATGCAGTGCAGTGTAACAGTTCAGTTGTTGTGCATAAATATGAATCCAGAAGATGTCAGTGGCTGCATTACAGAGGAGACTGCATTATTGGCACAGAGGAATAATATATCTTTGTCTTCCTAACTACTCTTCACTTTTACTTCAGCTAACAGCAGTGGCTTTCTCATGGTTATAATTCAATAAAGGAGATATATTTTAAACATTTAGACCCCTACCATGTTTGCTAAGCCTTTCAGACATATTTAGTTATTGTCCTTGAGAGATATGAGGGAGATTTTAATATCAGAAATGTGTATATGCTATCCTGGGTCAAATAGATGTCTCACAATGTTTGTTTTTCACTGCTTCATTTCTGATTCTAAGTATTTTCTTGCTGTTATTATGATAGCAACAACACAAGCCATTTGTTTCTCTGTAAAACACTCGCTGTCTTAAGACATGATGCTCAATGGAACACAAGTTGCTTTTTAAAACCCCAGCTTATCCTAAGGGACCTCTTATCATTCCCCCTGGCCAACAAAGCTTAACAAAGTGTGGTGCAACCATCCAAGATGGAAGCAATGGAAGCATGCATCTTAAGAAACTGTTTGAGTTGATTACAAATACGTTTCGGACTTGTTTGCAGAAACGTTAAGTGACGAACATTTCTCTCTGGTGGATCCTTTCTATGGAAGCCTTTGTGTTTTTCTTGTATTACAAAACTCTAGTTTTCATATCAAAGGAGTGTTTCCCCTTATTTAAATCCACTGGGAACAAGCAAGTCAAAAACTTTAAAAACTAAACTAACATCTAATTAGGCTTAAATGTTTGTTCCATCTCCATGACACACACACACACACACACACACACACACACACACACACACACACACACACACACACACACACACACACACACACACACACTCTGCATTGGACTGACACTTTGTCTCTTGCCTCCTCAGCTCTTCCACTCCTACCCACCAGCTATGTCTGGCCTCCCTCCAGTCATCCCCCCCACCGGACCCTTTGGCTCACTGCAGGGCGCCTTCCAGCCCAAGGTTAGCCCCCCCACACACATCCACGTTCTCTCTCTCTGTCTGTCTCTCTATGTCTCTCTCTCTGTCTGTCTCTCTCTCTCTCTCTCTCTCTCTCTCCAACACACACACACACACACACACACACACACACACACACACACACACACACACACATTCAAAATGCAAGCTATTAACAGATAATGTCTTGTTTCCATCTGTGTCTTGTGCTCTGTAGACCTCCAATCCACTCGATGTGTCCACGAGACCCGGAGCCGTCCCACACACATTCTTACAGAAGGACCCCAGGGTAAGAGCACACACACACACACACACACACACACACACACACACACACACACAGCACACAACACACACAGACCCATTGGTCATTTTTTCTGAAATGCTTAATTTTAAAGGGAACTTTTAACATTTTAATTTTGTTTACTATAGTGAATACAACTCACAGAGACTTATTGCAAATGATTTCTTCCTCTCTCCCTCCTGCAGCTAACAGATCCATTTAGGCCAATTCTCAGGGTGAGTGCTCAGTCCACTGCTCACAACCCACACACAGACACACACACACACAGACACACACAGACACACACACACACACACACACACACACACACACACACACACACACACACACACACAATAATGGCCATAACATTTTTTGCTTAATGGAATATATGGAGTATAATTTAAACAACAAAGCTCCAAAGAGCAGCCTCTTCATGTAGGAATGATATTGTCCCACTTTGCTTAACCATACGAATGCATTGTTGAGTCTTCCAATCACATCTAGACCAAAATTTTAGTTTTTGGCCATAATGCAAAATGCAATGTGTGGTGGGAAACTCACACTGCACATCACCCTGAACACACCATCCTCACTGAGAAACATGGTGGTGGCAGCATCATGCTGTGGGGGTCCTGTTCTTCAGCAGGGACGGGGGAGCTGGTTAGAGTTGATAGGAAGATGGATGGAGCCAAATACAGGACAGAAAACCTGTTAGAGTCTGCAACAGACTTGAGAGTGGGGTGGAGGTTCACCTTCCAGCAGGACAACTACTCTAAACACACAGCCAGATCTACAATGGAATGGTTTAGATCAAAACATAGTCATGTGTTAGAATGGCCCAGTCAAAGTCCAGACCTAAATACAATTGAGAATATTGAGAAAGAATTGAAAATTGCTGTTCACAGACGCTTTCCATCCAATCTGATGCTGAATCTGAAGCTCAAGCTATTTTGCAAAGAAGAATGGGCAAAAATGTCAGTCTGTAGAGACATACCCCAATAGACTTGGAGCTGTAATTGCAGCGATAGGTGGTTCTACAAAGCATTGACTCAGGGGGGCTGAATACTTATGCACGCCACATTTTTCAGATTTTTATTCATACGAAAAATTTTAAAAACATGTTTAATTTTCATTCCACTTCACAATTATGCACCACTGTGTTGGTCCATCACATAAAATCCCAATAAAATAAATGTATGTGTGTGGTTATAATGTGACGAAATGTGGAAAAACTCAAGGGGTATGAATACTTTCACAAGCCACTGTATAAACTGTATATCAGGACCTTCAGAAAAAACGTTTTACTTCTTAAACATTATAAACAATATACATCCTGAACACATCATCTACCAATCAAATGTTTCCAATGTAAACTGGTAGCAGAAATCATCTTTCTGTCATTCTGTAAAGTGAGTAACAGGTGTTTCTGTCTGGTGCCTACAGAAACCAGGGAAGTGGTGCGCCATGCATGTCCATATCGCCTGGCAGATATACCACCACCAACAGAAAGTAAAGGTGAGGACTCACCCAACACCTCTCTCTCTCTCTCTCCCTCTCTCTTGCTCTCTCTCTCTCTCTCTGTCTCTGTCTCTGTCTCTGTCTCTGTCTCTGTCTCTGTCTCTGTCTCTGTCTCTGTCTCTGTCTCTCTCTCTCTCTCACTCTCTCTCTCTCTCTCTCTCTCTCTCTCTCTCTCTCTCTCTCTCTCTCTCTGCTTTATGCCACATATGACCACTCTCTCTAGTCAGCCTATTCATCTTCATAGTGTAAAAGAAAATGGGACAATGTGTGCTGTGCAAATGTAATCAACATTCATCTTGCAACTGAACAAAGATAAGAACTCTTTCTCTTTAGGCTACTTTTTCTTTTACATCTTTGAGAAGCTCATTTTCTATGTGCAATGCATTGAGGTTATGATGATCTCTCTATTAAAAAAGGAGACAGCTCTTTTTGTGAAGCCAACATTTAGTTCTACACCTCCAAACATGTCCTCTCTAACACGTCAACCATCTATTGACTCTCTCTCTCTCTCACTGTTTACCAGCCTCTCTAACACATCAACCATCTATTGACTCTCTCTCTCTCTGTCTCACTGTCTCTGTCTCTGTCTCTCTCTCTCTCTCTCTCTCTCTCTCACTGTTTACCAGCCTCTCAAACACATTGACAGCTTGTGTAAAGAGGGTGTTACATGTTTCTCTTGTTTGCTGTGGCGTCTTCTAGCAGCAGATGCAGGTGGACCCTCACAAGCTAGACTTTGGCCTCAAGCCTGAGTTCCTGAGCCGACCTCCAGGCCCAAGCCTCTTTGGAGCCATGCACCACCCCAGCGACTTAGCACGGCCTGCCACGCTCTTCTCCGCTGCAGGTGAGTGTGTGTGTGTGTACATACAGGTTTTGGAGCAACATGCTGCCATCCAGACAACGTCTATTTCAGGGACGTCCCTTCTTATTCAAGCTAAACAATACGGAGCATGTGGATGCTGTTGAGTGATGCCTTGTGTCTCTCTGTTCCCAGGCCACACTCACCCATCAGCTGCTGGGTTCCCTCACCACCCTCCACACCATCCTGGGAACTTCCTCAGCCCTGCATCTCACTTAGGTAAGAGACAAGAGCCTTCACTTCACTTCTCCTGGAAACCATTCAATTACAAGCACTTTGATGAATGCTCATATACATGTTGTAAGATGTATGAATTGCACTGTGGAGGATTTTGTAAAACAGGTTTAACGTTTGTATTGTATGAGAATACAAACTCAGATGTGATTGTATGTGTCTCCCTCCAGAACATTTTGGTAGACCCATGTCTTATGGAGGATTGGGAGCGCTCAGTTCATCAGCTTTTGGAGGACTGGGAAATCCAGCACTAAGTGAGTGTGAACCTCATGAATCATATACTCTTTATGTTGAACAGCCCACTGGGGTAGACAGCAGTGTACTAGTTGTGGAGATTCCCATTACAACTGGCGTGCTGCCGTGTTTTTTTCTCCATGTGTAGAATCCCTAGCGGCGGCTAACTCCGTGTTTGGCCATAAAGAGGGCCCCAACGCACCGCAGCACTTCAGCAGTCCCAGCAGCCACCAGGAGCCCTGGAACCGGCTGCACCGCACGCCGCCCTCCTTCCCCACCCCTCCACCGTGGCTCAAACCTGGGGACTCGGAGCGCAGCGCCTCGGCCGGCTCACACGACCGGGACGCAGACTCAGACAAACGCGACTTGCTGGGCGGTAAAGACGATAAAGACAGGTGAGTGGTGCCAAACACAGAGCGATAACCACTGTGAACTCAAACCTGCAGCGGAGAAGAACACACACATTGTCCAATACATCTTCACTCCCCTCTCCTCCTACTACTTAGCCTGGTGCTACCAGACCATCGTACTTCATTTCATTTGTACAGAAGGTCTGGAACTGCTCTATTTGGCAAACGTTCACTCACTTGGTGTCTGTTGAAACTATTGGATATGCTCAGTGCCACTCTGGATCTGCCAACCAATCGCATAACGTTTGGTCGTCACGTGTGTCATGAGCTTCTGACGGTGCGTTCCAGTTGTACAGGGAAGTCGGAAATTTCCGACTTCACTAGATATTGTAGTCTATGGATCTACCGGTACCTGGCAACGGTAACGTAAGCCTAACGTTTAGTTATTTGGATGAGAAAGGTTGTAGGCGTCCATACTTTCCCGAGCAGATGCACTGGAACACAGACAGGTCGGAACTCGGAACTACCAAGTCGGACATTTCCGAGTTCCGAGTATAAAGGAACACAGCATTCAACTGACACTGGAGCGTGACTTCGACGTCATCGTTCTCAGCCACTCGCTCTGTTCGCTGATTGGACATCCAAAACTCTGGACGAGCAGGATCCCACTAATACACCACAGCCCCAGACTGACTACTGAAGGGAAAATGAAATTTGGGCGGAAGTAGGTAGGCGGGCGGAGCCAGGCTGCCTACTACTACCTTGTGCAATGACTTTATTTAACAGTGCAATATATTTGTATATGTTAATATGTACAACACTGGCACAATGTTAAATGATTTATTGGTATGAATGCTGTTTGAATGTTGTTTTTTGCAGATGTCTGTTTTGTATGCACCTTAAAGGTTCAGTAAGCGGAATGGTCAGTTTAGCTAACTTCCTGTCACTGACTGCAGTTAGCAGTCCCCTCCCTTGTCCCCACGTCACCACATTAATGCACTGTGGTCTTCAAGCAGCGAGTTATCTAGCATCATCTCAGATCCATAAGTGTGATAAAACATGATAAAAACCATCAAAACAGACATTGGGAAGGATTTTTACCTGCTCCGCCATTGTAGACGCATAAACATTCAGCGATTTGTCGCTCTGTGCGTGCACCGGCAGTGAGACGGGTGCCGGTTTGTAGCGTTCTCTCTTCCACTGTGTAGGGTTTTCTCATTTTATTCTTTGTAATTTAACATTTGATCATGTTTTATTGTATCTGATGGCATGTGTTCTCCTTTATATCCATTTATTTATTCTATTCTATATTATGTATTTCTTATCTTAATGAGCAAAGCACTTTATTTTCGGAAAACTGCCTAATCTACAGAAAGCTGCTTTGTTGCTCAATGCTTTGAAATGTGCGGACAAGACGTGAGCGGTACAGACAGGCGCTTCAGTGGCACGTTGATGTGACAATATGGAGACACTGGTGAGGCGTTTGGTGGTGGAGACGGGGCTAGATTTAATTTTCTCTGCTGGAAAGCAAGGATATACGTAGCTCCTGGTATACACTATGTGTTTTAGGTTATTGATTCCCTCAAAGTGAATCTATGGGACAAAAGCTATGTCACTGTGGTACTGATGGTGGGTCTTCTGCTTGCTTCTTCCAGGGACTCGCTAGAAAAACGTCATTCAAGCCATCCATCTCCTGTCCCGGTCAACCCCATCAACCTCCTGGGCCACAGCCGGCCCCCTGAGCTCCACAAGACTCACCTGCCCCCCGGCCCTGAGCCCCCCAGGGAGAAAGACAGCAAGGCCAAAGACAGGGACAGGGACTCGGACTCCTGGAAGGACAACGATGACCACAAGCTCAAAGACAGCCAGCACAGCGACAAGGACATGCCCATCATCCACGACGGCAGAGTGCCAGAGGACAAGGGGTCCAACAGAGGGCCAGCCTCGCCCTACATCCGACAGACCAGTCTGGAGCGGCCCAACGGAGGCCTGAGCAGGGACGGCCTGGACAAGAAGGTGGAGCTGTATGAGCAGCACAAGAAGAACAGTGAGGTGAAGGTGAAGGAGGAGAGGAAGGAGGAGATGGAGGGAGCCCCAGAGAGAGGCAGTGAGAGAGGCAGTGAGCGCCCCACACAGCCAGCCTCCACACCCAGCCTCCACCCTCCCTCCTCCATGCCCGTGCCCATGGTCCACCCCATGAACACCATCAGCGGGCTGGAGAGAACTCGAATGGTGGCTCCCTTCATGGGGATCAGCCCCATCCCAGGAGCCGACAGGTTCCCCTACCCCGCCTTCCACTGGGACCCCATGAGGGACCCTTACAGAGGCCTGGACATCCACAGACGGGACCCTCTGGCCAGGGACCTGTTGCTGAGGAACGACCCTCTGCACCGGCTGGCAGGGCCGCGCCTGTACGAGGCCGAGCGCTCCTACAGAGAGCGCGAGCCTCACGACTTCAACCGCGAGCACCACCACACTCTGCTGCTGGAGCAGCGCAGGGAGCAGGAGGAGAGAGAGCGCCTCAACATGCTGAGAGAGGACTATGAGCACGGCCGCCTGCACCACCCCATGCACCACCCAGCACTAGAGGGACACCTCCAGCACCCCCACCCCGCCCAGGGCCTCATGGCTCCTGGCCTGCCTGCCATGCACTACTCCAGGGTCAGCCCCACGGCGGCAGCAGCAGTAGCCGCTGCCGCAGCCCACCATCAGAACGGGCTCCTGAACAAAACAGCCCCCACAGCCTCTCTGAGCGCGCCGCCCCCACTCATCCCTACTATGGGGGCCAGGCCGGGCTCACCCAGACGGACTGCTCCCCTTGCCACAGATATCAGAGACAGACCTCACAAGGACATCGAGGCACGGTGAGCCCCAGCCTCACTCACACTGAACTCACACCAAGCACTTAGCTTTGGGGCAAAGCAAAGACTGTAACATAGCTGTGAATAACTTATGTGGGCAGAGACACGCCCACACAATGAATTGTTTTTGTATACAACTACAAAGAGACAATAATCATGGAACCAAATCATTGATTTTTCAAAGATTTGTTTTTCCACTTTTCTCCAGCTTTTTCTGTTCATTCTTATCTCTTGTATAGCGAAATGATGCAGAATAAGAATGAATCATTTTGTAATGTACAGGTACTTTAGCAGTCAACAAAGTGTGTAGATAATATGTACAGTCGCTCTGTATGGATTAAAAATCATGGTACAAATATGCAAAAGGGTGTTTTTGAAAGCTTTACTTTGAACACATGGTAAATAGAGGAGTATTAGAGCAGTCATTCAGAATGTGCTTTTTTGCAGCTTTTTTTTTCTTTCCCGGTTGATTCCGCTGATTAGCATTGTACCAGAGACCCCATATTCAACTATGCAACACATATCTGGGCTCCCCTTCTGAAAGCTGGCCTTCTCACCACCACAGACTGTGTACCAATAGAGGACAAAAGAAAAGCTGTATTCTCTCCAAAACTCAGACATGACATACTGTACATTGGGTCCATTCAAACAGATACAAGCTTTAACCGATCCACACAGGGTTTGTAAGTAGCCATTTGGATTATACAAAAGGAAGGGTTTTTGAAAATAATCTTTGTTATATTATGATCAATTGTGGTGACAATCCTAGAAACCGTTCATTGAAGTATTTGCATTTGAAAGGTAAAGAAGCAGCAGCTCAAATGTATGGACTCCTCTATTCTTCCTTCACTCTGTTACCACCAGGCTGGTTGTGGGGAGAATGCAGCACATGTGCCCTGTTGAAGGAGTGTAAAGTACATGTTTTGGACATAGGTTCTGTTGGTCAAACAGTGTATTAAAGTGCTTTCCTAAGTTGTTGTACCTTACAAAATCAAAAGACAAAAAAAGCAAGTCTAAACTAGGGAGCGTTTGTTTCTAATGAGCAGAGATCTATTTTTAGTAGTCCACTGAAGGTTTAGTTGTGCGCTTCAAAACTCTGTGATACCATGTCGTGCAGTGTTTTTTAATCCAACATGTCCACCGATAGACCCATAGAGCGGTTAGTCCATTCAACGATTGTTCAATGAGAAAACTTTTTTTTTTGCTGTTTACTATGTACAGGGGAAATGTCTTTCTAGATCATGTACAAAAACTGAGAAAAAAATGAAGCGACTGAATCTTCAGCATGCTCCTCATTTAAACGTGTGTTACAGTATGTACATTGTGCCATGTTATTAAAAAATGTGTACTAAACCCCTGTCTGTTCTATTCCTCCACCTACATGCCAGGGATCAGGCTGTTTCTTCTACTTCTACCTACTGAATGACTCTCCACATTACATGAGGCAGGGACCATTAACTAAGTTGAGTACAGCTCAGAAGTATTTGAAGTAATGCAGAGTTTCAAATTATAAAGCTATGATGATTTTGTCACCTTTTTTCTTTTTTTTTCAAGATAATTTTTCTGGCATTTCTTGCTTTATTAGCCAGTTTGGAGAGGCACAGGTGAAATGGGGAAGAGAGGGTAATGACATGCAGAGAACGACCCGGGCTGGATTCTAACCCGGGTCTGCTGTGAAGAGGGGGGGGGGCATGATTTATTTACTTCTAATAATCACATCATGTCATCACCACAACAGATTTGTCATTTTCTAACTTCTCTGCAGTTGCTACAAAAATAAGTTGTTAACAGTTCAAACCTTGGAAACATGTAGCCTACCACACCACATGGGTTACTAAGACATTGGTAGGGCCTGTGTGTGTGGCTTAATAACAGTGCATTAAACACCAGTAGCCTTCACTGGTGAATCATGACACTGTACTTGTGTATTCATCAGAGGATGTGAGAGTTATTGACATTCCCATTACACTGAATAACTACAGTGTTGGTACACCCTTGTGTGATTGATGTCCAGCATGAAGCACTCAGGCCATGCATCAATCACACATGGCTCTATCCGTTACTGCTGGGAAATGTTGCTCGCGTGTATTTCCTCCTGCCACGTTAAACCCTCCTGCTCCTGGGACCTATACTAGCAAGTGTGATGTTAGCATATGGTAATTCAGGCTTTGAACCAGGAGAGGGCGCCACATAACTAGAAATACAAACTGGTGGTAACGCACAGGCTCACATAATACTGCAAGACAAAGAGGAGGTGCCATCTCACCTCCTAGCCTATTACTCTATCAGTTCATCGACAGAAAAGTAATTAGGATCCATTTTGATAAATGAATAGGTCATTTTACTGTGGTCTGAGGGGCCGTAGGCGCTGAATGGCAGCCATGCTTCCGCCACCGGTATGACTGTGTGTGAATGAATGGAACCCTGTTAAGCGCTAAATCCAATCCATTATTATTATCATTATAATTAATGTACCCTTAAGTGTTACCCAACCACATGTACATTTGTCAGCCTGTTTTCCGTGCCAAATAAGGTGTGTTGTGTGAAAGAACAACATTGTAGGCCTAGTTAAGTGTTTTGAAAGCCATCCCTTCTTTTAGGTTAAACTCTAGGTTAAAATATTGTTAATGTTAATAATCCTATACCATAACGCTGTGATCATTCAAACCAGGAAAAGCTTAATGACCTGATTTACTTTGCAACCTGTACCTCTCATGTCCCTGTAGCTATGTAGTTGGTTTGTTGAACACAAGGGGGCATCAGTGCACACACACACAGTCTCAAAGCGGCTCTGGCATCTCATGTGACCTGAGAGAGGGAGGACTAGTTGAGCAGGTTGACTTCCTCTGACCATGTGTTGTGTATTTGCCTGGATTAGAATGGAGAGCGTCATCATAACACAAATGCTGTGAAACTGGAAGAGCAGCATGCTAGCGTGCTAAACACTGCTTTGTGACGGGTTCCTGTGTTTGATTTCAGCGTAAAAGCAAACGCCACGGTCTTCACATAATCATCAGACCAAACCTGTCTCTGCGCTCACATGATAACTACAAACAGGAACATCTGACACCTCTATGCCACTGTCAACACAAGCTGGCCCTGGGACATGTCTAGTCTCTGGGTTATACTACACCATAAGAGGATTCAAGATTCAAGATGGTGTATTTGGTCATATACACAACACTTACAGCAGCAGTCATTGGCAATGGAATTCTTAAGTCCCGGGTTCCTCTCAACAATGCAATATAGAAGAACATGTATAATAGAAACACACAAGTGAAGAGAGTCAAATTGTTTACGCAAACCTGGCCAATAAAGCTGATTCTGATTCTGAGAGCAACACCTGAGGCACGAATAAACACAACAGTAGAGCAAGGACACAGTGCAGATAGAAGAGTAGAGATAAGGTGAGCCATAGAAATATAGGCCTAAAGTAGAATGCAAAATAAAGTTCAATGTAGACTAAATAGAATACTGTACATGGAAATAAAAAGGTAACACCAGAATAAGGTACACAAAAAGTGAGTAGTTACTGAGGAACGAATGAAGAATGAATAGTTAGTTAATGAGTAGGTACTGAGAGACTGTGAAGCACTATTTATAAGTCACTGTAAACAGACCAGGAGTTGCTGTATTAATGAAGCATTAGGTGATGATAGGTTAATGAGTAGGTACTGATTCACTAACGGTACATTAATGGTCAAGTAAGCATTCGTAAATGAGTATGATGCATTACTTTATTTGGAGGTACACACACTGCTTCACTAACGGTAAGTAATCATTAGTCAGTGAGTAACATCTCATTAACGATGGATCCAGACATCTTTAAACAGCTGTGAAACCAAGGGTGGAAAATGTAAGTACCCTGCAGCAGCTGATAAACCTTTACTAGTGCTACATAATATACCAGTATGCTGTGAGTATCATTTCAAAATAAGATGATCATCCGTGTCTGGCCTGACTTTTTATTTACTAATTGTGAAATCTAAGGGGGAAAAAATGACCTTATTAACTCATAATTACCTAACCATCACCTAATGCTTCATCAATACAGTATCTCCCGGTCTGTTTATAGTGACTAATAAATAGTGCTTGAATCACAGTCTCTCAGTACATACTCATTAGCTAACTATTCCTTCCTCATTCGTTCCTCAGTAACTGCTCACTTTATTGTGTACCTTATTGTGAAGTGTTACCAATAAGAACAATGATAACTAGTTAAATAGGATACTGTGTGTTATAGAGCTAAACTACGACCTACCTGCAATACAGAGAGATCCCCTTTACACATGATACGTATTGTACGTGTCCTCCATCATATCCATCTTATGTATTAGCCTACAATGTACCAGCTCTGGCTCCACCTTTTCTTTTCCTAGAAAAAGCAATTATGTGGGAATGCTTCTAGTCTTTGTTCTCCCTGCTGACAAACGTTTCTAATCACATCCAAACAAACTCCCACTCAGGCGCTCCTAAAAACTCTTTTTATACACGGGAAGGCATCCCATTCTCAGTGGGGAATGTTCCCTTGTGTGTTTCCTGCTCTCCTGAGAAAAAGGCCTATAAACCTACAGACACAAGGCTGCCAGTGAGTAACACAGCAGGCTCTTTTACTGGGATGAGAAGCCCATGCTCAAACATTCATCATTAGTTGTATATAGTTAGCCTCATAGCATAAAGCTAAATCATATTTACTCTGCTCTACTTTTACTCTACATCTACTCTACTCCACATCTACTTTTCGTTAGCCTAATAGCATAATTGCCTAAGTCATATTTTAAGGATTATAGAGTATAGGGTAAAGTAGAATAAAGTAGATGTAGAGTAGAGTAGATATAGAGTAGAGTAGATGTAGAGTAAAAGTAGAGTCGAGTAAATATGATTTAGGCAATTATGCTATGAGGCTAACTGTATGGTGTAAATGGAGTAACACAACAGCAGCAGAGGGGGGAAGGGCAAGTTTTACATTACTGGAAAGGATGAGATCAAAAAAGAAAGAGCTGCCCTCAACATCTGAACGGCAGTGTTAGTGCACAGTGGATCCAACCCTCTGCTCAACGCACTGATATTAGCATAATGCTTTAGCCCTATGTATCCAATCCACTGGCTGTGGGCTGCTCTGTTTGCAGCTCCATCTACTTGTTTTCCTGAGGAGAAGATGAGGATTCTACATTCTTTTCTTTGAACCATTGTGTCTGCCACCAGGTTCAGGCACACTGCCGTACTACGCCCTTTCCAAAATGGAGATTTGTTTTTTCTTGACTTGAATAGATTCTTTTGATCCTCCCACATCTTCTCTGTTGGTTCTGTACATGTGTTGTTTGACAGTGGAGGTAATTGAGAGGATTACTGAAGCCTGAGGCAACGTGAACGAGAACTTGCTGCACTGATGGAGACTATCTGAAGATGTCTCTCCACACGCGCCACAGTAAGAGGCTGGATAATGCAAACAGAAGCCTGTATGAGTGTCAACAACAGCCTGTGGAGGAGAAAACCTTCCCAGTCAAACACACAGATACAATGTGACACAATAGGAAAGAGGATCACCGCCTCGCCACAAAAAAGAGAAACTCACAATATAAAGCAATATTATGTTTGGTATAACAAGATGTCTACACGTTTGAACAAGACAAGTGGACTTTCTCATTGTAACAATATAGGCCAGGTTAGCTAGTTAGAAGCTGAAAGATATCTCATTATAACTAGATCATATTCATGTTAACAAGAGAATGTGAAAGCATCTAGTTCTATAAAGTGGCGCTTATCACACCGCTGAAACAATGAAAGCAGAGGAGAACTGTTTGTCACAAGTGATTAGGCAAAGGCCTAATATACTCAACAGCACCCTGGAGTCCTTCAAATATGTTACATTTAATACTCCTCCTTGTTATGTAGACAAACAAGATGGTTAGGGTTCATCATGATGACCAATGCAGATTAAAGGTGGGGTTAGCCATGTTGAAGATGTTTGTAGACAAATACATTTTTCTCTAAATCAGTGAATATCTCCTCACAATTGACTACCTGTCTGTACTGTGTGTGTGCGCTGAGAAGATATCGAGTGTTGATAAACAGCCTAGGCTCTGTAAACTGGTATGTAAACAAAGGGAATGTAAACAAAGTGGGCCTGCTTTGTTTATGTTCTGTTTTTCAGCGCACACACAGTACAGCCAGGTAGCAGATTGTGAGGAGATACTCACTCATTTATTTACCTTTAATATTTGGTTTCAATTTATTTCCTTTTTCTTCCAGGATGTGTGATAGGACGACCTTTCCACTCCCACAATGCAGCAGGGCTTCATTAGTGGTGAGACTGGGCTCAGCGCCGACAGATGAACTTTAATTACTGCACGAGCTGTTTTTATTTTTTTACCATCTTAGTCAGCCAGCTCAGGTGGAAGCCATTATTATGTGAATGCAAAGTATGTCCAGGCAGGGCTGATAGTCTACGCTCTGACCTTCTCATTTCACAGAAGCATACACCACCAATCGAGGGCTAGGCGCAAAGGGGCGTAAGTGACATTTTCAGAATTTTACAGGAGAGCAAAAACAAACTTTTTATTGATTGTAAATATTTAATAAAAAACAGCACATGGAAGCAATCTCTACTTTAATAG
Organism: Ammodytes marinus; assembly: GCF_949987685.1. NCBI lineage: Eukaryota > Metazoa > Chordata > Actinopteri > Uranoscopiformes > Ammodytidae > Ammodytes > Ammodytes marinus. Next base: position 28,717,087 of record NC_137218.1, read on the forward strand.
AGATTAGGCTTCAAAAAAAAAGTAAAATGTATAGTGACTTTTACCATTTGATAGAACTTATCAAGACCTTTAAAATGATATATTATAAGTCATGTTCGCCAAATATGTCACTTACGCCCCTTTTGCTCCAAGCCCTCGCAATGCACAACAGAGATTACCAAGGCTGACAACTAAAGTCTCAGTCCTCTTCACAGCAGACCCGGGTTAGAATCCAGCCCGGGTCGTTCTCTGCATGTCATGCCCCATTTCATCTCTGTCTCTCCAAACTGTCTATAAAGCATATAAAATGCCAAAGAAAAATAATCTTAAAAAAATAAATAATAATAATACATATTAGCAGCCAGTATGTGGAGTGTACTGTGTGAAGCAGGCCGCCAGGGGAAATAAGATGGATAAACCCTGAAATCCATCTCATGATTCACCTGTGGCCTGCCTAGGGACTGCACATGACTTAAAGGTGCTGTAAGCAGAATGGTTCTTTTAGCTAACTTCCTGTCAGTGACTGCAGTTAGCAGTCCCCTCCCTCGTCCCTACGTCACCACATTAATACACTGCGGGCTTCAAGCAGCGAGTTATCTAGCATCATCTCAGATCCATAAGTGTGATACAACATGATGAAAACCATCAAAACAGACATTGGGAAGGATTTTTACCTGCTCCGCCATTGTAGGCGCATAAACATTCACCCATGTGTCGCTCTGGCGTGCACCGGCAGTGAGACCATGAGTGAGACGGGTGCGGACGGGTGTCGGTTTGTAGCGTTCTCTCTTTTCAGGAACCTACACAAAGTTTAATTGCTTATTACATGCAGAGCAGCTGACTAAGAGATTGGCTTTATGAAACGCGCACATCGTGTAAGTGACTACTGTATGAATAAAGAGCAATTTAACACTTATATTAATATAAATAAACCGCTTACTTCACCTTTAACATAATGTTGGTACATCAGATGGAAAAATGTGTTAAAAAATTGTACACAGTCCCTTAAATAATTCACTTTTGACACACAAAAAAATGATATGCAGCATCATGCTAAGAAGACCATCATTTACATAGTAACAAAAACCAATGTCAGCCAATAACACTCACAACAACAACGAAAATGAGCTCCACTGCTACATAAACCTTTTTCACACTGATCCCAATCAAACAGACAACGTTAGCGTAGCAACTTTAGCACCAATGGCCACATAAAAAGGCTATCTATTAGAGTGATCCAGTAGCCTATTGGATCTTGTGAATCCCTTCAGCATTTGAAATCCCAATTCAGGTTTGCTCTAATACAAGTCTAATATCCTGAACTGTAGCTTACACCTACTGCTGCATGGACACAATCAAAAGATGCCTGCAGGTTCATAATGTGAAATCATATGGTGTGCTTTTAATGCTGGGGTTCAGGTAGATCTCTTGTCAGGACTTTAGTCCACAATGAATAAGACACAAATCCATCAGTCACATCAGATACACAGCCTACATCATGCCCTGACGACAGGTACATTAGAAGTGTTCCTGTTGTTTTGTCCTCTCATTGGTCTGAGCAGCATTTATTGAAACCTCAGAGGCCTACAGAAGGAGAGGGAAATGGACATTCATCAAGTGTGAAGCCCCAAAATGTCACAATCCAATCCATCTGTTAGACTCAAACTCTACATTTAGATTTCCATTGTCAATATTAAGTCACACGGATGATTTCTATGGAATTTGAAATCTCCCTGCAATTTCTGTATAGGGCTTATCATTTGAAAATAGAGCATTCAGCAGAGCTCCCTTTACGTCTGGCAGGTTTGACTCTGATATCTGAATCTATGTGGCTGCTTGGACACACATGTATGCATGACAGAGAGAGAGAGAGAGAGAGAGAGAGAGAGAGAGAGAGAAGACAAACTGTCTGTAGACACACAATAAGTGACAATTCCTAAAACAAGGTCTTGTGCGTGTGTACTTGTGTCAATCCACCATCTGACTTAGACACATGGAGATTAACATGACTTAAAGCTACTGTCGCTACACTACATACCGCAGTGCAGCTGCCTCTAAAAAGTAGTTTGCGTACAGTGTCCAGGGGCCAGGGTGGGCCGTGCCCACCCAAATGTGGGCTGTGCCCACCCAATCAAATTATTATTATTTATTTTTATTTTTTTAGGTGGAAGTCCAGACCCACTATCGGACGGACCTGTTCATTCGTTGTCCAAGAAAATGTCAAATAAAATTCAGACAATGAATTAATACTAAAGAATATACCATTACCATGCATTGCTTCTAATTGTATAATTGGGTGGGCAGGACAGCCTGCCTCCATGTTACCCACCCGCTTATAGTGGTCACTGGTCAGCAGAGCCGGCCCGAGGCATAAGCGAAATGAGCGGTTGCTTAGGGTAAATCCATCCATCCAATCCATGTGTCTTTCTTCAATAGCTTCTAATTCATCCGACCCAGTGTCTCCAAATTATTCACACAAAATTCCTCAGATTTAGCCTCTTAATTTTCCTCTCAAAGTGCACCAGATTCATGCATTTCACTTTAAAAAGTTAAAACTAAATCTCCCGGGGGGGCATACCCCCGGACCCTCCTAGCAGGGTCGTGACCTCGGCTGGCTACTATTTTCACCCAGCTGGACATCGGAGGCAATAGTGGAAATACTATATATCTATGTGTATAGTATATAGCTCTGGACTACCACCATCCAGGTTGCCCAGTCCCAAAGCTTTCTCTTCAATCAGCTCAGGCTGCCTACAGTTAATACTGCGATAAAAAAAGATACATTATGTTGTATATAATGAATAGTACATGTTATTCATAAACATTTTGGAAAAAAACATGCAAGAATCAAATCTCCCACACAGCAACACTCAAAGTTTATTTGCATATTGTGTTCACAGTAAATGTGCCAAAAAGCAGACGCAGAGATCTTACAAGGGCAAAACATTTCTGCGCGCGTGAGCATCTTCGGTCTCTCTGCCCAGTGTGCCCACCTAAAATTTCTACAGGCCCACCCTAATCTAACTGTCTAGAACCGGGCCTGGTTATAGACGATACAATTGGCACGTTATTTTTTAATTAACATTGCAACTTGATCCTTTCGCTTATACTGTATATCCGTTGCATCACTGGTTGTTCTCTCTTGGCGGCTCAACTGATGGGATGTTATACTCCATCCACTGCACAAGAGGATTGTGGGTAGAACAGAAAAAAAAAATGCTTCAGTTTGCACACTGCAAAAAATATGACCAGATGTAGTCGGACATTTGCATTTGATATCATGTATTGGAACATCCAAAATCCCTGTGGGTCATATGATAGATAGAGCATGGATATATGGGTATTGGAATGCGGGCCTTGGCGTATTACTCCAAAAACAATGATTTAAATTACTACTGAATGTTAGTAATCACACCAATTCTGCCCTTACAACAAAACCCTATCCACAGTCCCAGTCTCATTTACACCTGTGTCTGCTGGAACGCTGCACAGAGAGGACGTGGCCAGCATGAAGAAGAGACATTGTCTAATCACTTAGCAGGAAATAGCCTGAAGTGTGTGTGTGTGGGTATGTGTGTGTGTGTGTGTGTGTGTGTGTGTGTGTGTGTGTGTGTGTGTGTGTGTGTGTGTGTGTGTGTGTGTGTGTGCGTGTGTGTGTGTGTGTGTGTGTGGAGGGGGGGGGGTGTAGCTCGGAGGTATTGCCCCCATCCTGTTAAATCACCACCTTGACCTTTGCCCCTCCCTGTGGCCGCACAGGGTGAGGCCACACTGCACATGGATACACACACCCAGCGCTAACACGTATGAGCGCATACACACACATAATGTATCGCTGACATCACTGTGGTAATAATAGAGATGACCCCAATCATCAGTAAGAGACAGAAAAAAAGGGGGAAACTAAGCCCCATTCCACTGGCCAAGGCTACAGTTTATTGCTCCTTCATTGTGCCCTTCTGATGACATGGCATTGGAGGTTGATTACCTTTAATAGAGTCCAGCCGAGGTTGCAGATTAAAAGTACGAATCACATTGTAAAGCACTGATGTGAGCTGCACTGTCTAACCTCTTGCACTGTGGGGGTTAAAACGTATAGCGCTCCCCTGGGTCCAATCTCTCACCTTGACTGGAGGAAGATAAAAGAATAACAGAGCACCATGTAGTGTCAAAAGATCAAATGAAGTATAGGAGCGCTCATCTCTCTCTCCAAACTCTCTAATAAAAGCAAAGAAATGCAAAAAAATCCATTAAAAAAGTGTGTGTGTGTGTGTGTGTGTGTGTTAAGCCACAGTACACCACCAGAGAGGATATTGAAGCAGGTGTCGTCTCTTCTTTCTTTTACTCCAGTGCTATGGAGGTGTCTTCCAGTAGCCACTGTCATGATGACGTTAATCCCCCCCACCAAAGTGCAGTCTGCTGGGGGTAAGGGGCAGGGTGCTGCTACCTCCTTCACTTATGAAATGTCACATGTGCTGATGAGCTTCACCTACCCCCCCCCCCCCCCCCCCCCCCCCCCAGAGGGAGAGGGGATCTGGAAATTGTGTCAGATGAACATGGTGTTCTTGGTCTGAGCATGGTCTCAGCATGCATCCACCACTGCTCCCCCTCTTCTCCCTAGGGCACAGAGGGGAAGGTCATCCATCGAAAAGTCACAGATTAGTCATTGAAAATGTGAGTGGCGTGGGGTGGAGAATGGTGATGGTGCCGAGATGCACTGGGCGTATAGAGGTCAGCTCAGATGACTCCATATGGATAGAGAGGAGACAGGAGAGGAGGTGGGGAAGGAGGGCTGGTGGTGGATGCTGGAGCAGGGACCAGGAGATGAGGATACGGCTGACAAATGAGTGCACAGCAGCTGGGTAAACCACATGAGAGATCCAGGCTGTCTGCAGGCCCAGTGGAACGATTGGCTGTGGTTAGTACTACACTCCCTCTCTCTGCACAATATCCCCAGTACAGCCACAACAGGCAGGTTGTTCAAGGCCACACACGGTTGAGTGCACTGAGCGTTGACCTAGTGACACATGCTGATGTTGTGTCTACTTGTAGGATTCCTTTTCATTTGACTTTGCACAACGACTGAGCATTTAAAGTTCAGACTGTCACCCTACGTTTACGAGTAGTCTCAGACAGTTTGATATTACAATTATTATCATTAAGGTTGAAGCAATTCTTGTTTGTATTGCCATTTTTCAGGAATGTTTGAATAGTAGGCAATATCTAACTAATGATGTACATTTAATTTGTCATTTGTAAAAAAAAATATATATAGGGAAGAACGGGGGAATGTGAGCCATCGGGTAACGTGAGACACCCCCTGTATCTAGGCATTGGAACAAAGTTTTGGTCATGTGAGATAAATGTTTTCAAGCCTCTCATTTCCCCTTGGCCATGAAAGAGAGGATCTCATGGTGATGTTGTAAGCATGTTTTTTTCCACAAAAATTTATTTTTTGCATGTAAAAGTAAATCTTCTTGCTGTCAACTTAATCGATTGTTGTGCCAAAGCAAATTGATTCAGGGAGAAAAACTTCTATCATACATGTTGATGAACTACCAACATATGAAACCATGTGATGATGATAACTGAAGATTAGGGTGATTTGCTGAGAGAGGTAGTTTTTTCTCAAATTGTGGCAGTGGGGTAAAGTGAGACAAATGCTGTGGGGTAAAGTGAGACAGTGTATGTGCCCTCTTTTAATTAATCCATTATATTTGAGGTAGCAAGGAGACTAGTTTGAATAAGACAAAAGACAATGTGGCCTGGAGGTGGGGGTTGATGGTTGAAGGGGTGTCAGCAAGGGCATGGTTTGGCACATATGTATGTGGGGGACAGGAGAGTGACCTTCCATTAGGATCCACCAGTCACTTCCAATAGACTCTAAGTAATATGTCTTTATTTGATGAATGATACCAATAAAACAAATGCAGAAAAATATTAATCAAAGACTCAAAAGATGGAAAATGACAGCTGGGTCTAGTCCTGTGTTCTGAGTCCCAGGCTGTTCTAGCTGGTTCTGATTGTTCTTTGCTCTGACCCCCAGACACTAGCTGGCTCTAAGGGTCCTGTGTTCTGACCCTCAGACTGTGTTTTAATCTAACTGGTTATATCTGTCATTTGAATGTTAATTATTGAATATGAATTATATGGTGTATTTGATCAGAGTTACTTTCAAGTGTTTAGAAAATGTTTTTCTTAACCCATTGATGACTATGGCAATCTAGGATGCATGTCCTTAATGCCTGAGGGTTTTCTGAAAAAATAGTACGAATTGTCAAGTCTACCAAAACCTTAATATCTAAGCCTGTGTAGCACATAGAAACATGAAATAAAATACATTTAAAAGTTAAGGTTCACAGGTTTTATTTAAAGATGCTCCCTTAGCGTTTACAAACCAACAAATATTTCTAAAAATCGTCAAAATTAGATGAATTAGAAAATTATTAAATATTGTTAATAAATAGATGCAATGTGTTGTGTGATTTTTGTCAGTAGTCTATAGTAGACCTTGATTCTGCGCACCAAACGCCACTAACTGTTCCGTCGCCGACATAGCCGGCGTATTTTTTTTATTATTTTGTTTTATTTTTTTATTTTTTTGATTGAAGTGATTTTCGGCAAACCACACAACTTTTGGGTGGTCACGTGGTCTTAAAAAAATCAACGAAACCCACCTCATGTGTATTTGAACCAATGACAGTGCATTCTATGCTGGGAATGCCATGAAAATTAGATAAAGTAATAATGCTGCGCGATGCAGCATCAGGCAGGAGAGCCAATGTGGCATCGCGCAGCAGCCGTCATCAATGGGTTAATTGACCAAACCCTACGATTCTGTTACTAGTCCGACATTAGTTTTGGAATATTTGGTTTTCAATCTAGCTGTCAGGATTCTAGCTGTTACAACATGTGTTGTTATGGTAGTTTCAGAGTGGAAAAAGTAAGTGGAACAGTTTACCCCCTTGATTTCTCTGGTCTGACAACTTTTTTTTAAACAATCATATTTTCACTACCCTTTGACATGAATAAATTCTGCTAATGCCCTTTTCTAGGAAACATCCTGAATTAATGGGAAATGTGTAAATTTGACGGATAAATCATTTTAGCTCCCTTAGAGGGTAGCAAATGTAAAAAGTGCCTCACATTACCCCGTTCTCCCCTATATTTGAAAATAAATCTATTTTTAAAACAACATATTAGTGTCCAAAGTTTTTTCAAAACAAATTTTGGATACAGCTGTTTATAATGTTATGAAAATGGAGAAAAAAAACTATACGTACAGGTCTTCAGAATGCATTTCCTGCATGTTTTTGAGGAGAAAATAAATAACAACTATTAACAACACATGAAGAAATCCTTCTGTAATGACCATCAGAATTAGTGCTAAGAATGATAATGGAAAATATAGTTGATGTTAATGCTTTAGAAGTTGAGATTTTTGGTTCAGAGTATTGAAAAAAACTAAAGTTGAGATAATGGCCGGTAAATATAAGAGGAAGCAAAGTAAAGTGTGTCAACCTAAATACTACAGCAACCCAAAACAAGAGGGACCATGTCCAGACACGGATGTAGCTCCTCAGTCATTCATCCGATGTGGCTGTAAAAGCTTACAGTCACATCATCATTTGTGTCATTTTACATCCAGAGTGCAAAGAGTGCCGAGCCAAAATGTTAATGTACTGCTGTGGTGGCAAAGGAGCTCTGGCTTCATGCATATGCATATTTCTCTTCCCTAGCCAGAATCCCCCCTGCAACCCTCTCCCAACCTGACTGAGCGTTCTAAAAATGGCAGCAAGCTTAACGTGTGTGACAGCAGACTGGAGGAGACCCATGCTTTTTAGAGGCCTCTTTTGTTAGCAGGGAGCGAATCACACTTTACAAGATAAATCATCCTGCTAGCTTCAGCTTAGACTGTGTACAACCAGATAAGGTTGCCAAGGAAACCCTCACCGAGAGCCAATAAGCTGTTTCCCCCTATTCCAGCCTCCTTGATCTGTGCAAACAATTAATACCTCACCCAGGCAGGAGGGAGGGGGCTGGGGAGGTGGGAGCCTGGCTGGCACAAATCCCCAGGTGCTTAGCACTTCACCACTCTCTCTCTTCAGCTACGTGAATTCCTAAATACTATCTATGTGAATACGGACATGAGGGAAAAATAATGTTACAACTGGATACAGGGCTGGAGGATGATGTGTGACTCATCATACATTAATTCAATGAGAGAACAGCATTTAGTCCATAAATCTAATCTGCACATGTGCAGCAGCACACATCACTAATGTCCTTTTAGTGAATGTGTTGAATGCAAAGCCATAAAGGTGCCATTGTATCCATCTACATTGGTCTATGATGTGTATGACAGCTGGGTAACAGGTAGTAAAGGTATCACTGCAGCTGAACAAACCCTGATGCACAGAGGGGAGCCATTAGGATCCACCAGTCACTTCCACAGATCAATGCTCTGGGGCCTGTATTACTGACATCCATTCAAAGCAATGGCTCGTCCGCTTAGCACTGCTACTAAGTGCTTTAGTCTTTTTATTGACTAGCTGTCAACAGCAGCACACAGCGGATCTATTGACTAATAATCAGTTATCAATCTGTCAGTCATGTCAAGTTCACCCGCATGTACTGTACATGAGTACCATTGTGACAGAAAGAAAGATGTTACATGCGCATGATTGGTCCCCCAGTCATTTGCTAGGCATTTCACATCATTCAGCATAGTTCATTAGAAAGCTAATTTTGTACAACTTTGATTAGTGCTGGCTTGCAATGAAAGTAATCACCCCTCATTAACTAAGGGGGGAAACTGGGTGTAATTGAAAATAGCTTAGCAAATACTGAAACAAATGGCCACCATGCAATGCAATGCAGCACAGCAAGGGAATGACAATGAGTCAATAACAAGAGCTGCAGGATGAGTGGATGGATGGCAGGCCAGCAAGGTCATTAACCTGGGCATATTTATACTGGAGCTGAGTGGTGAGCATGGGAGACGGCAGGCGGCCGTTGTATCATTAGGTGCTTCTACAGTCAGCTGAGCTTCCACTGGCTGATTCAAACTAATCACATTCAAGACTCTGCAGGAGGGCCCAGTCCCCCCAGAGCACACACCGCTGGAGGGGCGGAGGGGGGGGGGGGGGGGGGGGGGGGGGGGGGTTGTGGAGGTTTTATAAGGCTCAAGTCAACAGCTGCTAATGCTGCTGGAAGCAAACAAATGAACAGACCTGGCTGGGTATCTCTTTTACCAAGGAGTTTTATTATTCAAAAATACACACAAAGAAAAAAATTGGTTTTCACACAGTGTGCAAAACCTCAAAAGAAATCTTCATATTAGCAAGCCAATTTCAAAAGCTACAGTTAATATTTGTTAGTAATTGTTTGTAGATTGTTCGGAGCACACACACACACACACACACACACACACAGTAACAGCACTATCTCCCTAGCAGGTGAAAGTCTAACTAAAGAGTTCTACTACAGAGACCCATCCAGACGGCACACTGCCTTCACTTACTATAGCCCTGCTCCCACATACAGTAAGAGGGTCTGACACATGTAATATAGATTTGTGGAGGAAGGCTACACTTTGCTTGGTGTGCAACATTCAATCTGTCAGGAAGTACACAGGCTTCAAGATGTTCCTACAACTAGCACCTTTCCTTAGATCCTGACACACTCATACACTCTCCAATCAGACCAGGAGCATTAACACTGCACACACCAGCCCTCCTCTGATGGTTCACAGAGAGATGTGTCAAGCACAGCACAAGCACAGCAGAGCATCACGTACATGTACATACAAACATCATCTTTATAGCATTGACTGTGCTGATTATTACCAAGGGTTACATAGACAGGATATTTATACAGACAAGAACCATTTAAGTAATGAAAAAAAAAATTATGAATTGACTTGCTTTTAAATAAAGTTAAAAAACAGACAATGAAAAAACAAAAAAAAAACAGTCATGTTTTGGAATAGAAAATAAAAAGGCATTAAGACAGTGATGAATGTTTTGTGAAGCGGTGGGGGGGGGGGGGGGGATTTGTATGAGGTCGGTGAGTGTGTGGGAAATCTCAAGACTCAACCTGATCCAATAAACAATCAATAGGCTCAATGTGAACTGATTATTCTATGGTTCTAGAGGGCTGTTCAGGGTGCTACAAGCATTACACAGTGGGCCATTGGTGGAGTGTTGGGACAAGGCACAATACAAGTTATTAGAATCTGAGGGATGACCAGAGGTGTGTAAGGCTTAAGAAAAGGAATAAAATAAGGCGCCGGAAGTAAAAAGAAACAGGTTTGCCACTCCAAGTATATGTTTGTAATGTAAGCAGGCCAGGTGAGATGTTGGGCAAACAGAGATCTGTTCATACAATAGAAATGGTTAAAGCGTGGAATAAAGCCCAAACTGCAAAGACTGGCCTATGTCAACTTACACTGACTGACTGAACAAAGCACTGACACACTGAGAAAAAACTAAACTTAAAACAAGCAGTCAAAGGCTTTTCACATTGGTTTCTCTTAATGGACACTTTTCTTCATGTAGGCAGGCTTTACATCCTTCATTAAAAAGTCTAATTAGTGCTACACAAGCCCTGTACCAGTTCATATTGACCACGGAGGGAAGGTTAAACCAGATATTGACTCTTTGTAATGCAAACAAGAAGGATTACATATGCCAGACATCTGAGGGGGGGTGACAGATACTACTGATGAAGATTATGTCTTGGCGCTCTTGTCTTGCTTGTGCTTTTGTGTGTGTGTGTGTCCTGGTGGTCACAGGGGTTAGAGGCCTGTTAGCGGTCAAACATAATCAAAGCTGATTGCTCAGTGAAGCTCTCTCTCCCCCCTCCCCCAGCTCCTTATAGACTAGCATACAGAGATCTCCTGGGGGAGCATGGGGCTCTTTCATTGTTTTTTTAAGCTTTGGTCAAGGAGTAATAATCCAGCCAATCACAAGATGTGTTGGCCTGACCCGCCCCCTCACCAACCAGCCAACCCCAAGCACTTCAGCCCCCTACCTCAACCCAGACTGGACAGTTCAAACAGCAAAGCGTTTCAACCTGAATAGTGATTTTTCGAAGGATTCATTAAAATCTTTGACTCTTTTTCTAATAAAGTCTGTCAGTCAATTTTTTCCAAAGGTCAGAACATTGAGTTTGACAATAAATGTATGGGATTAAAAATCAGAAAACGTCAGAAACTACAGACTGGATGGCCTGAAAAATGAGCACACTGTTATGTGGGCATTAAAAGACGATAAACAAACTATGCTTTCCCTTACTCCCATTCACATCCAGATATATTCACGACATACAGCTCCAGTACTTTATATACACATGCATGCACCTGTACAGCTGGCCAATTAGGGGCCTGGGTCTGTTTTGAATATAAAGTATCGCTCTACAGTAAGGGCCATCTATATTAAAAAAAAACAACATGCTTTTGCTTATGTACAATATCATTTGTATCTGGACCACTCTGCTCTACATCCCCACCAATTCATTTTCAGCGAGAAAGTCCAGGGAGTAAAATTCATAAAAGTTTTTTTTTGTATTTCTATTTGATAAAAAATGGTATGTGCTCTGTTGTGATTCCAGTACAACAGCATCTCTCTACTCAGCACACAGCAGAGCCAGGCCTCAAAAGGGAGAACAGTCCCATGTGTAAAATAATGGAGAGCTGAAAGTCAGGCTCCATTCTCCAGGCTAGACGATGGAGCCGTCCCTGTTCTGAGCAGACATCATGACGGGGATGGCCCCCATGCGGCTGAGGTTGGGCCCTGCCATCCTGCCTGCAGGCTGCGGGGGCAGGGGGGTGTGGCTCTGGGGCAAGGGGGTGCGGATGGGGGGCAGAGGGGCATGGCTGGGGGGCCGGTCGTAGTCCTCTGTGGAGGGCACCTTGTCATACTGCTGCTTCAGGTTGTACTCATGCAGGTTGGAGGGAGACATGGAGCCCAGGGAGGAGCGCTGGCTGCCCATGAAGCTGCGGGCCGTTGACACACGACTCTTGGGAGGGGGCACGTCCTCTCTGGAAGGACACACACAGCAGAGCATTTAGACAGCAGGAAAAGAAGGGGAACTCACTTTCATCAGCTTACCTGAGGGTCAGTCAAATTGAACATGGACAAACATGGTTTTTCAGGTTCTTCATAATCATAGGGAGGTTTGATGCGTCTCTAAAAGTCTCACATTAGGCCAATGTTGCTGCCCACAGTGAACCAAACAACTGATCACTCGAGGAGTCTACATGAGTCACTTGAAGAGTGAATCCATAAAGAGGGACACATCATTAAGTTTGATTGGTCTGGGCAGTGTGTTGTAGCCTGTAGAGATTGTAGTGAGGGGCCGATGCAGCCATGCCCTCTGCTCCCTCTGCCACCACATTAACAACTAATAAGCAGCAATAATCCAGTTAAATGAGCCTGAGGGGCTCCATGATGCTGCTGTGTTTCAGTCACTGTGTGTCTGTGTGTGCACGACACAGGACCACTGGTCTAATCCTCTTTGTCCTACAGCGTGAGTATGTCACATTGTGCTCACAGACAGAATGATAGTAAGCCCAGGGGATGGACAGATCCTGTGCGGCCGGATGGGGAGGTGGGGGGGGGCAGCACACATCACACAGGATCCACAGAGCAACAAAGCTTTCAAACTGATTACCACAGCTTTATTTGAGGAGAAAAAAAAAAGAGAAGAAAAACGCTGATGGAGAAAAAAACCATTTTCATGGTTGTTGGGGCTGTTGATGTGTTTGTGTGGGTTAATCACTGACTCTACCTTTAAGAACTCGGTGTTTGGAGTTAACTTGCCAGCATAGACACCAGACAGTCAGGAGCCTAAACATGTTACTAGCCCTAGAACAAGCCTAACAGAGCAGGTCAAGTTAGTCTGAGCCGGTTGTTGAGGTCAGTGGTGTTAGCATGTTAGCACCGTTGTCTGTGGTCATACACACATGCTGGTCTTCATGTAAACCCCAGCTGGCTAACACATAATCCAACAGCTATATTTACACATCCATGCTCTTCTATTCTGATTGGCCAAATATATTGACATGCAGAGCACATGGAATAAGCCACCATTTTCTCTCTGCGATACCTACTGTATACAGCGATATAAAATGTGCGGTAACAATACCTTTTCAGCATAATGTGCAGCCCTACGTCATACTACATGGGGAGCTGAGAGAAAACAACCCCACGTACCCCATGACATTTCTTATGCCTACATTCAAATCTAGTGTTATACAACCTGACCTGTTCCTCATTATATTATAATAAAGAGTTTGAATAGCCAAGTGCCACTGATGTGTTGGTGAGCGTACCTGATCTCGTTGCAGATTTCCTTCTCGTACTTCTTCTTGTGCCGGGCGCGGAAGCAGCAGAAGAGGATGATGGCGATAATGATGAGGATGAGGAGGACAGCTATGATGGCTCCTGCTACGATGCCTGCTGTGTTAGGGGCTGAACAAGACAAGCAGACAGGGGGAGAAGGTGATGTGATGTCATGTGACTAGCAATACCTTCAAAACAACTAAGGGCAAACAAAGAGCTCAGAATATAGCGGTGGGTATAGCGACGGCAGAGTGATGCTTGGCCCATGGCTTTGACTGTTCAGGACTCATGACCAGTGAGTGACCACTTCATAGCATCTACAACCTTCTCACAGCTCAGCACTTTGAAAGTCAATTTACAAGTTTCACTCAGCAGGTATAAACAGCGCAGGTTCATGGAGAATGTTGGGCTTTTATTCAGCTCCTCCACCTTCGCTAAATTAAAATAAATAAATAAAAAACACTAATTTTTAAGCCTTTTGACGGTGGCAAATGACGCATATAGCTCTTATTTATTTTTTTGCTTTCAAAACATTCAAAAACGTTATATATATATACTTATATCCCCAGATTGTGAAGTGAGGGTGGATCAATGTAAATGAAATAGCACCATGGCACATGAAATAGATAAAACATGCCAATGGAAAAACGTGATACGGCTTTATCATGTTTTAAGTGGTACTGAAGATCAGTATCACCTTTTGTTTTGGCTTTCTGCAACACATTTTCTCTTCATCTTTGCAGTAAGTTTAAGTTGTTGGATTGTCGTATGTGTTTTTGAACACACATACCACCTGAAACCGCAGCGTGTTACTCCTAATGGAAATGTTTTAGGTCATTGAAGCTAAATACAGCTTTACAGAGCTGCTAGCATGACACTACACTCTTAACTTCTCAATGTTAATATGAATATGTTGGTCAAATGGACTCTGGCTGTCCTGTTACAAACGGTACGGGTACAACTCAAAGTTAGATGGGTACTCACGAGGTGTCACATTGAGATGCAGTATACACTCCTCCATGCCAACCCGGTTTCTGGCAGTGCAGCGGTAAGTGCCAGATGCACTGGCAGATGCGTTCTTCACATTAATGGTGCCTCCCACAGGATCTGGAGAGGGCAAACACATTGATGAAGAGGGGACCTGTGTGGAGGACTTTGACAGTTTGGGGGGGTATGAAAGGGTCCATTATTACCCAACACGGCGGAGGCGGGCAGTATCTTGTTGTCACTGCTCTTCTCCCAGGAGTAGTGCAGGGGACTGGTGCCCTCGTGAGATAGACACTTCAGCACCACGTCTTTGCCTTCCAGTGTGGGGCCTTCGGCGTAGCACCTGGGCCTGGATGGCTTCACTGTGCACAGAGAAGGAATGGAGGAGAGTGATTGAGGGAGGTGAACTATAGCAGACAGTACCAGGTGGTCACATTGGCTTTGGAACAACAGAGTTTTCCTGACTACAACCCTGTTCTCTGTCAATCCTCCATGTTGTGTGCCTGTGTGTGTTCTTGTGTGTTCCTAAAGTTGATTTCCTCCCTGGCTCATCAGCATAATGAGAGCAGTAATCAGAGTCATTGATACAGCTGCTGTCATTACAGGAGCCGTCACTCAGGAGAGAGAGGGAATGGGGCTGCGTGACACCACACACACACACACACACACACACACACACACACACGCACACGCGCGCACGCACACTCGCACACGCACAGGGTTAAGGATGGAGGCAAAGCTGGCTGTCTTAAAGCCAAACGTCTGCAAACACTCGCTCAGTCTCAGTGTTGGCAGGAGATGAGATGGGGGATTGAAAAACAAACAGTGTTCCAAATTGAAAACAGACTCTACGACTCTAGTGGAGCCCAGACACACAGTCAGCCAGCCAGGGAGAAGGGAGAGAGGGGCAGGGCAAGAGAGAGAGACCATGAGGGGGTGATGTTTGGGTAGAAAAGGTCTCAGGACATAATCCAAGTCTGTACATTGTGTTTACTGACAGAAAGCTGACATTGTGGCCTTCTGTAACTACAAAAGCCAGGATTGGGGCCTCTCCGGATCAGAGGCAGGTGTGAGGAGGGGGGATTAACAGGAGACTGACAGGACTGAGTGCTCCTATTAATCTAATAAACACACATGGGGTCAGGGCAGAGAGCGGGACAGCTGAAATGAAAGGAGCACTGATGGACAGATGGTAGGGGTGGTGGGGGCCAAGGCTGCACACATCCTAACTCATTGGTGCGCTCTGTACCTACACACACACACACACACACACACATTCATACAACACAGTAAATGTCACAGAGGGATGACATTTTGAATGCACCTTTTAAAAAGGTGAAAGTGAATTCCAGGCACTGAGGGGCTGTTACACACTATGCTCATATTAGCAGATTTATTTGTTTGGAAGATGAGGTCAAAGAAAGAAGGTGAGAGGCTTGAGGAGCACAGGGAGATAAAGGGCAACCCGCCTCTGTTAATCCAACACTGAATACAGATTTATGAGTTGCCCAAGGTTATCTTGTGGAGCAGATAAGTAAAAAGGCAGAGCTAGATTGCGGTATGCATAGGGGTTTACGAGTAACACAACTTCAAAGAGTGACAACTGATTGTCGGTTAAAGATGGAGTGGATTGGCTACTGGGCCTTTCAGGTAATCCTGGGTGCCATTGATTGGCTGTTGTTGGAGATTGTAGGCGGGGTCTAGTCACAAAGAGTTGGTTTAGTGGCTGACATGCAGGTGGCTACTCTCCTCCCGTTAACTTCAACGTCCTGCTGCAACCAGAGGAGAATACACAACCAGGGATACTATGTCCACTGCAGGTGACAGCATGTGTGTGTGTGTGTGTGTGTGTGAGTGTGTGTGCACCTGCATATGGTAGTGTCTGTGACAACAAGCCACAGCACAACTCTCCGTGCTCCAATCCCCATACTATTTAGTATAGTAGATAAAGATTTAGGATGTCCAAATTCTCATAGTCAGATTAAGTATACTTAATAATACCCGGATGTCTACCAGATCAGGTTGAGATTTTTAGTATTGAAATCAGCATGCTATTTGGGCGATTCTGACCCACAATCCAGTTCTCAGCAGAAGTGATGTCACTTTGACGGAGCCTCCGTATGAAAACAACCGGCGATGAGACGGATATAAAAGCAAGAGGCAAGATCAAGGCGCAATGTCATGATGAAATAAATAAATAAATAAGTAAAAGTATGTCCCTAATGTAAGCTTACTGCATGCTAACTAAAGCCTTAGTATGATCAGCTGTAGTATGTAGAATAGAAAAAGAATGGAGAGGATTAGGAAGACAGGGTCAGTGTAGAGATGGAGGCGTGTTTGTGTTCATGGCCCATCCACCTTGTGACAACATCAACCTGAAGGTAAAATGCAGAGCAGGCAACATGTCCTCACCTCTCCTTGTCAATGTTACTTTGCTGAGAACAGGGCCAGCCACTAGGGTCAATAGAGAACAGGGCCAGCCACTAGGGTCAATAGCTAGCAGCCTGTCAGCTTATGTAGCCTTAGGCTCTCTCTCTCTCTCTCTCTCTCTCTTTTTCTCAAGCACACACACCCACGCTATGCTGTAGCTTTATGCCTCTGCATTTTAATCCCATTTAAAGTTTGATTTACATTTGTGTCACTTAGCTCTTCTCACAACAGGAGACAGTCCACAAATGAAATGAGCTGTAGTCTCAGTTAATGATCAGTTATCTCTGGCCATTCATCCATGTTATTAGAGGACTGCTATAGTGGTGACACAACACTACTACTGTGGAACCCGTTTGTTTTCCAAGAGTGCACTAACTAGTGTACACATGATCATATGTCACAGCCATTGTGTCAAGCCCAGCCTACTGTAGAAAGGAGAAACTCTTCTGATAACAGGTGTGTGATAACAGAACAGTACACAGCTCATACTGCAACACACACCAGTGCAGCCGATGTGGCTTTTTCCCCCAATCCAAATACCAGGCGGGTTTCGGGAGGCCGTACACATTCGACAACATTTAGACAGTGGAACGATCAGAAAGGCCTGTGTGTGTGTGTGTGTGTGTGTGTGTGTGTGTGTGTGTGTGTGTGTGTGTGTGTGTGTGTGTGTGTGTGTGTGTGTGTGTGTGTGTGTGTTTTCTAGGGAGTGAATCATCTGACTGATGTGTCATCATCTCACCCTGTGCAATACAAAGCCTGCTGAGGTTTGTGCACATTTAAAAGACCAGATGACAATTTGCCCTTTGTAAACATTTCAGACTATTAGTTTAATAATCATTTCATATTAATGGTTTAATAAACTTTGCCTGGGCTATCTAAGGTATTAATTAAGTTCTCACAATACATCATGTGTCATAATCTACATTATTGTTAATATGCAGTTCTATAATAGGAATATAGCTTATTTAGGAAAGTATACAGACCCTAAAAATGATATAACATTGAGTTTGTTTATACCGTATTTTCCGCACTATAAGCTGCACTGGACAATAAGCCGCAGGTGTTATAATGTTTAATTACCATATGTAAGAATTCGTGCACAGAGGGGATTGTCGGGAAAGAGATGGCTGCTTGAGGAAGCTCCCACATTTCAACAAACAAGTTGCATATTTGCATAACGTACGTAAGTGTTACCATTTAGAGTAATAGTAGCTACTAGGGATGGGCACGAGTGTTTTCGCTACTCGTGTGATCGCTTGCATTCCTCGAGGATCAATCGATTCCTCGTTAAACTTTTTTAAATTTTTAGAACGCAACGCATCTGTCTACAGAACAACGGTTGACTGCAATAAAGCGCTCAATGCTTATGTCAAACAGTCACAGTTGCCATATGATATTAAGGATTTATTCCCACAAGTTTAAAACACATTTTCCTCACTGAAAGTAATTAAATAGACGGTCACGGGCCACAATTTAAACCGATCGAGTAGGTCTGCGGTGGGGAGAAAAGAAGCATGGGCTGTAGTTGTAACAATTTTTGCTAAGTCACCATTTAAGGCGAGACACCCCAGGTGAATAGGGATTTTTTTTAAACTTACAGATATCATCATGAAACTTTGCCAGTTGATTACTGACAGTAACACAATTATTTTTTGTATTACATGTTTTTCTTTAATATTTTGTTAAATATGCAAATATGGCAATATTTAACCAATTATGCGTAAATTTGGGTCATTTTTCGAGAAAAAAAATCTAGATGTTGGATAAAGCCAGAGTTAAAATCTCTATTTTATTTTAAGCACATATTAGTTTCTAAAGTTTTTACACAACAGATTTTGGATACAGCCTTTTTTCATTTAATAAATCAAAAAATACTATGTAGGAGGAAAATGTATCATAAATCAGACAATTAACAATATATTAACAAATCCTTGCAATGTTTTGGGAAGGTTTCTACGCACACCTTTATAAATGAGGCCCCTGGAGTCTACTCATTACTAACTGAGAGTAACAGGTGTCATCTCCCCTTTTTATAAACGTAACTTTATCATCTGCTTTGAAATAATTGGACAGTTATATTCCTGAAAATGTTCTGGAGAAAGGAGAGACTGTGTTCAGCTCCGCGGTGCTGTGGAGAACACAGGCTGTGTTGCGGTGGCACGGAGGTGGCAGTTATTTACAGTTGATGTTTGACACAACGCTCAGTTTATTGCACTTGCATCAAAATATATAATTTTGTTAAACTTTATTTTATCCGTTTTGGGCCGTTTTGTACACTATATAACATTTTAAAATAGGGGCGGCCCGCCGGCCTAAAGGCTACTGACACTTAAAAAAAAAAAAAAAAGAAGATTTTCCTCATCCACCAATCGAGTTCATTTGAAACGAGGAGTACTCGATTACTAACGCCCATCCCTAGTAGCTACAGAACATATACTGTGCTGTGTAATAACAGGGTCGAAAAATGGGGAAAAAGTCGCAGCTTATAGTCCGAAAAGTACGGTAAATGAGAAATAATTTTGTTCATCAAGATTTATTCTTATGATTAATTAGAAATGGTGACTGCATTGTTAACTGAATAAAAACATTAAAAGGCTCATCCTTCCAGACATAATGACAGAGCATCTGGGGGTGAGAAGAGCATGGTATTGGGGCATGGCTCTACAGCCTGTTGCTTTAGAAGGAATTACATGAGAGCAGCCATGGAGGTCAACGGCTGTGTGTAATGGGGCCTTGTGTTGTGTTCCACTCACCCATGACTATGAGCAGCATCTTCCTGCTGCGAATGCCCGGGGCCTTCTTCACCTTACACTGGTAGGTTCCAGAGTCAGAGTCCTTCAGGCCGGTCAGGTTGATGGAGGCGTCTCCGTTCTTGGGGTCGGCTGAGTTGAAGTGGACCCGGCCCTTCATGGGGGCGTAGTAGTCCTCATAGGCCCTGTCTCCTGAGTACAGGATCACCTGGAGGGAAGGAGTGGAGGACAGAGAGGCTCAGGTTAACAACTTTAACCCTAGGATACAGCCTATAGCCAACTCATTTTCTTATGAAAAATAAGAAAAAAGTCCTTCTAGAAAATGTTTAAGGCGGCCTTGAAATGACGACTTGCGTGCTATTCTCTTAAGGAAAGGCTGTGCTCGCTGATCCAACCGTAGTATAATGGAAGAGAGAACGCACTGTCTTTTATCTTTAAAATACCCTTCAGCCTGGCTCACACACACACACACACACACACACACACACACACACACACACACACACACACACACACACACACACACACACACACACACACACACACACACACACACACACACACACACACACACACACACACACACACACACACACACACACACACACACACACACACACACACACACACACACACACACACACACACACACACACACACACACACAATAAAGACCAGGTGGAGTCAACAAGGAGCCTCATCGCTAGTTACTGGGGTGATGGGGGAACCAGAAGACAGGAGGAAAATAACAAGTAGGGTATCAGGAAAGCAAACAATGAAAAGAGTTCTCATTCTCTTTTAGACACAGGCATATTCTTCCATCTCTCCATGGAGACAGTCATCAACAGGCGAACTGTGCCATGATCAACACAGTAATACCCCTGGGTACAGACTACATGCAGGAGCAGAGGAGGAATAATAAAGGAATCAGAGGACGTACAGCACTCAAAGAGGAACACAGTGAACTTCTCCTTTCCTGCCCCATTTCCAACTGAAAGACTAGTTCTGCAAGTGGAAAGGCAGGCAGGCAGGCAGGCAGGCAGGCAGGCAGGGAGACAGTCAGGCAGGCAGGGAGACAGTCAGACAGACAGGCAGGCAGGGAGACAGTCAGTCAGACAGACAGGCAGGCAGGCAGGGAGGCAGACAGGCAGGCAGGCAGGCAGTCAGTCAGACAGGCAGGCAGGCAGTCAGTCAGGCAGACAGACAGGGTTCATCTTGTACATATTAGCCACGTAAACAGGTAATGCAGTGAACATTCCTCGTGGCTCTCCGGGGAGGGAAACCTATCCTTCTTACCACACTGGGGATGAAAACATCACAAGGAATAACAGCAATAAGCCAGATGAGAGGAGCATGGAGGAGAGAGAGGAAATGAAATAGCCCCAAGCCCAGACAGACAAGGAGTCTCACTTGGGATCAAGCACTTCACAGGCACACAGAGAGGGGGGAGGGTACACACAGGCACACCTCAAGTAAAATATAAAAAATAAAAGATCTTAACTGCACAATAACCTTGAGAATCATGATCCAATGAAGGAAAAATCCCATAAAGAGCCTTGGGAATGAAAATGGAAAAAGGTCAAATGACTAGACAAGCAGGAGAGCAGCGTTTCCTAACAGGTAGGACACTCAATGATCCATGGTCATCATGCTGCAGAGGTAACAGAGCTGGACTGGCCAGGCTTAGTTGAGTCACACACATGATGAGTACGAGTATCTTTATGATGTAAAGATGAGCTCATTGTCATGTGATGCATGTCGCTCAGTGAGGGAAGAGGAAGAGCTGAGATCAGTTGATACCTGTATACTGTGAACAAGCTGCAGAGCTCAGGGAGTGCACTATACTGTCCTTACTTTGAACTGCTTTGTTAACTTTACCAGACCTGCTACCCCACATGACAATGTATTGAGTGTCCTTTAACACCGAGGCTTAAGAGAAGTGAACAGAATGTGGCCATTAGCATTCACCATCATCACTGATACACAGACAGTGCTATGGCTTTATGTCCAAATCCTCCAATACTTTGTCAACACGCAACCATTGCAGTCACAATAACCTCAGTAAACAAAAGGCTCACCGACAACAACAAACTATGAGATGGGATAAAGCTATGTCATTTTAATTCATCTTTCCTTTAGTTGTCATAATTGTTTTCACAGCCATAGTTAAAAATTCGGAGCACACCCTCCTTTCAGCTAATCTGTAGCCAGGCAGTGGGAGCCAAATGCAAATGACTGTTACTGTAGGCATGCCCGGCATCTCTCAGTCAACCCTAACAAAGCAACAAGCATTTAGCTATGCCTCACCACCTTCAAATAGGCCCTGATGATACATGTGGGATGTGTCCATCACTCCCAACACATACTGGACTCAATAGATAATGCTGTGGCTTTACTTTTGATTGCATCATCACAAAGCCAATCGTTAGCCTCATAGCATAATTGCCTAAATCATATTTACTCTATTACTACTCTACTTTTACTCTACATCTACTTTTCGTTAGCCTAATAGCATAATTGCCTAAGTCATATTTTAAGGGTTATAGAGTAGATGTAGAGTAGAGTAAATGTAGAGTAAAAGTAGAGTAAATATGATTTAGACAATTATGCTATGAGGCTAACGCAATGCAGTTAAACATATAGTTCATTAATAAGATTAGAGTTAAGTGGAATTAGCCCATGCCTGGCACACCTCATCTGCTTACAAAAAGTTAAAAAAAGTAAACCACAGCTTTTTGTTGCCAGTTGTGAGTGTGTGTCGAGTAGTATTGTGTTTGTGTGGATGTGTTCATGTGAACCCATGCAGTCAGAGGTCCACCATGCTGGCTGCCTCTGGATACAAACTTTCCTCTTCATTCTCATTTCTTTGGCTGACCCGGTAGCCTTGGTCCTCTGAGATATGCCTAATCTTCTTTAACACTGTCACATATATTAGACCAGCGCTTTGGAATTAATTTGCCACTAATTACCAAGCATTGAAAGTGACCAGTACTTTGTATTGGTGGAAGGCTCTACCATTGAGGGCATGTGAGCGTCTGTATAGCCAACACAGTCTGCTAGGTCAAGGAGAACAAATACGTTCAGAGAGATGTCGGGCTCCTTTAAATTCATACAAAGATTTGGCAACACTACTGGGTGAGCAGCCAGACCTCCGCAAAGTGGCACGTCATAGAGAAAATAAACTGTGGAACCAGATTTGATATATTTCTACAGCTGCATTCATACATGAAGAGGAGGAGAGGTCCTACTGGGGAACCACCCACACTGAATACTGGGCTCCCTTTAGTATCATTCATACCCTGTTTATACTAAAAAACTCAACGGTGCATCCGCAAAAATACTTTTGCATCCAGTTTCTCTGGTAGCGCTGCCTTCACGGCTCCACTTCACACATGCGTAGTCTATAACATTTGCTGTCAAAATACCCACACGCGAGTTATAAAGTTAGAAGACAACATAAAATGCACGGTGTGTCGTGCAGGGCTAAAATATAACACTCGACAATTTAGTCTAAGCGATTAGTAAGTTATTGAGACCACCCGCCACTTTGGCTGGGGAAAGATTTGTGCTCTACCGGTTTTTCTAGCAAAATAAACTTGTGTCACCACTTGTAATGCCAGGGATATGGCTTAATACATAAAAAACACTATCTATAGATCAGCGCGCAGCAGTTAAGTTACTGTTCAAACAAAAAGAGCATTAAGGCTATGGCTTCACAGTAAAAGCATTTCACTAGCTTCACATTAACAGCATTTCACTGGACAAGCGTGAGTTGACTTTATTTTGAAGTACGCCTAACAGGAAGGTATCTGCCGACACAGCCCCGCAGCGCTGCAGTCACTAACAGCATGTCTTCTGTTGTCACGAGGGAAGTTTTCAAATCAGTTGCGTCTGAATGTTTTAACTTTTGAAACCGTAAAGGGGAAAACGGTTTTCACCGTGTAAAGGGCCCCTCACACACTGGAAACAAGAGCAAATGTAAAAAAGTGATTACGTACATATTTCATGAGAAAATAATTTATAGTTCAAGAATAGATAATAATGATGATAGACCATTAACTCCACTACACTGTTTAATGATTCAGGATGAACAACAGAGCAGGGCAAAGACACATGGATGGGGATTTGGTGAGAGCAGTGACTGGCAGCAGGAGTACAGAGGTGGACCTGGGTGAATAGGGCTGGTTGGCTGGCTGGACAGAGGGGACCTTTTGGTAACATTGGGTCAAATGAGGAGGTAAAGCCACAGGATAGTGGGGGAAGTAAAGAGAGGAAGGCTTTGTGACAGGTGGGGGACTGGAGAGCACAGCAGGAGTCAGATATCTCTATGGGGCATGAGGAGGTCCTGTACAGCTGTGTAGTCTTGTCTTTGGGCCACGCTGGATAGGAAAGACTGTGATAGAGACAGCTCCCCTTGCTCCGGCTATGTGTCAGTGTGAGCACTACACAGAACACATGAGGCTCAAGTGACATTTCTCTTGTATACTTCCTATGTCGCATTGTACATTGTTAAAAACACACCTAGCATAGGAGCTGTATTGCATCTCTTGCACACAGGCACCACAACAACAGAAGAGATTAGTGCAAAATCACATACACTGCAGGAGAAAACATTCATTCAGATGGATTTCTTTCTGTACGATTTTGAAGTAATTTCTAAAGCTACATAAAGAAGATGAGGTTGGAAAAGATTCAATCTACTATCTACCAACCACTTAGCCTGGCACCGCCCGCCTACCTACTTCAGCTCAATTTTCATTTCACTTCAGTAGTCAGTCTGGGGCTGTGGTGTATTCCTGTATTCCTGCTAAGGCAGATTTCTGCCGGTCCAATCAGCGAACAGAGAGAGTGGCTGAGAACGATGACGTCGAAGTCGCGCTCCAGTTTCGGTTGAAGTCAGAAGCCGGCTCATGACATACGTCACGACCAAACGTTATGCGATTGGTTGACCAATACAGAGTGGCACTGGGCAAATCCAATAGTTTTAAACTTCAACAGACACCCGCCTTCAAGTGAGTGAACGTTTGTCAATAGAGCAGTTCCAGACCTTCTGTACAAATGAAATGAAGTACGATGGTCTGGTAGGACCAGGCTACCAACCACTATCTACCAAGAAGCAAGAACACAACTCAACTTCTATGAACATGGATATGGATATAATTACTGTGCTTAACACCAGTCCAGTGCAGACTAGTACACTGCCAAATGTACTGTCAAACGCCATCTTTGAAATCAAACTAGAATTTGTAGGCACCGTCTACACGTACCACTTTGTCCTCTTTCTGGTTGTCGGAGGACAACAGGCTCCATTCGATATCCAGCGGTCCAGAGTCTTCAGGGGCCAGCGTGAACTGACAGTCCAGCTTCACACTCTGCCCGCTGGCCTTTTCTATGGACGTCAGGGCCGTAGACGTAAGCTCCAGAGCAGAGGCCCAACCTGGACACACACACACAAAGAGAGGACATTCATTTTTAAACACTGGAAGAAACATAGTAATAAAACAATTGGACTTACATTCAAGTACATCAACTCAATTCAAAGGGTGTCCACTTAAGTAAAGGACTTAACTTCTAAGGCCTTATGTAAGGAAGCTTTTCCAGATGTACAGATGAGCTGATTTCAGACCTAGAGGCTCTTTCCACCTAAATGCATCCATGCAGCAAAGGATAATAACATTTGACATTTTAAATATATAAATGAATTTAGATGACAGCTGCACTATTTAATAGCCTACTGTAGTTTGAGTGGTGCAACATATCACTCAAGTCTATTTTACACAATTAGAAATCTTGTTTTCCTGCTTTGGCAGCAAAAAAAAAAAAAAAGCCTTTGATTTGACTTTTTTGAAGCTTATTCTTCACACAAACATAGCAATGACATACACCCTGCAATCCAATTCACATACTTTTTCTTTTTACTATACTACATACTAAAGTACAGAAGAGTTTTAGGGGCCACAGGAGAGAAAATAAATCAGATAAGGAAGTTTTTTTTCATTATGTCGAGAAATGTCAAGAATAAAGACGAATACTCCACAATGCTATTGGAGTTAGTGGGGCATTTATGTATTTTCAGTATACTACAATTTACATGCATGTATTGGGACACCCTAAATCTTTTTCTGGGGTACTAAATAGTAGGGAAGTATGGGGATTGGAACACAGGGCGTATTATTTGGATGCAAACTTTATGAAAATTGTTTGAAGTGCTTTACAGAAATATTTTCAGTCAACTGTCCAATTCTTTCATTCAGGAAACGTGTCACTTATAAATGAAATATGGCCACATCTTGTCTAGAAGTAACTCTTAAAATATGCATCATGTAAATCCCCACAGTGAATACGAGACACTGGTGGAGCGGCGGCACACATTTGAGCTGAAGGAATGCTGATAATGGAAGAGAAAACTGGAGCCCGCCATCACCAGACTCTTTAAGAATGTATATTTAGAAACGAATAAACATCATTTCCTGGTGACATCAACTGGGTTTAGATTCTCCATTCAATAAGAGATTTAAGCCTCAGCTGCAGGGACACAGCCCAGAGAGAATGGACCTGTCACATGCTGCCTCGACACATTAAAGTCCCTCTGACAGGCTGCCACCTTCCAGTCAGTGAGCGGGAGGGGAGAACGGCTTAAAAAAGAGAATATAACCACAATATGTTAATGCTAAAAAAAAGTGCTGAAAATGTGTAACACGCCTCATGTTGTACAAAAGACACCACACACACACACACACGTTCTGCTGATAATATAAGTGAATGTTCACTAATCTACAACATTAAAACCATAGCATTTCCCTTAGCTACATCTGGATCTCATTTAACGGAGCCACAGAGCAAAGTTGATTGGTGAAACAGGAGCCAGGCCTGGCACATGTAAACACTTTGTTAACCTCCTTTCTCCTGCTGGAGAGCTTTCTTTGTTCAATACAAGGTTTCCATTAATGTCAGACAAATGAGAGCATGTGCTTCTGTGCCAACACAAAGAGGTCTGGAAGCAGTCTTCAAAGAGCATTCTATTGTGTACTGTGGTAAAGATGGTTTTGTACAAGGGCTTTCATCCCCTTTACACTATGAATATGAGCTACACAACATGGCCATTCCTTCTCTGTTTGATTCATTTGACTCCATGGCAGGAGGTAGACATGAAGGAGCAGCCCATCCTAATTCAATTGATTGTACTGTATTTATCTGATTGTACGGTGTCCTTGAGAGTTGTGAAAGGCTCCTTTAAATAAAATGTATTATTACTATTACTATTGTTATTATTATTATTTTATTATTATTATTATTATTATTATTATTATTATTATTATTATTATTATTATTATTATTATTATTATTCTATGGCAGTGTTGTGCTGATTCTCATTCAAACATACTAACACTTAGAGCAAAGTCAAGATTCCACTTATGGATCTTTATTATGAAACCAAAATAATAAAACTATGTATTGAGTTGCTATTGGAATGGACACACAGGATTGTGGACAGCTCAATGTGTGAGGGATGTTTCTAGAGGAAGAAGAATTGAAGCTACAGGTTCAAGTCCCTGCTGCTTCTCATGTCACACCCACTATTGTTGAAGGTGGGAGCACAAAGCACAGGCCTATCTGTATTCCCTGTGTGCTGGTGCTGCAGCTGGCTGCTTCAGCCCACAGACTGACAGCCGCTGTTGAAGGGAGCGATCCGTAGCCTTCAGCAGAAGCTAGAGAAACAGAGAGAACTGAGATACGTGTCCATCACTGTCCAAACGCATACTCGCCTTGGCACGACACAAAGCTCCGTCAATTCATCAAGCACTTAAAAAGGACCGGAGGCATTTTTTTGTATTGCCTTCTATGGGGAAAAGAAAGCATTCGGCTAAAAGGGTTTATCCCAGAGATGTTTTTCTGATGGGTAATAAAAGGGACACAGTCTGTTAAATCAGTGACGGACCTTTGAGGACTTAAAACAGCATTACATTTAAATTACAGTTCAGCTGGAGGCCTCACAGAATAGAGAATCATTTACATCACAGGGAATCTTCCCTTCCAGTGGTGTGCTTGGAACGCTGCTGATGTGGTGGCTCAGGTCACACTCGCAGTAGTGCCAAGGCAGAGGAGGTTTAAGGTTCATTCAACCATATTCTATCATCCCACTGAACTCAGCCACTGCAACAATAAAGAGAGTGTTTGATTGGTTTCTTAAATCACAAAGTATTCCATTAAAGCAGGCAGGCACATGTTGTCAAATAAAAACATTTTCCCCAATCAGCTGAGTTCTACACCAAACAAACCTATTCTGCTAATGTGCATCAATCAATTATCAACATGTTCATTCAAATGTGATGACTTCTGGGTGTTGCTTGCTGACGTTTCCCACACATTCAATTCAATGTGAACCAGCCAGACCCACACTGAACTGAGGCAGGTTCGTGTTCAACCCCAAAACCATTCACTCTGACGGCCTCCACACACATCCTGCGTCTACCTCTGGAGCGCGTCGTCGCCTTACCTTACTGCTGCCTCTCTCGCGCTTTTCTCGGACACACATACAACGTCTTAACTGCTGCTGCAGCGCTGCTTCTAAAAGCCCTATCTTTCTACATAGAGTTTTCATAGATAATTCCCATTAAAAATGAAGTTCTTTCATGTCATTTATAGGGATGGGGATCGTTAATTTTTATTGATATTGATACCATTATCAAGACGCCTTATCGATCCGGGTCTTTATCGATACCACTATTGATACTTTTCTATTATTTTGTTGAAAGAGAACTTGTATTATTGCTTTAATTGCCTATAGATGATCAGAGCTCAAGATAGGACGTTAAACAAGTCATAATTCCATAGTTACTATCTATTTTATATTGCTGAATAAACAAGTTTTCACCAAAACTGTATTATTAAAGTTTCTCCCCAAAAACTACATTTTATTTTTTGTTACATTTGAACACCATGATGAGCTTTTATTTACCTTCGCCGACCTGAACACAACACATTTGACACAGTTAGCAACTTTTTTTAAGCTAACTAGCTCTATATCCAATGCTATATCCTGCCGATTTTAACATGGATTTGAAAACTGGATAACTATTTTTAACTGACGGGACTTTCTACACTGTCCGGTTGTGTGATAACTACTGCTGCTGCTTTGAATGAATGTTGATGCGCGCGATGCCGACTCTCCGAGCCCGTCTGCAGCAGCAGCAGCTGTGCGCATTTTTTTTCTTTTTTTTTGGACTACCGGTAAATGGATACGGAGTTGAAGGATTTTATTTTTTTAACCCAAAGACAGTTGAAGGTGGGGGCGCCTTTAGCTCAGTCGGTAAGGCGTCCCCCTTCCGGGCCGGGCCCAGCAGCAGACCCGGGTTCGATTCCCACCCGCGGTCATTCTCTGCATGTCACTCCCCTCTCTGCCCCATTTCACCTCTGTCTCTCTGCACTGTCAAATAAAGCATAAAAATGCCCCCCAAAAAAAAGACAGTTGAAGGTAGGCCTAGAACACTTTTATATGCAGTCTATGATGCAGACCAGTGATAAGATATGACACTGAAGTTATTCGATTTTTAAATGACATGACTCTGCTTGAAATGTAACATTACGTCATACTGGACTCGATAAGGGTATCGATAAGCTCTAACCTTATTGATTTTCAGGTTTTGAATAAAGCGGAACCGGGTCCTTAATAGAACCGGGTTTCGATCCCCAATCCCTAGTCATTTATGATGCATATGATTTATATTGGAGTCTAATATTGAGTCTCGGCAGTAATCCGTGCGCCCCATTGCCTTTTTATTTTTTTGTCACATTTTTGCTTGTTGGAAGTTTTATTTTGAAAGGGACACACCAGGAAATGGTGAAACTACAGTGAAAGCTGCTGGTATGAAGTCAATATGACTCTCAGCAGAGTATTTCTCTATCAGTTAAAGCAGAGACACCCGAGAGAGACGCACGGCTCTCAGAAAAAAATAGGCGAGCCTCCTGGGGTAAAGGGGAGTGTCCGTCTGCAGCGCGGCACAGGTTGGATGTGTGCCCGCTCTAGGTTGATTACATGGTCAGTGACAAAGTCAGAAGCAGACGCGCAGTAGACGCTCAGTAGAGGTAGGATGTGTGTGGAGGCAGTGACACTTGCTTATTGAATGTATGTTCAATGTTACAGAGAAATGTGTAAGATGTATCATAAAGGCAAAACATGGAACCACCAATGCATTCTAGTAGTATCAATATTACATGCCCCAGTCCTTTCATTTGACATGATCCTCCCTCCTCAGCAAAAGGCTTTTCTTTAGAAAAACAGTGACACATTTTTACACTTGGGTCACA
Organism: Ammodytes marinus; assembly: GCF_949987685.1. Taxonomy (NCBI): domain Eukaryota; kingdom Metazoa; phylum Chordata; class Actinopteri; order Uranoscopiformes; family Ammodytidae; genus Ammodytes; species Ammodytes marinus. The sequence goes on from NC_137218.1 coordinate 28,746,884, forward strand.
AGTACACAGAGTGCCCTCTATTCAGTGAAATGCCAATCATTGCAATGGACATGCAAGCTCAGTAAAAAAAAAAAACCTTTTAATCAATTTGTCAAAAGTAAATTGAATGAGGCCTGTGAACAGGGCAGGCAGGAGTGAAATGAGTCCTGATGAACATTATATGACCAGGTAAGCCCAGTGGAATCAATGGCTGCCTGCCAGCTACAGAACATGTGTGTGAATGCTGAGAAGCTGAAAGCACTGATGGAAATGCAGAATGTTTGAAATAACACAGAAAATGTGGTCAAATGTTCAATTTTTCTCAACGATATTGAATATGTATTACCTTATGTGCAACCAACAAAGCTTAAGTTTTTAAACATCCATTTAAAGAGTTTAAACTAGGGCTGCAACAACCAATCGATTAAAATCGATTACTAAAAGCGTTGGCAACGAATTTGGTCATCGATTCGTTGAGTCGCGCGATTAATAAGTCACTTGCAGGCGCGGCACTGTTTACATCCAGCACGCCCACAGCGAGCCTTCCGCATGTGAAGGCTCGCTTCACGTGCGGGAAAGCTATAGTGTGAACGGCCACAGCTTGTATTTTGGTCATATCTAACCCTGGACTGCAGGCCTATATAAAAGTGTTGTAGCTTTGCTTTCTTTGGGTTAAAAAAAACTCCTTCAACTCAGTATTCGTCTAGTCCAAAAAAACTGTCAGCTGCTGCTGCTGCAGACGGTGTGCAGACGTGCTCGGAGAGTCGGCATCGGCGCATCAACAGTCATTCAAAGCAGCGGCAGTAATCACACAACCGAACGGTGTAGAAAGTCCCGTCAGTTAAAAATAGTGATCCAGATTTTAAATCCATGTTAAAATCGGAAGGATATAGAGCTAGTTAGCTTAAAAAAAGTAGCAAACATGTCAACTGTGATGTGTTCAGGCCGGCTCAGTAATATGATTGATGTGTTCAAATGCAACACAAAAAAAAAAAATTGAGATTTTGGCGAAACTTGTTTTCCCAACAATATAAAATAGATAGTAAAGATGGAATTATGACCTGTTTAATGTCCTATCTTGAGCTATGATCATATCAGCAATTAAAGCAATAATACAAGTTCTATTTCAACAAAATAATAGAAAAGTATCAATTGTGATATCAATAAAGACTTGGATCGTTAAGGAGTCTTGAAAATGGTATCAATATCAATACAAATTAATGATCTCCTGTCATCTGAGAGAAATTAAGATGATTTAATTTTTTTAACCGTTAGTATTTACCGGTTAAAAATATTATCGGTTGACTGGTTTACCATGGACATCACTTATACTGTATAAATGTATATCATACATTGTATGTTTTTTTTTGTGTTATCCCAGTTAAGTTTATTATTAATTTTTTATCATTTAATATTACTTTTAATAGTTCCGGGACGTTGGAGCAATAACCTGGTGTTTTGACACTTCAGTCTGCACTGTGAATTTGAAGTAATGTTCAGTTTTTGAATAAAGATGCGGCATTTACAAATGTTTCTTTTTTTTAATCCGATTCATCGATTAATCGAAAAAATTATCGACCGATTAATCGATTATTGAAATAATCGTTAGTTGCAGCCCTAGTTTAAACCATCAAAAACCCAGTTCACCTGTGTGGGCTGTGTAGTTGTGGTTTGACAGTGCCGTAAGTTACTTGGACCCTCACTGAACGTGTCCCCCCCCCCCCCCCCCCGGAACCACAGTCAGTGGTGCTGGCTAATGAGCTATCCAGCTGCCCTTGATTGAGAAACAATGTTGAGATTGATTAAAAGGTCAGGGCCTTTGTCAAAACTAACCAGGATTTGGAAAATGTTATTTGGAACTGAAACATTTTAACAGTAACTGATGGAGGATTTCAACCAAGCCACCATCTTCACAAACAAGCCTGTTCACATGCTCCAACAGGAAGCTGAGCGTGTTAATCAGTAACCATCAACACAAGGCACCTACAGTGTGTGAACCATGGAGCCTGAAGTGATATTATACTGCGCTCAAAGTCTGCTACAGTGAGCGCTCCATATAATCATTGGCTTATAGGGTGAGCGTCAGTCTTTATTCAGAGTAATGGCAGCACAGCTAAAGTAACCTGGCCTTCTTCCTCAGAGGTAATAGAATGGGCGGATAAGGGACACCATCATTACAGAGCAAGGTAAACTATGACGGATAGACTGTTGGTAGATGCAGTCATGTGTGGACACCAGTAGGGATGCACCCATCCACTATTTTTTGTTCCGGTCCGATTCCGATATCCGGGGTTTTGGATAACGGCCGATACGATATATCATAATAATTGTACATTTCTCTGCTGGTGGGGATGTTATGTGTGAGGTTAGGAAGGCTTGAGCAACACAGACAATTTAAAAGAGCAACACATACACACAAATGCATAAAGGTTTATCTGAACAGCAACATCTTTTGAATTGCTTATTCCAATATAAATGTGTGCTATATCACAGTTATGGTCTGAGCATTTTAATTTCTTTCATATTTAAAATAATTTAGATTTCAATATATATATATATATATATATATATATATATATATATATATATATTTTTTTTTTTAAATCTTTTTCTAAATGGGAGTTGTCAGTCCGATGTCCGATACGTAGATTGCAGCCATATCGATATTGGATCGGCCCCATCCGTAGACACAGGATCCCCTTGAGCTCTGCATCTGCTGTTGTAAAAGGAATATGTCTGTGTGTGTTTTTAGTGGGGCAGCCAAACAGTGTGGGTGTGGGTGTGGGTGTGTGTGTGTGTGTGTGTGTGTGTGTGTGTGTGTGTGTGTGTGTGTGTGTGTGTGTGTGTGTGTGTGTGTGTGTGTGTGTGTGTGTGTGTGTAGTAGTGCGCCCTCCCTGCCTGTCCTCTCTCCAACACACCCATGATTGTGGAGTGCCAGTCCCCTAGGCCTCCCATTCTCTCCAGGCCTGCTGATTGTTACCCCCCACCCCCTCCACCTTTGTGGCTTAACAAAAGGGAGAGAATCCAGTCTCCTGGCAACCAATCCCTGGGAGAAGGTTGCCTTGGTGCTTAAGAGACGGCATGAGAGAGAGCGAGAGAGAGAGGAGAGAGAGAGCGGTTAAGTATGTAGTGGCAGAGGGGAGAGTTATGAAAAGGATTTTGAGCGCTTCCTAACCATTCATTCCAAAAAGCATTTGTGAAGGTAAAGTCGCCAAACTCCAGCCGTCATGGTGAAGCATTTCTCTAAGTTGGCATTTCTGTTAAGCAACTTCTTGCTTATTATGGGGTAAAATATGTCAATTCATCCATCGGTTGTAGGTCTTGTTGTGCAGCCTGGAGAGAATAGTTTTCTAGATGTAGATTTCTAAGAGCGGAACCAGAAGACCTGTGTTCTGTCAGAGGTCTTCTGGGCACACCAGATAAGCTGTGTGTTGTAATATAAGGAGTAGCTTCAGCTGACAGCCATAAACAGTGAAAGCAAGGGGACAGGTTGACAAGCTGACCTCACCTGACCCCCTGAGCGGGGGCCACAATGCTTCATAAGCCTCTTTCTCCAACCTTTGACCGGAAAGAGCAACCGTGGGAGGAAAGCCTGGAAAGCAAAGTCCAACCATCGGGAGATAAAGGCAGCAGGCTATTTCAGGCTCACAACACAACAACAGCTACAAGGACAAGATAGGTGAACCAAGTCACCTAGATTCAGTGCTGTTTGCCCCCTTTAAAAAGGTGGGTGTATTTTGAATGCAGTAACTTGCATTTGGGATGATGTATAAGCCCTTTAGGCAGTGAAAGCACCGATTTAATTTTTCAGTCAAATAACCAACATGCAGGTATAAACACACACACAGAAACACACGCACACGCCCCCTATCTCCTGAAAACAACAGTGGTAGCTGTAGAAGAGTTTGGCACAATATCCTAGATGAGCAATAATGGAGAGATGAACATAGCGAATCATTCCAGTGACATGACAGTCTGGGAGCTCTGGAATGAGCCCCTATGCCCATGCTGGAGAACATCTATTATTGTCTGCAGTGGAGGATAACTTCATAACAGAAAGAAAGGCCTGAATGCTGGCCCCAGTGTGTGGTGAGAGGCAGCCTGGCCGTGGAGGACTGTTCAACCATACTGATGGTGCGGCAACACAGAGAGCTGCCATCAATTCTCTGTGCCGATGACCTGAGGGCTGTTTTGACATAATTGAACATTAAATGATGAAGGGGTGACGGATGACAGGCACTTTACTGGATTGCCTGAGCATTTGACAGCTTTTAGTGGAGCCTACGGGGGATGTGGGCAATTCCGTTGCTGTGAATTTGTCCACAGTGAACATTGCTCCATGTATCCATATATCAACAACAGTGACAATAATTTGGAACTAATGACTTTACTTATGGATGGCCTGGCTTTAGCAATACTCATGGTGTTTATTCCAAACAATTATGTTTCCCTGCAGCAGTGATTAAAAAATGTGATCATACGTCATGTATCAAAAGTATAGATTTGTAATCCCACCATCAGCTTGTTCAGGACTGATGTCTGTAAACCCTTGAGAATTTTAAGAGAGGACAGTAAAGACAGATTCACACTGCTTTGTCCTTAATGCTCGGTTAATGAAAAAGGTAGTCTACCTCACAGACTTCATGGCCTTGGGATTTGTACTTCTTATTTATAGAATGCATTAGCATTTGACAAGGTGTAGGACATTGGATTTAAGCAGCTGCTGCTTGTATAACCTCTCTGCCAGCAGGAATTGTTCTAAGGCGCGACACAAAGCACTAGAAGCAACCCAGGCAGAGCAAACCTCCCCTCCTCCTGACATCCCCTACACTTGGAGTGGGCAAGTGTATCTAAAGAACCCCAAAGAGTCAGATAAGAACCCCCCCAGTCAGTGTCTCTGTGGACACACACACACACACACACACACACACACACACACACACACACACACACACACACACACACACACACACACACACACACACACACACACACACACACACACACACACACACACACACACACACACACACACACACACACACACACACACACACACACACACACACACACACAGTCCTTGTGAATTTGTTGAAGCCCAGGGAGTGTGTGGTGACAATATTGGAGCTGGCTGTGCTGGAGAGCTGATAGGCCAGACGCCAGTCCAAGAGGCAGCACAGAGATAGCACTGAAAACGCTCCCATGAGAAACAACAGCTAATGTGCCAGTAAAGTCATGTGAGGAGGAAATGAAAAGAGACAAAAGGCAGGAGCACACTATGAGCCGATTCAGAGATACCTGCTTAATGGAAATCCCCTGTCCGTATGAGGTGACACAACTATCACAAACAACACAGGAGTCATTACAAAATCATGTCCTCCTCACAGGGAAAGAAACTGTTCCCTGCAAGCCATTAGTCAGCATGTCAAATCAATTTGCATGAGAAGCTGTGCAAAACAGATATACGGCTCGCAATGCATAGCACATGTATTGGTGTGTTTTTGATGCATCTTAGTTTTAGATTTAGATGGAAAAGGTGCAGGGCTCTAGGGCTGGCCCGAATGCCATTTTTCAGGCTTCGAGTATTCGTTGGTTTTTCCGAGCGAATATTCGGATATTCGTTCCAGAAAAACACACCATCAAACCAACATTAATAATGCCAATGTACTCACTGAAACCGAGTGTGTGAGCCGAGACAGCAAGCTGTGTAGTTTGTTGATGCTTTAATAACTTTCGAACGGTAGTAAAGTCGGAGTTCCTTACTTTTTCCCCGTGGAGGCAAACAGCTGTTTTTCCGTTCCAAATCAGCTGTCCTTGTACTAATCACACACTTCGCACCCATAAGGAGCGGAGTGTGAGAGTAGCATTTTTTTAACCCGTCTTTCCCTGATGTTCTCTTTATTCTTCTTACTTTAAGGGGCGCAGCGCACGCTAGACGACTCTTCAGTGTATCCCTCCTGTCTCCCATGTTTGGTTACTGTCACTCTATGTCTCTTGGCGGGGTATAACTGTAAACAGATTATCGTTGTTCTGAAACATGTACAATGACAAAATAAATCATCTTGAATCTTGTCCTGCGCGCCATCGTAACCCACACAGGAGCTTATCAATTCATCCAGGAACGTGCATCTTTTCGGTGACTTATAAATCCATACAAAGATCCAATATTGATAGTCTTTTGTGTCCATATTATATCCATTATTGACTGCCTATTCCCATGATGCAAGCAAGTCACGGTTGATGATGGCTGAATAGCAGCGCTGAATGTAAACAAACAGCTGAGCTAAGCTAACGTTAGCATTACGTCAAGCATTACATTTCCTTCCGAAATCGCGCTAATGTTGTGGTAGCCTATAGAATTAATAGGAACACAATCTATTCTTCCTCCATCTCTCTCTCTTAGTATCTTAGTACCTTGGTGCCGCTTTTAGTTTGCCTCACTCTGGTAACATCACGCAGCCTACTACAGCTGATATCACCGGTTGCACTTTGAAAGGGCAGCGGCCAACTAGGTCAAAGTTCAAATAATTCGATAATATATTTTACAATTGTTTTATAACTTGTACATCTAAATATTATTTGCTGACAAAATATACTGCAGTTTGAGCTACCTTTGCAAAGAAAATTTGAAAAAAATAAATTTGAAAAAAAATAAAAAATAAAACTAATATCCCGAACACTGAATTGAGCTCCGAATGCTAATTTAACAAACGAATACTCGGATATTCGAATAATTCGGGCCAGCCCTACAGGGCTCCAGACTAAACATTTTTACTAGGAGCAAGCAGAAAATGTAGGGGCACACCTTAAATAGTCCTGCAACACATCTATTCAAATGTTTCCCAATTTGAACTATATTAGGCCTACTGATATTGTATTGTCAGCATGTTTTGGAACACACTGACAACAGATGATACAGTTCATTGTGTTTTAGATTTTGCAACGCCATGTGAAATCCTTCAGACATTCCTTTAGGAAAAGGAATTTTGACCCATTTTCACCACAACCCCTTCTACACCTGAGCCCTGTGATTTTTCCTTCTCTATCTCTGCCATCTCTGCTGAATCCTCTATAAAGGAAAATAGTTATTGGCCCAAAATTAACTAGTAGTAGCTAGATGACATAATCAACTAATTTGCATAATGTGCAATTCTGAAAGAGGCTAAATAAATAGAAAATGCTGACCAGGTAGTAGGCCTATACAAATTACCTAGGCCTCTTACAAACTAACTTTAAAAACTTTGTTAGTTGCCATAACTACAAGGTTAGCTTTTTATATATATAGATAAGCAGTCACCAATTGAATGTGGACCTACAAAACTATTTACGTGTTTACAAACGTCACCTGGCAGCTCTTGCTCAGAGCGACACGGTGTTGTCTGTCTGCTGCAGGTAGCAGGGGGCTGTTATCAGACACACAAACCATGTGAGCGAGGGCTGTCAGCGGTGAGGAGGAGACAGCAGCCGTTGCTAGTACTCGGCTCTGGTGAGCGCGGTATTAAAAAAAAGTTGCAAGCTGTGTCTGTGGTCTTTCACTAGCCTTAGCGCTATGGCGTAAAGTCGACAAATATAGCGGAAAAAGTCGCCAGTTGGCAACATGTTAACGAGGTGACGACAACGGGACACTGAGATGAGAGTAGGTCACGTGATCCGCGCTGTTGATCGTTTCACTGATCAGTCGCGGACTGCTCCCTCTCTCTCAAACACAAAGCACTAATAATGGATGTAGGCTATTAATACTAAGGAAAAAATATGTCGGTGAATTTCCCGGTCGTGCACATGCCCCTAGTTGAAAAAAGTACTCGCACTGTCTCAAAAAAGACAGCAGGCAGGTGTTCGCTGGCTCTTCATACATCTAATAGAAACCATAGACTGTCTCTTTATGTTGGGTATTACTACTACTTTACTCTGACTCTTTATGTACACTACAAAACAAATGAAGATTGGGTAATGCTGATGAGAAAGGCATGAATGTGTGTTGAAAGCTTTTAGCAGTTCACTGAACCAAATTAAATGAAAGCCAAATGTGTGAGTGGGGTGCAGTGATAGGGCGTCTCTCAGCCATGCCACTGCCTATCCGATCCCCCCCCCCCCCTTCCCCCAAAACAAATAAAGTGTGTGCTAGAGAGCAGGCCCCTGTTGGGCCCCAGCCCCAGCCTTTGTCTGGGCCCCAGGGCACAATGCCAACTGTGATCAGGACGCAGCACCGCTGATCAAACACTGACACACAAGTGCAGCTACTTTATTCACACTGCTGATGATGGACTCTCACAGTGGTGTTAACTGTGGGTAAGGATGTGTTGAGAGTTGATACAGGTAAAATGGCTTCTCACACATGCAGGTATAGAGAAGCAAACAAGGTTTTCTCACGACTGTGCATAATCATGTCAGAGAGGTGAACAGTTGTCAGCTTAAAGCAATAGAGCGTGGATATCAAGAGAACATTTCCCTTGAAACACAGGGGATTAGAGGTCCTCTCAGGAGCTACTAACAAGCAGCTTTCTATTAAACATTGGCAGTGATTTTTTACAAAAAGCTCAGACATTCTTTGGGAGGGGAAACAAATTCACATTTCTGGAATTTCCAGAGGTCAACAAATGTGCTCAGTCTATGTTGGGCTGAATGTTTTAAATAAATGGGGGCTGTGAGAATGAATAGGATAGTTTAGCTCAGCGGTAAAAACCTACTTCCTCATACCATCTGAAACAAATCACCAACAACTGTGGCATGTTGGTTCAGTCCACAGAGGACAGAGGTGGTAAAGTTAACCCCTATTGAGAGGTAAAATGGTATGGCCCACTGCCAAACCACTAAAAGGAGAGGTGAGTATAAAATATCAGGAATTCTAACACAAATGCCTCCCAAGGAATTCCTGGGATCCTCCCTTGATAACGATTTGAAATATGCTGCAGTTGAAGTCTGACCACTATCGGAAATATCTAAATCATCGTCTGATGTTAACAGAAATGCACTGACACATTTCCCTTGAATATGACTGTGCTTGCTTGTTGAAATGTCTATGTAGTGATTCAGTTCAGTTACCAATTATTTCCTCATGTTTTCCTGCAGATTGAGTTATAACCTCTGCCTATGGTGTACGTATAGAGAGTTACACAGTAGCCCATGTTCCATGCAGTGCAGAGACATGTCCGGCTGTCAGCTAGATTGCTGGGAGGCAGTCAATGAGCCTGCCTTGCTCACACTGTTTCCTCTAGGTTTTGCTCTAAAATTAGGTCCCCTGCCTGAAGGACATTGTATGATGGGGACAGAAAATACAGTGTTACCACAGTATACCGTCAACAGCTCAAAAAGGACCAACACAGCCTATGTCAATGAAAAGATATCTGGTTGCTGCTGAAAGCTCCCACAGGACTCGGGATGGAACATCAATTCCTTTTCAAATGCATTTTAACATCCATTGTGTGTAAACCCTGCCCTCCTGTCCAAAGCCCTGCGAGCAGGCAGAATGAGGTCTTTGTGAAAGTGTATCAACACAGACAGTCCCTTCCTGTCCTCTGTGTGGGGGAGACATCAAGATAAGAGCGCTGCATAAAGATAACAAGATGGATCATCCTTTGTCTCTGTGCACAGCCAGTGGACCAGGGCCGGATGATTCAAGGCTGCAGTCTCTGGGCTTCTTGAAGGCAGGTGTAGTAAACTCAGCTGAGTGTTGAGCCCTGCAGGAAGCTGCAGGTGAACACTGTCACTTGTTGTTACAGCTTCACCAAGCCGCCGGGCGTATTCCTGCCTCCAGCCCTCCACATGACGACAACGCTCCACACAACCACTACACATTAAATGACACGATGAGATTGGGAAAGTTAAAAATAACTCCACTGCACTAGTTTAGCATTCTTGCACAAAGAAACAATCCTACACTCTCAGTCATGACATAGCATGACAGATTGTATTCCCTATGTTAAGATGTTCTTTAACTGTGCATGATATGATATGAGGGGAGAGGAGAGCGTAGATAAATGCAGTAAGACCATTAAAGATGCAGAGCTCACATTCAAAGAGGATTGGATAGTGTAGGAGTTAGGTAGTGAGTGAATGCTTTGTTATTTTGACCCTGATAGTCTACGTGGGCTAATTAGATCCATCTCCACAAGCCAAGAATCTGTAAAAACCTTAGAGAGCAGTAGTGCAGGCTGGACACCAACTATAGAACACATTAATCCCACTACATCAACATATATGTTACTCCCACATTAAACCGGACTTCAGAGCATGAAATTGCTTTTGAATGGAAGAGCAGCAGCTGTGTTATTTTCTAATACACAGCAAGGTAAAGCTGATGGTAATTAAAAAAATAAATGTTGTAGGCCTACACTAGCATGCCGTTTTCAAAATAACTTAAGTTGAAATAATAAATACAATCTGTTTTCCCCTTGAAAATGTACTTAATGCATTTCTCCAAAGGTCAAAGACAGTAAGAGTGTGGCACTCCTGTAAACTTACTGAAAGGTGCCTGGGCCATCACTCTCATGCATTCATCAGACTTTTCTCTGCGCTGTCTCAGGTTCATACATATGTGTTGCCACGGTGATGTCATAATCTTTTACTTTCAAAGTTTCTGACATGACTTCTTTCTTTTGGACGTCCCTGTAGCTGAATCCTAAATATCCCCATAGAGCAACTCTGCGCCTGCTCCTTTACTCTCCCGCCTGCGTGCTGTATAGTCATGCACAAGCGCAGAGCCACACACACACACACACACACACACACACACACACACACACACAGAGCAGCTGATGGACAGAGGAAGAAAGCTAAACAATTGCGCACATCTATTTACAGCTAATGTTGCATTCTTGACAATTTAGGTTTAAATTAGTGCTGTCATGTTATGTAAATGGAATAAGAGAAAGGCCCTTCCAAAACATGAAATACAGTTATTAATTGAATTTACAGAAAATATGCTATATCGTCAAATGTTCCTATTAACTCTATACCACAACATTAGCGCGATTTTGGAAGGAAAGGTAATGTTTGGCGTAATGCTAACATTAGCTTAGCTCAGCTGTTTGTTTACATTCAGCGCTGCTATTCAGCCATCATCAACCGTGACTTGCTTGCATCATGGGAATAGGCGGTCAATAGGATATAATATGGACACAAAAGACTATCAATATTGGATCTTTGTATGGATTTATAAAATCGGCGAAAATATGCATGTTCCTGGATGAATTGAAAAGCTCCTGTACGGGTTACGATGGCGCAAAGGACAGCTGATTTGGAACGGAAAAACAGCTGTTTGCCTCCACGGGGAAAAAGTAAGGAACTCTGACTTTATTACCGTTAGAAAGTTATTAAAGCATCAACAAACTACACAGCTTGCTGTCTTGGCTCACACACTCGGTTTCAGTGAGTACACTGGGATTATTAATAATGGTTTTGATGGCGTGGTTTTTTAGAACGAGTATTCGAATACTCGCTCGGAAAATCCAACGAGTATTCGATGCCTGTAAAATGGTATTCGGGTCAGCCCTACCTGAAACTGACCATTTGAACAATATCTTTGATTTTCTTTCAAAAAGATGTGGCAAAGAGTCAAATATTGGCACTCGGTAGACCTGAATCCTTCAGATTGTGGAAGGACATCTGGCTGTTGAGTGTTGTAGGAAAGTGCTTTTACCTGAAAGCTGCCATACCAGCCAAATCCCTGATGGCTCTACTGACATCTAAAAAGGTCTGAGGCCTGAGTAGTCAGAATCAGGCTGACAGGTACGTTATCTTAGGCACAGCACAATGACAACACCCTATATCTTTGGATCTTGTGCATTGATAACAGATTTCATGCTACTAAGGATTGGAAAAATGTTGGTGATGTTCTAGGGAGTCAACGTTCCCCCCCCCCCCCCCCCCCCAACACATCTCACAGGATCTCGTATTCATATATGTTCAAATTTGATCCAGGTCAAGGTTACCCAGCAAATGTTTCACACACTTTATCTTACGTGTCTCAACTACATCTACATCTACATATATCTTCTTGACAAGGTCTTATGATCTCATGAGATGTTACAGTACTACCCCAAGTGTTATGGGCTTATTAGTATTAGAGTTAGAGCCAAGAAACTTTCCAGTTGATAAGAGGCCGTTTGACATTGTGTGCAGTTACAGGTTCTTTCTTTATGAGTCCACAGGGCATTTATCTAAACCTCTAGCTGTATCATGGCTTTACAGCTCTAGCCATCACTCATAAACCCTCCTCTGACTGTTGTTGCCATACATTTGCTGTCATAGAGGGACCCAATTCAGAGCTGATGTTCTCCTACAACTTGTCAAGAGTTGGCTGCTGTGGGTGGCAGGGTGACTGGGAAGGACTGGGATATGGCGAGGGGGTTAACTCTTCTCCTTCAAATGATGGAGTGCGTCTATGAATTATACATGTCCTCCATTAAGACACTTAACAGCTGCTTCATCCGGAACTTACCAGCAACAACTGCAGCCTGGTAGCCCCTGTGAGCCTGCTTATTAATACAGTTGTGATTAAGGTTGGGCCATAATGTGCTTTCTGACCATCATAAAGCAGCCAGAGTCACAGAGCTATTTTCACTTCAATCTAATCTCTGTGGAGGGAGGATGGGCCAGCTGCCCATTTCCCCACATGGCGGCGAGATGCACTACAGTAATTAAATGCGTGTTGTGGCTTGCTGACCTTGCTGTGGTTCTGCACTGAGCTTTTACTAGACCCAATTGTAGCAGATGTCCTGCTCATCATACCTATACAGCCGACAGAGACCCAGGAGTCAGAACTGCAGAGGCACGAGGAACAGAAAAAGGCTATTTGAATGAGTGCTAATGGCGGAGAGGCAGGTGGCAGGCACCTGGTTCTAAAACCATGGTAGCTAACATCTCAATGACGGGAAGATCTGTCCAAAGTCATACACTACAAAAAACATATGCACTCCAGTCGTGTTAACATAAAAGTAACACGATGGCTGACTTTTTTTGGTTTGTCAGACTCATTAGTTTGAAAATGTGAACACTAAATTAGCAGTTTTTATAAATCAAGGGTCACGTTAATATGACTATTAAAAGGATTCATTTTTACCATAGGAGGGCTCATTTTCGCTGTTACTGCAATGACCATATGATTCACTTAATCTATTCTCATTCAATGCTCAAACTAAGTATATCCTGACTCCTTGCGTTTAAATTTCCATTGGAGATTAGGGACATTTTGCAGAAACGCTAGCGCTACCACATACAGAAGCTTTCCTCTCCTCATATCTTTCAACATTTCAGCATCTGATAAAATCCATCACTAAACGTAGTCACTTCTGTAAAAAACCTGAGGTTTCATTTATGCAATAAAAAAAGGATTTAGTAACAGTTGCAGAGCCAGTCTGGGTTAAAAACCTACATTCAACCTCTTTACAGATTCCACATTCTAAAGGATTTGCATTGCAGTCTTTGGCTTCAGTTTAGCAGCTTGATTAGGGAACACATGTAACAAAATGAGTTTGAGGATGGTCTTGGTGTTATTGTGTGTAGCTCATGTAAAATGATGATTACTAAGACCAAGACAGGCAAAGGCTGACTTGAATGTTCACACAACAGGGAGTCAAATTGAGAAGGAGGCTTTCCCTTTGTGCCTTTTTCACCATACCCGCACACAGTCCACATTCGGTTTTCCAATGAGATAGAGGTGCTAAAAATGGCTCCTTCAACAGCTGCTTTTCCCCCCTCCTCCCAATGTTCACCCCACCGTCTGGCTTCTGTCCTTTATTTTCTGAGCCATTTTATTTCTCAAGATTACAGACACAATTAACTCTAATGTTCTTAGCGATGACAGTGGGGACTTACTGCTGGAGCACAAATTATAATCATCTTCCCACAACTCTGCTGTGTGTTAGACAACGCTTGGACATAGCTGCTGATAATGTGACATCCACAATACAATATGCTTACCTCCAAAATGATTTGTTCATTGGAAGTCAGAACAAAGGATTTGCTATCAAAATAAATTCTCAGGTCTGTTTTACACGATGAAACCTAAACTAAGGAAAATGGAACCGGTGTCAACATGTGTAGAGCAGAGCTGACTGATTAAAACATGGCGCCAACCAATTCATTTCTATGAAAGCTGCTCATTGGCACAGGGCACCATTACCCTTGGTGTAGCACGCCGCTAAACCTTTGATGACGTGTACCTGAGCCCTGCAGTGCCGTTAGCTGAGCTGTACATGGCGGAGCGTGAAGGCAGCTTAAAGAGCATCTATAATGCTTTTTCCTCTTTTCTGACCTATAAATGTTGTTGTTTTATAGTCATGTTAAACGATACCAAAGTGTCAAATAAAGACTAGTGCATTTTAGACATATTCCCTGCTTACTGTCTGGGGTGGCTGTGCACAGTCTCAAAACTCTGTTGCCGTTCGCGGCGCTCTAGCGCCTTATATCCTGGATTGCGTGACGTGAACAAACCAGATTTCCATGTATCGTAATGCCGCTACACGCTCAGGCCCGTCTCTGTCCCGCCCTCCCCTGTCTGCTCAAATCTGCCCACACTGCACTGCAGTCCGCTCAGTGTAACGTGAAGCTAGGGGGCGGTGCCTGTTGCCATCCGGTTACTATGAGGGAACCTGGCCAATCAGAGCAGACCCGGTCTGCCAGGTTCCAGGCAGAGGGCAGACGGTGGTCTTAAGGTGCGAACACACTACACGCGTTACCCGCGTATGCTTTACGTGCGTAACGCAGCTAAAATGTTGCTTGATCATTTTGTGTCAAAAATGGTTATACGCGCGTAACGTGCCTAGTCTCCCTCCCGATATTGTATTTCCCCTAATCAACCATGGCTGTGATCAGACCCGACCCGACACAACAGCGTGCATGTCCGCACAAAAACAACAACAACACGGCCAACAACTGTGCCAAAAGACAAACTGAACAGCACAAATAGCCTAGCATTAAAACAGCATTGCATATTCACGGCAGCTACATAACAAACACAGTTACAGCAGCTTCGGTGCACGGCGGCACAACATAAAGGCAAGTAGCCAACATTACCCTACCTGGCTGTGACAGGGGACCGTGGCTGGCGTAGATCAACACTGGTGCTTCGCTGTACTTGTTGTGAAAGTTCCCCGGACATAGCCGTCATGTTTGGGTTCATAATATGAGGTGCTAGCCGCCCGCACACAACCGGGTGAGTTAACTAATGCTATACGGCGCTAACTTGGTTTATCGGCTAAAGCACAGCCGCACATATTCGCTGAATTAACCAGGAAGTCCATTCTCCTGGTTTACTCTCCCAACGTCTTCTATTCCCGAGCTGTAGTGTGTTTGTGACAAAATGTAAACCACATTAATTAGATACTAATTTATGTCTTTCATAGTTCCAAGTAGCTTCTCCTACTGCATGTCAGAAGTTTACTGAAATCCAGAATAATTTTCTCCAAGTAACTGCACACTTTGTTACCAAATCTCCTTCACTGTGTCCTTCTATGCCTATCTACAGAAACATTGTGGTGATGTTGACTTGAGCTATGAGATCCATTCTTCCTCATTAGGAGCAGAAGGCGTAGTGGGTGCTGCAGAGCTGGCTAAGTGATGAATGTGCTTTGGGGCCGTTTACGGCCCTCACACTGATGATGACCATGGACCTAAAGGCGAAGACACACCGGCCCGATAATCGGGCGCAGGGCTCCAGACTAACTTTTTTCATTGGGTGCACCGGTGCGCCTAACTTTTTCATCTAGGTGCACCAGCATATATTTTGGGTGCACCAAATTAGTGCTGCATGAATTGGAGAAATGCGATTATAGTGGCCAATATTGCGATTTGCGACGCAATATAATAAATGGTAGGCTATTATGATTCTACTTTCTTGGTTTTCAAGGAAGATTTGAGAATATTGACAGCTTCGATACCTGATCTCAATTTAAAACAAGCACATATTAAGAATCAGTGAAAATATAAAAAATAAAGCTTCTACTAGGCCTATACTGTTTTCAAAATAATAAAAATTATAGTTAAAAAATGTAATAAAAAAAAAAATACTTCCCCATTAAAATAAATGCATTCCTCCAAAGACAATAGTCTCTATAAGCATAATCGAGTCTCCTTATCGATCCGGGTCTTTATCGATACCACTATCCATACTTTTCTATTATTTTGTTGAAAGATAACTGGTATTATTGCTTTAATTGCCCATAAGATGATCAGAGCTCAAGATAGGATGTTAAACAGGTCATAATTCCATAGTTAGGCTACTATCTATTTTATATTGCTGAAAAAACAAGTTTTTCACCAAAACTGTATTATTAAAATTTCTCTCCAAAAACCAAAAATCTTTTTTTTTTGTTACATTTGAACACACCATGATGACCTTTTATTTACCTTTGCCTAAAATCTATATTACCGAGGTGACCTGAACACAACACATTTGACACCGTTAGCAACTTTTTTTTAAGCTAACTAGCTCTATATCACATGCTATATCCTGCTGATTTTAACATGGATTTGAAAACTGGATAACTATTTTTAACTGACAGGACTTTCTACACCGTCCGGTTGTATGATAACTACCGCTGCTTTGAATGACTGTTGATGCGCACGGTGCCGACTCTCCGAGCCCGTCTGCAGCAGCAGCTGTGCGCATTTTTTTTATTTTTTTGGACTACAGGTAGACGGATACTGAGTTGAAGGAGTTTTTTTTTCAACCCAAAGACAGTTCATGGTAGGCAACTCTTTTATATGCCTTTGTTTTCCGTCACAGTTCAGCGTGGATGCTGCTGCGCGTCGGCGTCCATGTTTGTTTGTTTACTCTGCTGTCGACTCGGCAACCGTCTTGCACGCCGTGTAGGTGCGCGCGCAGATACACACACACACACACACACACACACACACACACACACACACACACACACACACACACACACACACACACACACACACACACACACACACACACACACACACACACACACACACACACACACACACACACACACACACACACACACACACACACACACACACACACACACACACACACACACACACACACACACACACTGTCAGAGGGGCGCTACCAAAAAGACGAGAGCAGCAGTTGGAACGTATAGACACACGCGCGCACATTTATCCTACATTGTATCGCAATCGCAGCAGCCAATTTTGCGGTTATGTAATTGCACTAGCTGCTCACATCGCAATTAGATGAATCGTGCAGCACAACACCCAATATTACATTTAATATGACGTGATCAATTTCAGGTGCACTGGTGCGACCAGTGGAAATATCTGGTCGCACTCCACAGATTTTTGGGCGCATGTGCGCCCAAATTAGGCGCACTCTGGAGCCCTGCGGGCGTCAGACATGGTCAGAGAGTCTGGAGGGGCGGGGACATGAGTCTGTTTGGTGTGTTCGGTGACGTCGGCCGTCATAGATGTCGTAGGTCTTCTTTTCACCTGATTCAACGTGTGTAATCGGCGTCGGCCAGTCTTTCAGCCGGAGCAATCTGATTGGTGGAGGGCTTGCCCGTCTCTGCTCTGCCACGGCA
The DNA here is from genome assembly GCF_949987685.1 of Ammodytes marinus. NCBI lineage: Eukaryota > Metazoa > Chordata > Actinopteri > Uranoscopiformes > Ammodytidae > Ammodytes > Ammodytes marinus. Next base: position 28,764,376 of record NC_137218.1, read on the forward strand.
GCGGAGCAGATATTAGTTTCACTTTTGTCAAACATGATTTAGGAACTATCGATAGAATCGGAGAATGTTCAGATTTCCCTTTAGGCTAAACACAAATCAGCACACAGCATTAGATTGTTTTCACATGTTTTCAGAAATAGTCAACCTGTAGTTTGGGCGAGGAGCGGCCACAGGTGTGTGTGTGTGTGTTTGTGTTTGTGTCAGTGTTTGTGTTAGGGGTGTACGGTATAAACGGTTTAGAAGTTAGTTCCCCCGGACCATTTAGCCTCCGGCTTGGCTCGCACGTGCGCAGTAGCAGCCAGCGATTGAGAGTATTCTATCTCCATGGTGAGCATGGGGGTGTTGCCAACTTAGACCCCGTTTCCACTTGGCATTAACATCTGACTTTTGTAATCGGATCACATGAATAAAGCTTTAACTACAGGTGAAAACACTCTCAAGACGCATTGAGATCGGATCACAAAAACCACATTCGGAGGTGGTTTACGTCCGTTGTGACCGTTGTGTCTGCATTCATTTGATAGTGGAAACACCAATGTGACTCTTGTCCACTTTAGGGACCTCCTACTCAATTGCTGCCCCCTGCCTGAGCGGAAATACGTTAAAAGTGCATCACTGGCGTTCATGCAGCTTTTATAGAAGCCTCATGAACGTTAGTTGCATCCGCCAGTATTGCAAATGACAAGCTTTCTGTCCTCTGGTTTCATTTCACTGCGTAAATCTAAAAACACGGAGAGCTGCAAGGCAACGACTTCCTGTTCTTATCCGCTTAAAAATAAAAGTCAACTCGCGTTTGGCTAGTAACAGGCTTTTAATGTGAAGGCGCACAGGAAATATTCTGTTTGCACGTAAAGTAACTTAACTGCATAAAGCCGTGTACTGGTGGTGGTGACAAGAGTGTAGCAGACGTTAGAAAAGCCGCCCGGCAAACACACATCTTTCACCAGCCAAAGTGGCGTAATAACTTACTCGCCTAAGAGTTTTTACTTATATACTATCTATGATATTTCCCGCATTTGGCGAGTGTTAATGTAGAGCCCTCTAAGCAGTGTTGTGCATCGCTCCTCCTTGTCTAAATGAGACAGTAGCCTATCTCTTCAACCTAGACTTGTAATTATCTTCGCATGTAATGCATTTTAATAGCAAATGCGATTAAAACTGTGGCACTGTACAGCCCTGTATGTTTACTTGTTTGAACCCCACCGGTTAAAAACAGCAACGCAAACGGAAATGATGTACGTGTTGATTTAAATACAGCGCGGGTAAATGGAATCGGATCACAAGTAGACAAAGAAGTCACATACAAGTGGGAACACACGGACTGAGAGCTGGCCACTTGTAACCAGATTCAAAAAGTCAGATGTTAATCCCAGATGGAAACAGGGTCTTAGCGACTTTTCAGACCCCTCTGCCGACTTTTTTTCAAAAAGCGACTAGCGACAAATCTAGCTACTTTTTCTGGTGTTATTGGTGACTTGGAGACTCTTAACTCTTCTCAACGAGCATCAGCTGCCTCCGCGGCACCTCCCCGTCACAGAGCACTGACAGGCGGCCGAGTCCTCGCGCAGCAGTCCCTCCCAGCTGCACGCAGAGCTAGAGATACACATCTCTCCGCTCTAGTGTTCCGTTAGCATCCATTTTAGTTAGCAGTGTGGCTTTTTAGCTGCGGCAGTTGCAGTGCTGAGGAGTTATTGCCAAATGCGCTGTCCTTTTACGCACCACCACAGCCGCCGTAATGTTTGGATTTCATCATTTGCATCAAAGCCCTAATGATAATAACAATGAGAGGCTTCATTTAAACGCTGTCCATGCGGTCGTTGCGATTGTAACTTTGTCGGCTGTAAACTGAAACTAACGGAGATCGCGGAAGCCTTCCCCTCGACAGCGTTAACGTGCCCCGGTTATCATTTCAGCCTTAAACCACGGTGTTGATAGCTTTCGTTTCAGCACTAGGGTATGTGGTTAACTATGAGCCTTAAATAAATGTTGCGTCTCAAATGCCGAGGACAGCAGCGAGGATGACCCGCTATGCCACGACCGAATCAGAGCATAGAGAGATGAGAGCGATCACAGCGGGGCAGAGGAATAAAGTCTGTGGGGAACACATCAGACTTCGGTCTATTTGCACTACCGTTCATTTGCAATGAAGAAAAGTGTTTTATTCAATGCGTTTTTATTTTCGTATATTATTTTAATAAATCTAATTAATTTCCTTTCTGGTCTTCAAATCTTTTTTCCAAATATGAGTTTTGAATTAACACTTCTGTTGAGAATTTCAACAGCCATGCTAAAGATATCCACTTTACCCTACTCTCATCAGACCACATAATGATATCAGTGTCAGTGGTAAGACATGAAATCAACAAACTAAGGTATTCACCTGTTTGAATGTCTATCAAGGTGCATTAGTGAAACAAGCCAAAAAGTGTTTAGTTCGTAAGGCCGCCAGCCCAAAGTTCATTACACACAACACCAAGATGTTGAACGGGAAAAATTAGGGCTGCTATTATTTTTTTTTAATCTGATTAATCATAAGGGTGGATGTGGATTAATCATAATTTATCACAATTCGGAATATGCCCCAAAAAATATTTTTCTCATGTTGTTGTAGGAACTGAACGATGAATGATCATGGCAAACAAAATTTGAATACCAATTTTGGCTGTCTCTTTGCTATGCCTATGAGAAAATATAGGCCTATAGAATGGCTTTATTTGGTGTTCTACACCAGAATCCATGGCTAAATGTGTGTGTTTTCATATGTGTCATATATGACAATTAAGTCAATCATGTCATGTGCATACAGCTTGATTGCAGTCCGCTGTGTCACTGTGTGTGTCAGATGTGGTTGGTAAAATATTGTACTCAAACTAGAGTTGAAAATCCAATATTGCAGCCTATCAACTGACAATGTTGCAACTCCGTTTATTGGACAGTACAACAGAACATACTGTCCATGTCTCTAGGGAGCCGAGTACTGGCAGTGGGTCAACAACACTGTGTGTTAGAAGTTAGCAGACAGGCAAACTTGAAATATCTGTCAAAGTAACATTGACTTTATGTCCAAGGGATTGAGTATAATCTTGCCAATATATCTCCTGACAAAAATGCTTTGGCAGCACTCCAGAAGACAGTTTTACCCCGTACCTGTGTAAAAAGGATGAGCTGTGAATACAAAGTGGCTGCACAGCCATTAAAAGGAGTCAGAAACAAGCACACCTATTAATCATTTTCACTGATTCCCTAGCAGGCAGCCGTTTGTTCATTGAGTAATTCAGATATGAAATGGAGGGGGATAGAGGTGGGGTAATGTGGCGAGGTAAAGGTGGGATCAGCCTTTCAAACTCCCATGTAGGTGAACAGCAGACTCAACGCTGGCACAGGGCCGGCATGCTAAAATATTAAGGTGAATATTCATCATCAGATTGTTGAGGACAAAGCAGTGTCCCTGAAGGGTAATCCCATTCAACATGTTCCTGCTTCAGTCCCAAGGACAGCCGGCTCAGACCCACAGCAGGCTGCTGCAGCAGGACAGCTGGATGTGACCTACAGTCAGACCGTCTGCTTGCTTGGGCCCAATGACAACAGCTCAACTTGTGCTTAACATGTCTCCACCTATCTCTCCCACTGGAACTGTCTCGGCTGGAAGAGGAGCAATAGTTGTTAAGGAGAGTGATTTATCCAGTTATTCAATACGTCTGCAGCAACTATTGTGCAAAATAACAAGGATTTTTTTTCTCTGCTGTAAAAGAGCACATAATACACATATGCAGGCAAGGGGGAGGGTAGCTTTCCAGAGAAACTGGAGCACACACACAAGTACACTCCCTGGATCTGCGTGTCTGTTTTCAAAAGGTAACCAAGCAACCAGTTCCTGGCCGAGGCTTATCAGGTAACCAGGTTTCTGTTTGTCCTGGTCAGTGCTTCACTCTTTACCAACACAGCCAGGTCTGGACCAAGGGCTACAGTGTTCAGGTCCTCAGTAATGGAAAATAAGAGGTGTGTGTTAATAAGGGGGAGCGCTGGATAAACATGGCAGGCAGAGCTGTCCACTCATCAACAAACACACGCTCTTCCATGATAGCGCAAATAATCCCATCAGTTGTTGCTTGTTTACTACTGTCATAGTGTTCTGCATGGAGCAGTCTAGTGTGTTCAGTTGACACCAAAGCAATGCAACTACTTGAAACGGCTTGCTAGGAGCCAGACTGCGACACACACACAGTAGCAGTACAGTATCTGACTTCACTGTTAAAAGTATTAGATTGTACTTATTTGTTTAGCAATAAAGAGGGCAGCAATCAATTAACCTACTGCCTTTAGGAGCATTTGATGACATGGAAAAACAGTTCATCAGATGTTATCCTTAGACACAATACAAATGACCAATAATATAATTTCCCTTCATAATATAAAAGGCAGCGTGACTCTCTGCAGTTTTACATGTTGTTAAATCATCAACATTGCACGACAATGTCAAGGATTTCAGATCTGCTTAATCCAATTCTATTTCTTTGGTCAACATTTCATATTCCATGATGTACCTCTTGGAGTAATAGAGCACAGGAAAATAGAGCAAAGAAAATGGAGCAAGAGAAAGCCTATTTGTTATGTTGCCATTTAATAGAGGATACTACATTATTGTGTATTTTCTAAGCCATGTTCAAAGAATGCGGAGAGTCTGGCAGATACTGTTCTTGTCTGCTGAAGTGGAACGGTTCGAGGCCATGATGCCATTAAGATGGTAATGAGCCCAAACTAGTGGACACAACAATGTGAATCATGAGACAATAGGCGGCTCAACAACACACTGTGTAAACCTTAGCCTATATTATATGAGCCAGCGTTTGCATAGGGCGAGATGTGCTGGATGAGCATAAACAAAGCACTTTGGTTTCTCACCAATCAGCAGCACATAGACATGCCATTGGTCAGACCATTGGCTCTGTGGCTTGACATCAAAAATCTCTGGAAATATTTCAATAAATGTGGTGGCTCCTCACTGGCTGAAGCCAATACTGTAGCAAAAGTTTCCCCGTGACAGTGTTGGAGTGGGAGGATGGAGGTGCTAGTTTCGGTCTAAATTCCAGTGAAGTGCACAGCCACGCCCATAAGGATGTTTTGTATGTACGATAACACGTTAAATAAATAACAGAACAAACTACAACAACTTTGGCATATCAGACTAAAACATTCCTTTTCCTGCAACCCGCGATATGAGTGACTGGTGCTTTGAATGAAGAACAGAAGTTATATAGTTAATATGCCCAAACAAGTCATCACACAATACACTTCTTGGCAACTTGGCTCTGATGGAAGTTCTCAACCAAATGAAACGTATCGAAACCGTCACGTTAATAAACTACGCCAACATAAACAAAGCTGCAAACACAGGGGCCAACATGTAGGCCTATGTTACATTAAATAGCCTGGGACTTCGGACAGGGGGGGGGGGTTTGGATGGGGGTCACTGGTGGCAGATGCAACACAAAAAGAAGGGCAGCACCTTGAAGCCACAGGTTTAAAAGCGGATCAAGCCATTGTGTTATCAGCCAGGCGATAAGACCAAAAGACTATCTGACCACATTTCAAACAAATCACCGCAACCACGACAGTGAGAGGCTAATAATGTTGACGTGTTATAATCATTCATTCTGAGTTTTACAAATACATCAGAAGGCAGCCAACCAGGCTAATATATGGTTCACCTGATGAAACTACTACGTAAGGGTTAGTGGGATGCTAACATGTTAAAAATAATAGGCTATAAAAAATAACGTTGTCAAACTTTCATTTATTAACAGTTGGTCTTTGTTATTCTGTTTTCTTTTTATTTACTCTTTTTTTTCCTCTCTTTAGCAAAATAAAATCTAACTTCGTTGTAGTTCAACGGTCAACATTTGAACTCGTTTTATGAAGGCGGACATTTGTTCTGGTGTGCTAAGTGAGCTAACTAAACTGACCTTGGGTCGGAGTTATCCCAATTGGGCAATTTGGTCTGAGTGTATTATTCAGCTGTGGTTTCATTGACCACCGCGCAGGTGAATTGTTAGGCTAAAAATACTAACTCAAGGGTAATGTAAGCATCACATAAACCGCGTGTTCTAAGTTATGGAAAAGGCAAGTTTTCCATGTGGACACCAGCGGCTAACGTTACTGTGCTGCTGACCAAGAGACCCCGTTTCAGTGAAAAAAAATCCATCGCAATCCAAGTAGCTCAGCGGCAGTTGGTGTCAGATAACTTACCTGCACACAGGCTCAACAGAACACAGCAGAACCGGGCTCTCCAGGTCTCCATTTCTCTCCCAACTATTCCACTTCTTCACTGAAACTTGCGAGGAGAACTTGTGTCGAATGCGAGTGAGAAGTGAAGCGGCAGCAGCCCAGCTCGACCAAAGCATCCAAACTCCACTCCTCCTCCGCGGCTCGCTGCAGGTGCACCGTGCACAGCGGACGGAGCCTGAGTCACGTGACAGGAGGGGGTCCAAACAAGGAGCAGTACCGCCCTCTGCCGGTCACAACCAGCACCGCCACTGTGGATTAATGGCGCCTGGTTTGTGTTGTCTGGTATCTTTTCTAAAAGGTCATAGTTAGGCTATTCTAGACAACTGGCTGGATGTTAGATACACGCATGCGTATCAGAGTGTCTAAGCTGTTTTATTTAATCAGATATTGCCTCATTTGCATATTTTATTTTTTAGACAAAGTTTAATACAAATAGTATTTCTCTTAATATGAAGATTAATCTGGTTAAAAAGTATGAGGATATCTATAAAGGGAAAAAAAGTCCCATTCACCACGTAGTGTGATACTGTTGTAACCTGTTGTGGTCATTTTCAGGACTTTCGTCCCAGGTAGAGATTTTGGCACACATCCCATGTTGTTCAATGGGGTCATATTAGTCTATAACATTTGAGATATTCTTCGCATAATGAAGTGCATACAAATCATATCCAGGACTTCTACTAAAGGGTTTATAAAGGCTACGCATGAGATATTGCCTCATTTGCATATTTTATTGAATTTTTTAGACAAAGTGTAATACAAACAGTATTTATCTTAATATAAAGATTAATCTGGTAAAAAAGTAGCCTGGTCCAACCAAACCATCGTACTTCATTTCATTTGACTACTGAAGTGAAATGAAAATTGAGCAGAAGTAGGTAGGTGGGCGGAAGCCAGGCTAGTAAAAAAGTATGAGGATATCTATAAAGGAAGAAAAAAAAGTCCCATTCACCACGTAGTGTGATACTAGTTTAACCTGTTGTGGTCATTTTCAGGACTTTCGCCCCGGATAGAGATTTTGTCACACATCCCACGTTGTTCACTAGGGTCATATTAGTCTATAACAGTTGAGATATTCTCCGCTAAATGAAGCACATACAAATCTTACTCAGGACCTTGACTATCTGTACTTTAGTATGTAGTGTAGTAAAAAAGTATGTGATTTGGAACACAGGGCATGAGTTAATTTGTCAAGCCTTCTGCCACCACACAAAACAATGGAAGTTTAATGGTAGTGCCCAAAGTATTTTAAACACTTTGCTTTTAGATATATTTGCAGCACTACTGAAATGGTGTCTGTAATGGTGTAGCTCAAGAGGATCTGTTCACCCAAATAATTATTTTTTAACAAATTAAGGTGATTCAAAAACACTATGCATATAATGTCAATGCCCCAGGTTTGATTCCTGCTAGGGACCTTTGTTAGAATTATGTTATGCTTCTTTTTCTACAATGGCAGCTAGACAAAGGACAATACACAAAACACCAATTAACCCTTTAACGACAGCTCCTCTAGATCACACCAAAAGAATAACAGAGCATGATGATGCTTGGAAATGATGTTTAATAAAATTACATAAATTTAAGCCTATACATCTGACAATTCTACACTAGGAATAAATAAAACATTGTATCACAAAGGACAGGTGGCATGCATGAACAACTCCCATTGTAAAAATACTTGTAAAAAAAAAATAAAGTACTTCAAGACTACATGTGTAGTAGCATTCCAATTTCAATATCTAATTTAATACAAGTGACTTAATTTAGCAATAACAAATGTTCTAAAGTGCAAAATGACTTTGTCAATAACAATCAATATGTAAGCTATAAAAATATTCATGTTTAAAAAAACATTGGTCCATCATCTTAAACTTTGTCTTCTTGCTTTAATGTCCAGACCCAAAGCACAATGATTCCTTACTCTAGCAATGTGGCAGGTTTTGGTTGACGTCCCAGTACCCCGACCCCCCTCTATAGCTGGGAGGGAGCCACAAATTAGACCTTAAAGTGTGTGGGGCTCTGCTGCCAGGCCTGAAGCTGGGTTGAGGCCATGGAAGGATGGGACTTTTTCCTGGGACCGTCTTCTTAGGATGCCACGAAGGAGCAGCCGGATTCATCGCCTGAAAATCAATCAATAAAAGCTGTCATCAACTGCAACAGTCAACTCACTTTATCAAAAACAGTCAACTCAATCTGCTACCTGTCCGTACTATATGAAAAACAAACCGGTGTTAATACATAGCCTAGGCTCTTAAGGGGCATCTAGCCACATGGGTCAGGCCCCCTTCATTTACATACAAGTTTACAGAGCCTAGGCTGTGTATCAAAACTTGAGTTGTTTTCAGCACACAAATGGTACAGATAGGTTGTGGAATCATGAGGAGATATTCAATGATTTGACAAAGTGATAGTCAACAAACATTCTCCAGAATGGCTTACCCCACCTTTAATCTGAATAGCACACAGTGCGCACCAAACAGAACAAAGCATATACTTGACTTTTTCCAGACCTACATGTGATAATTAGACAGAAGACATATCAAAATGTGTCCTACCTGGTTAGAGCAGCGGCTGGTGGGGATGGTGAGGGGGGACGTGTGCAGGCTCTCCTCATCAGAGGAAGAGCCTGAGTGGTAGTCTGAGGTCACCCTCTCCACAGCACTGCTCACCTTCTGACCAACATGCTGCTCCACATCACCGGAGAAAGTGGCCACCGAGAAGCAAGGATTTTGCTCTCCATATCTATGAATGGGAATAAAAGGGGGAAACGCATTAACAATTGCTGCCTTTTTAAGTAGGGCTGCCCCCAAAACCATTTTACAGGCTTTCAATACTCGTTGGTTTTACGAGCGAGCATTTGGTTGCAGTCTGGAGCCCTGCATAGTCAGAGTAAGCCAGAAGCGCATTAAAGCTGCAGTTGAGAGATTTTTTACTGTCATAATAGCCATTCAGCTATATGTAGGTGAAGTGGTCTGAAAATATTTTTTTATCACTTTGCTCCCCCCTGCCTCTGTGTACTGCCCCCCAAAATTGCCACCGCTCATGTTAATTTTGACCAATCAGAGCGAGGTCAGATTATCCGTTCTTACTGGCTGTGGGACCTTGGCAACGACGTTGATGCGTCAGTTGCGTGAGCGTTCACGACCCTCGCAGTCTGACACTAGCCTACTGTTTGGTACAAGGCTACTACGGCGGACAGCGAGTGGCAATGTCTTCACAAACGAACCCTCAATTTACCATTCCCAGGATACCAACTAACACCGCTAAGACAGCAAAAAAACGAGGAAAGACGAATGTTGAAAAGTTAACTGCTGAAAGGGAGACGGAGAGAGCTCGAAAAAAAGTACACCGGCCATGTCTTCTTGCCCTATCACATCAAGACCTCTCCGACCGCGACCTCGTCCCCTTCCTCTGCCCCTAGGCTGCCTGCCGCTAGCAGCAGGACGTCCGCTGGCCCTATATAGCCCTCGTCCTGTGCTCAGTGTTGCCAACTCAAAGCGATTTTGTCGCTATATTTAGTGACTTTTCAGCCCCCCTGGCGACTTTTTTTTTCGACAAGCGACAAATCTAGCTTTTTTTTCTGGTGTTATTGGTGACTTTTTTCGCCAAAGCAAGTATCACATCTTCTCAACGAGCAGCAAGAGCACTGACGCGCAGCAGCCCCTCCCAGCTGCGGTCAGAGCAGGAGCATAGATAGTAGGAGATACACACACACACCTCTCCGCTCCGTTACAATTAGTTTGCTATCTTGCCTGGCTGTTACAGCTACTTTTGTTAGGCCTACCAGCACACTTACAGTGATTTTAAGCTAACATACATGGTATGTCTGTGATTAAAAGGTATGCTCAATATGTACGTATGTAGTTATCATTACTAATGTTTAATCACCTCGGAATCGGACATGGTGTTTGTCTCCTGTCAATGTAACTGAATTCACATGAACGCGCATAGCTGTCGTTCAGAGGGAGGAGCTACAGCAGGTAGAGCGTTGGGAAAACAGCCGTTGGGATCCCAACGGCTGAAACTCAACTGCAGCTTTAAGACATGGGGAGTAGTCCCTTAATCTTAAATTGCATTATTGAGATATATGAGATGCATTCCCTGGTTCACAGCTGTTAAACCAATGTAAACCATGGTCTAAACCTCCTTCAAAGAGATGCTATATTTAACTGACAAAACAATGCAAGTGCAAGACACCGATAAAGAGCGTTCATTTCCCTTGGATAGGAGGGGAATTATTGTCCCAAAGTAACATGAGGATGTCTGACACTTCTACCACTACTAGTGAATGTAGCTGGTTTCATTCAGAATAGGCTGATTAACATGGAAACGGGAATATATCCATGGTTGCTGTGCATGGTAACGCCTTATCTGGAATATTGTCTTAGCCAAAACATGGACCTTAAATAATATGTTGTGCATGTGATCAGGAGGATGTATTATAAGCGCCATGGCCAGGGAAAGAGCAAGGCTAACATTGGTGCAGGTGGGATCTGTGTGTCGCAGGCAGGTTCAAGTCTGGCATGTGAAATAATAACCGGGTCTTAATGTGGTCATTTAGCGGCTCTGCATGGGTCCGGGCCACAGTTCTAAAATAATGGGCTAGTCTAGTCGGGGTTGTACCAGGTTTTATTTGGGTACTGGTATGAATGGTTGGACCTGTGAAGACCTCTAGTCGGAAGACAAAGAGTTCAAAATAAAAATGTGTTCTATTAGATTTCTCTTATGCCACCCAAGGGACTTTGAAGACAAATGTCAGGGTTGGAAGGAGGAAAAGTCCAGGAGCTAAGTGTGGTGTTATTCTGTTAGCATGCTAGGCTAACTGGCAGCAGATACTAGTAGTAGTCATTGTTTCAGCTAATCCACACACAATTCACTCAAGTCTCACCTACAACAGACGTCCCCAGGGTCTACCCACAGTGTGAGCTCATGAGGCAGGCCCAGGTCAGTGTACTGGAGGCCACTCTCCCTGCAGGCCTGGAGCAGCTGGGGATCCTGTCTGTGGAGCCTGTTCACTCTGATGCACCTAAAGACAACACATTCAGTTAACATGGTCCTAATGCTGCCTGGAGAGATCAGAGGAAAAACACACCCTGCGTTCCAAATCTCATACTCTCTTTTTTCTATTCTACATACTACAGACGACAAAAATACTCTAGTTAGGATGCAGTAGGCATACTGTTGGGACATACTTTTACTCTCTTATTTCATCATAACATTGCGCCTTGATCTTGCCTCTTGCTTTTATATCCGTCGCATCCCCGTTTGTTTTCATATGGAGGCTCCGTTGATGTGACGTCACTTCACGTGCGCACTGGATTGTGGGTCAGAATCGCCCAAATAGGATGCCGTTTTCAACACAGACATCCGGGTCTTTCTAACCATCCTAAATCTGGCCACAAGAATCGGGACTTCCTAAATCCTTTTCTACCATACTAAATAGTAGAAAGTATGCGATTCGGAACGCAGGGAGACTTGTGTTGGATGTAATGTGGAAGCACCTGTATGCCTGTCCTTTGCTGGGGGTTTGGGGGTACCAGTGGCCCTTGAACTTGACCTGCAGAGCAGCAGCTAGCCTCTCCACAAACAGCTCCATCTTGTGCGCCTCCAACGTCTCCCCCTTCATCACAAGCCTCTTGAGGAAGAAGACCACGGCTGCTATCTCTCTCCTCATGGTTCACCTCTGGTTCATAACGATGGGACAGCCTCTGGAATGAAATAAACACCAAGTTAGATGAGCAGCCATTTTTTAGGAAACTTGTCCATTTTTATCAAAGTTTCAAAATGCGTTTGGACCAGAATCAGGATTTTTCCTCCGAGCATGTTCAGTTACATTGACGTCTTCCACATGGCAGTATTTCCCTCTTCCTATTTTGGAATGAACCTTTTCACTGTCTAGATGAAGAGAAGACATTTCTGAGGTCACCGAACCCCCCTGATGTATTCAATGACGTATCCGCCACACCCAGATCAAGCTGTATAGACATATATTTAACAGATTTACCAAACTTCTCAGTTAATCGGGTAACTAGCATTTACGTTAGCTAGCTGTACCCATCATGGACCTATTATGGTACCCATGTGCACGTGGCAACAACTGCTGTTTAAGAGATTATTTTTGTTTAAAATGATGAATAGAAAAGGCAGAGCCACTAATATATGCAGTCTAACGACAAGTTGGCATTGTTATGGGATCTGTTGACACACATAGCACAAATTCCGGTTATCCGCAAGCATCACCCACTCGATAGCACTACTGTACTCAGTGTGCTAGCTAGTTCGGCTAAAGCTACTGACATGCCGTTAACTTATTCTTGCCCAGATGCATTTTAAACTATCTTCACACGCGCCAACCTCATGGTGGATACATAACCTCATGGTGGATACATAAACCCTGAAGAGAATATAGAGCTAACGCGCCACGTCAATGCGAACAGCTAGACATAGCATCTGTCCTATAAAGGGGCAAAAGTGAGAAACAGCAAACTAAAGTGTGATATACTTCCATGGCACGCCCATTTAAAGTCACTTATCTGATATAGTGATACACTTCTTAGTTAGCATACCTGTAGTAATGGGCCCCTCCAACATGTGAAGTTGGCCAACTGACCGGAGAATCCTTGAGGTTCGGTTATTAACCCCGCCCTTCCAACCCACGGTTCCTTCTCATTGGTTTTTAGCGTTAATGAGTCAGTCGTACTCTTATGACTCATTGCGTCAGGCATGTGTTTTACACGTTTGCAACTGTTACAACGGTTCTATGTAGTGATGTAATCGCATCATAAAAAGTGAAGACAGCAAACCAAAGTGTACATGCTTAGTGGATGCCACTTTTAAAGTAATTTTCTTCGACTTTTATACAATGGGGAATGATTAAAGCTGGTTTCTCCCTTTTCCAACTCTGCTGCCTTAGAACCTTTTTCGAAGCAATTGTATTATTAATAAAACAAAAATGTATCAAAATGTCAGGCAATGATAAGCTTTTTAAGTTTTACACACGCCATAGAGCGCATGGAAACAAAATAGAAGAGAGTCCACATGAATAGTGTCTCGGTTTTACTATTCCTAGCAGGTAGTAGGCTATATGTTTGAGTAAAATGAACATTTTGGTTTATCCTATAGACTACTGCCAACATTTCTACCAAATTCCAAACAGAATATTTCCATTGATTAATGTAGAGATGCAGACTGAAGAACAGCGAATGGTCTGTTTTTCCAGAGCTGTATTTCCAGAAACAACTTTTTACAATCACCAGGATCATTTGTGGTTAAAACGTGTGTACACGCATTTGTCCACAAGGGGGCGTTCTACCTCTATCTACCAAATGATGCATCAGACACAGCTGATGTGCAGTCCATTTATACCATAGATATACAGGTCCTTCTCATATAATTAGCATATTGTGATAAAGTTGATTATTTTCCATAATGTAATGATAATAATTGAACTTTCATATATTTTAGATTCATTGCTGACATATTTCACGTCTTTTGTTGTTTTAATACTGATGATTTTGGCATACAGCTCATGAAAACCCCAAATTCCTATCTCAAAAAATTAGCATATCATGAAAAGGTACTCTAAACAAGCTCTTAACCTAATCATCTGATTCAACTAATTAACTCTAAACACCTGCAAAAGATTCCTGAGGCTTTTTAAAAACTCCCAGCCTGGTTCATTACTCAAAACCGCAATCATGGGTAAGACTGCCGACCTGACTGCTGTCCAGAAGGCCATCATTGACACCCTCAAGCAAGAGGGTAAGACACAGAAAGAAATTTCTGAGCGAATAGGCTGTTCCCAGAGTGCTGTATCAAGGCACCTCAGTGGGAAGTCTGTGGGAAGGAAAAAGTGTGGCAGAAAACGCTGCACAACCAGAAGAGGTGACCGGACCCTGAGGAGGATTGTGGAGAAGGGCCGATTCCAGACCTTGGGGGACCTGCGGAAGCAGTGGACTGAGTCTGGAGTAGAAACATCCAGAGCCACCGTGCACATGCGTGTGCAGGAAATGGGCTACAGGTGCCGCATTCCCCAGGTCAAGCCACTTTTGAACCAGAAACAGCGGCAGAAGCGCCTGACCTGGGCTACAGAGAAGCAGCACTGGACTGTTGCTCAGTGGTCCAAAGTACTTTTTTCGGATGAAAGCAAATTTTGCATGTCATTCGGAAATCAAGGTGCCAGAGTCTGGAGGAAGACTGGGGAGAAGGAAATGCCAAAATGCCTGAAGTCCAGTGTCAAGTACCCACAGTCAGTGATGGTCTGGGGTGCCATGCCAGCTGCTGGTGTTGGTCCACTGTGTTTTATCAAAGGCAGGGTCAATGCAGCTAGCTATCAGGAGATTTTGGAGCACTTCATGCTTCCATCTGCTGAAAAGCTTTATGGAGATGAAGATTTCATTTTTCAACAAGACCTGGCACCTGCTCACAGTGCCAAAACCACTGGTAAATGGTTTACTGACCATGGTATTACTGTGCTCAATTGGCCTGCCAACTCTCCTGACCTGAACCCCATAGAGAATCTGTGGGATATTGTGAAGAGGAAGTTGAGAGACACCAGACCCATCACTGTGGATGAGCTTAAGGCCGCTATCGAAGCATCCTGGGCCTCCATAACACCTCAGCAGTGCCACAGGCTGATTGCCTCCATGCCACGCCGCATTGAAGCAGTCATTTCTGCGAAAGGATTCCCGACCAAGTATTGAGTGCATAACTGAACATAATTATTTGAAGGTTGACTTTTTTGTATTAAAAACACTTTTCTTTTATTGGTCAGATGAAATATGCTAATTTTTTGAGATAGGGATTTTTGGTTTTTCTTTACTTTTTTGCCAAAATCATCAATATTAAAACAATAAAAGGCTTGAACTACTTCAGTTGTGTGTAATGAATCTAAAATATATGAAAGTCTAATGTTTATCAGTACATTACAGAAAATATTGAACTTTATCACAATATGCTAATTATATGAGAAGGACCTGTACACTCAACGGCCACTTTATTAGGGACACCTTGCTAGTACCGGATTGGCCTATTATAACTGCCTTCATTCTTCGTGGCATACCTTCAACAAGGTGTTGGAAACATTCCTCAGAGGTTTTTGTCCATATTGACATGATAGCATCACACAGTTGCTGCAGATCTGGCGGCTGCACATCCATGATGTGAATCTCTGGTTCCACTTCATCCCAAAGGGGCTCTATTGGGTTGAGATCTGGTGACTGTGCAGGCCATTGGAGTACAGTCAACTCATTGTAATGTTCAAGAAAGCAGTTTGCGATGATTTGAGCTTTGTGACATGGTGCATTATCCTGCTGGAAGTAGCCATAAGAAGATAGGTAGGCTACACTGTGGTCATAAAGGGATGGACATGGTCAGCAACAATACTCAGGTAGGCTGTGGCGTTTAAACGATGCTCAATTGGTACTAAGGGGCCCAAAGTGTGCCAAGAAAATATCCCCCACACCATTACGGCCTCTGCACACATCCTGCGTCTACCTCTGGAGCGCGTCGCCTTACCTTACTGCTGCGTGTCTCGGACTTTTCTCGGACCCACATGGAACGTCTCAGCAGCAGCTGCTGCTGCAGCGCTGCTTCTAAAAGCCCTATCTTTCTACATAGAGTTTTCATAGATAATTCCCATTAAAAATGAAGTTCTTTCCTGTTATTTATGATGTATATGATTTTATATTGAGTCTAATATTGAGTCTGGACAGTAATCCGTGCGCCCCATTGCCTTTTTTTTAATTTATTTTTATTTTCGCTTGTTGGAAGTCTTATTTTGAAAGGGACACACCAGGAAATGGTGAAACTACAGTGAAAGCTGCCAGTATGAAGTCAATATGACTCTCAGCAGAGTATTTCTCTATCAGTTAAAGCAGAGAGACCCAAGAGAGCACAATTCAGACACAATAGGCAACTCAAAGTGCTTTACAGGGGCAATGAAAAAAATAGGACATTTAATTAAAATAAAAATTACAGGTTAAAATGGAAACAGAAAAGTCTTCAGACTCGATTTAAAAGAGCTGAGAGTTGCAGCAGACCTCAAGTTCTCTGGGAGTTTGTTCCAGAGATTTGGTGCATAAAAACTAAAAGCTGCTTCTCCTTGTTTAGTCCTAACTCTGAGGACTGTAAGTAGACCTGTCCCAGACGACCTAAGGGCTCTGGACGGTTCATAACGTATCAGCATATCAGTAATGTATTTTGGCCCTAGACCATTTAGGGCTTTATAAACCAACATCAATATTTGATTGACTGAACTGGGGTGATGTGATCCGATTGTTTGGTCCTAGTGAGGACTCGAGCAGCAGCGTTCTGAATTAGCTGAAACTGTCTGATAGATTTTTTTGGAAGGCCAGCAAGGACACTGTTACAGTAGTCAAGTCTACTAAAGATAAATGCATGGACACGTTTTTCTAAATCTTGCTGAGACATAAGTCCTTTAATTCTTGATATGTTTTTAAGGTGGTAGTAGGCCGATTTATTAATTGATTTAATGTGTTTTTCTTTCTGAAATTCAAGTCGGAGTCTATGACAACACCAAGATTTCTGGCTTGGGGTGTGGTTTCTTACATAACAGATTTAAGCTGTCCGCTGACTTTTAATTGTTCATCTTGGCACCAAAGACAATTACTTCAGTTTTGTCGTTGTTTAATTGAAGAAAATGTTGGCACATCCAATCATTGATTTGTTCAATGCACTTACTCAGTGCTTGTATCGGACTATAGTCTCCTGGTGATATGGTAATGTAAATTTGTGTGTCGTCTGCATAATTATGATAGCATAACCCCAGTATATCAGCAGTTTCTGAAATAATCAGACCAGCCCATCTGGCACCATCAACCATGCCACGTTCAAAGTCACTCAAACCTCCTTTATTCCCCATTCTGTTGCTCAGTTTGAACTTCAATAAGTTGTCCCATCCAGGTCTACATGCCTAAATGCATTGAGTTGCTGCCATGTGATTGGCTGATTAGTTATATGTGTTAACAAGACTTTGAAACAGTGTATCTACTAAAGTGGCCGGTGAGTGTATATACATACAATAAAAGGTCAACAATGGGGTAATAAAGAGGTTGGATGATGGTGAGCTTTATCAGGCCTTGAATGAACTGAAGAATGGGCAAAGTGTCTAAACAGCATTCAAGCTTGAGACAAAGACCTGTTGAATGTATTCAGCCTGGCAATAAAGTCTTTTCTAACTGAGGTTGTTGCAGGTCATTCTGAGTAGCTGTTGAGAAAAATATTTTTTATTGATGTATTTTAAAAAATAATAAAAATGTCACTTGAGCAAAACATCACTTTGCCTGTGTAAGGTCCATGAGCACACACGCGCACGCACAATAAATAGAATGTCAAACATCACACAACACAAATGCAGCCGTGTTCACCTTTTGAAAACAAATGAACCAAGTCTAAAGGAAGGAGGTTGAAGTGTAACAGGTCAACTTACATCTCCAGTAAATGATGATGAAACGGCCAAAATAGAGACACACATCATGAATGTTCTACTGAGCACAGGCATCGTCCCTGCATTGTTTGCACAGTATACAAAAATACAAAAGCAGTCACTTGGAAGTGAAGATCCAATGACTGAAACTTTCAACCAGGAATCTGAATACTCTCACTCAAGCCAAATTAATAAAACATGATAGAAGCTTAACATGGAGCGCACATCTTTCACTTTAAACCCTACAAAAGGGGTCAAATACATTTAATCTCTTACAAAGAGAGAGAAAAAGAGATACACTGACTGCTGTGTGTTTTCTAAACATGTCTTTCCCTAGCTCATTACACTGAGCTATCTGACCTCATATTATTCTTTGAGATCATTTCTACTTAATAAGGCTTCTGATTGAATTGTCTATTTCTTGCAAACGGTTCCTGAACAATCAAATGAGCAAAGCTGCAGGCTTAAAAACCCTGACTGTTAATACCAGCCTCGTCCTTCTCAGTACACGTTGACTGTCCTGTTTGTATTGCTGTGACTTCCACGTAGCTCTCACACATGAATACAGGAAGGGGAGGGTTAACACTGCAGCACATGAAAGAAAACAATACACATGTGCTTGAGAACTTATCATTTCAACATCAACACTTTTAGAGTAAGAATCAATGGCTCATGATTACACACACTGAAGCAAACCTAGACGGACCACTAAACTAAATGTTTGGAATCGGTTTGGTATTGCATCTTCCACTCATACTTGAATCCAAGTCAAATGCTTTCAGTCCACATGTGAAACTGAGGAAATACACACTTTGGTTGGGCAGCTTGTTTTTCTTTTTCAATAGCTGTATCTTTCCCATAGCACTCTCTCAGTGTATAGCCATGCATACTGCTTGTGCTTGACAGCTATGCAACAGACAACACATTTTGTGTTATTTAAAAAGAACATTAATAAAGCTTTGTTGGTATACAGTATATATTTATATGCAATCTCCCCAGCAGATGTAGCCCCCTATTGAATCTATCTGATCTCCAAAATAATATTCAATATTTCAGAGGACCACAGCCACTTATTGTCTTGCCTTATTAAAGGTGAAGTATGCGGTTTATTTATATTAAGTGTTAAATCGCTCTTTATTCATACAGTAGTCACTTCCACGGTGTGCACGTTTCATAAAGCCAATCTCTTAGTCAGCTGCTCTGCATGTAATAAGCAATTAAACTTTATAACGAAATGTTAACCAATCACAAGAGAGAACGCTACAAACCGACACCCGTCCGCAGCCGTCTCACTCATGGTCTCACTGCCGGTGCACGCCAGAGCGACACATGGGTGAATGTTTATGCGCCTACAATGGCGGAGCAGGAAAAAATCCTTCCCAATGTCTGTTTTGATGGTTTTATCATGTTGTATCACACTTATGGATCTGAGATGATGCTAGATAACTTGCTGCTTGAAGACCGCAGTGCAATAATGTGGTGACGTAGGGACGAGGGAGGGGACTGCTAACTGCTGTCACTGACAGGAAGTTAGCTAAAAGAACCATTCCACTTACAGCTCCTTTAAGGCAGTTTGTAGGAAAGTCAAAAACTCATGTTTCAAGTCACCGTATTGCCAGTGTGCAGCTTCAACTTTGTCAGTGCTTCATATTAAGGCCAGGACACACCGGCCCGATAATCGCCGTCGTAGAGTCTGGAGGGGGCGGGGACACGAATCTGTTTGGTGTGTGCCGTGAAATCGGTCGTAGTAGATGTCGTCGGGCTTCTTTTGGCGGCGGACAGTCTTTCAGTTGGAGCAATTTGATTTGTGGAGGGCTAGCGAATCAGTGAAGCCCGGAAGTGAGGCGGGTAGCACAAACAGCTAACAACAGTTAGCCATCGTTTTAATGTGTTTGTTTGTTTCGTTCAGCGAGTACTCACATGCATCAACCCTTGTTGACTGCTCGACACCATGCTCAACACTCTCTGCTAAAAATGGTGCTCTTTATGGTCCATAAATATGAATACGTATTTCTATCTATGTTGATGGTCTAGAGAGCCGTCCCATCATTTCCGGCTTCCGTATTTTTTCAGGCCACAATACAGATTAGCGCCGCCTGCTGTTATGGAGACATTACGTCCCGCGCAAGCGCAGAGCGTACGGAAAGTCAGCAGTCGGTTTGGTGTGTTCTTTGCACTTTTTCGGCTGCGACGGGAAGACTGGAGCTCCCTGGATCGGCAGTCGCAATTTTCGGGTAGTCGGATTGGTGTGTCCTGGCCACTAAGCACCATTGCTGGCTTCTTTTTTTAGAAAATGTATCCACACAAAATCAAACACAAAATCTAAAAGTAAAGCCAAAAGCAATCACACAATGTTTTTCAGTCTGTCGAGGTGAATCTTCCAGAGATATTCTTCTCCTGTAAGCACATTATGTCCTCCTCATTGTCTTGCAGCACCAGACCAAACCCTGGTCCTAGTAGCTACACAGGTTAGGGTGGACCTCAGCTCACATGATAGTCAGCACAGCAATCTGCAACCAACTGCAAACCAGTATTAATCCTTGCACCATCATCATCATCACTGCAACAACAACCAGATGCCATGTCATCACAGCCCCTTAATGCTGCTCCAAACGTAGATCTAACAACTCCACGTCACCATGGGATCTCTGTGTAATACATGAAGGCTTCTCAGCCAGAGGTATTGAAGTGTTCCACCTCACTCCCCAGGCCCACTGCTGCTGCTGCTGCTGCTGGGGCTGGCCTTGACCCCGGCCCGGCTGATGTGGAGCCAGGGCAGCTTAGCACAGTTTTTGAAGAGCTGCTCGATGGCAATGTGACGCACGTGCAGCTCTGTCGCTAACGAGTCCTTCTCCTGCACAGCCACGGTTAGCTCCTCAAACACCTCTGTGTTAGGAGAGACACAGAGAAGGACAATCAGTGGCTTTCATTTACACGCACACACACACACACACACACACACACACACACACACACACACACACACACACACACACACACACACACACACACACACACACACACACACACACACACACACACACACACTACAGATGACTGAAGGAGCAGAGAGCAAAGACAACAATATAACAGAGGCTCAAAATGGTGGGCGTTATGCTGGAAACTTCTCCATTGTAACATCGTACTAATAAAACACAGCTGGTCACATGGAAGGAGAGAAGCCCAGCCATCTGCAACACTGTTCTGGATATGTGAGCCTGAACTCACACTGGCTAGGCTCCAAGTTAAACAATAGTTTGTACTACCACTGCTTTTTCCTGATGGCACAAATAATCTAATGGGAATTTATTAGAGATGACTTTAACAGATTGAGGATGAAAAAAAACATATTGATAATTCAAAATGTTAAACTTTACCAATGGTTGTGTTGAATCTGCTGTAACAACTGAACCCAGTGAAGCACTTACTTTGAATCTGCATCAGTAGCTGGCCGTTGAGCTGACGCAGCTCATCCACACTCATGTCAGCCACTAAAAGAAAAGAGCAACAGTCTTGATTAGAGCTGAATATACAGAGCTTTAGCCATGGCTCCATTCAGTGTACAGTTGTTTTCCGTTTGGATTGGGTGGTAATACAGTTATACAGTATCCCAGGGTATTTCAAAATATATCAACAGTAATCCTTTAACTACCATCATAAAAGAATGTGCGGTGAAATGTGTAGTGCATGTTTGTAATGAATGCCTTAAGAGTGTGTGTCCTTGTCCAACTGAAGCAGCACCTATGCCTGTGTTAAAGGATGCTATTGAAGTGATGACAGAATTTCTGGAAATTGTACACATTTTCAAATAAAGAACCTGTCAAAAAAAGGACAAAGCTATTTATACAAAGCGCTCATTCTCTCTATGGCTGTGTCTTGATTCAGGGGTTGCAGCCTACGTAGGCTGCATTTGAAGACCGATTGCATCATAGCGGCGCGCAAAGGCTGTCCCATTTGCAAGGCTCCTTGCAAGGCTCCTCATATGCGGTCGTGAAATGCAGCCTTCGTTTCACGGTTTTGAAGGCTGCAACAGATGTATCCTTCGTGGCCCAACATATCCCAAGATTCATTGCGTTTTTTTCAGAGATTGCATAAAATAAAATTAAAAATAACAAAACAGCAACGTGTTGCTCCATCTTCTTAACTTTTATCTTCCTTTCTTTTTTTCTTGTACTTTTTTTTCTTTTCGTCTGGTAGGCAACTTCTTTTTCTTTTTTCCTCCATTGACAAGGCTGTCTCCGTTGGCAGCAATCAGGGTTGCTAGGCAGCACAGGAGCGGCGAGTCGTCACGCAAGGTAACGGCTTGTTACGCAAACCGGAAATGCTCGTAAACGGAGACCTGCGGAGACCGTCTCGTTTAACAAGGCTCGTTGGCCTTGGAACCGGCCTTAAAATCGGCCTTCATAGGCTATAGCCTTCATAGACCGCGAGACTGCGTCCTACCAAGTGCGTGGTCTCTGAATCAAGACACAGCCTATGTGTCACGTGACAAGGCCTTCTCAAGGTGAATTCATACTAGCCGTGTACAAATCTTCATCCGCCCAGAAAAGTAGACCCCTTGGCAGTGGAGCGGATTTCTCTTCTTCCTCTAGGAGGGCCACCACTAAGGCGGACAATGCAGTAGAACACTACGTGAATGAGAATAACTGTAGATGAATATGACTATTGAAACACAGTATTATTTCAGAGAGCTGGAGCCAACACAACAGAAAAGCTCCTAATAGCTTTCTCCTCTACACACTATGAAGTGAATAGCCAAAGTCAGATACAATAGTCAAAATCAATTGCAACTCATTATAAATATAGACATTCGTGTACATTTACATATTCTATTACTTTCCTCTTCATTTTCAAGTTTAAATTGAATCAGTTGTTGTTGATGAGCTAATATAAAGATATGCACATCAATGAATTCAAAGCATGTACCTGTGACACCTTATCAAAGCACAGCAATTGGAATGGGACCTTTAGAGAGGTGTGTAGTCACATGCATCTTTACTAGTGACCAGACATGAGAAACCCAGGGGCATTCTGCATTTCCGGGTAAAAGCAAAACTCACTTTCCTCTGGAGACGTTATAGCAAAGAGAAAGATGAAGGACAGAACAAGCTAGGAATATTATTTTGTTAGCTGCCCACAGCTTTCTCAAATCTCAGGGAGAGATCACTGACATCCCACTGAACAAGTTAAGACAGACTGCAGCATTCCAATTGTGTTGACATATGAGCTGTGTCTCAATTCAGGGGTCGCATCCTTCTAAGGACGCGGTCTTCATAGACCGTGAAGGCCGAACCGAAGGCCGAACGAGCGTTGTTAAATGAGACAATCTCCGCAGGTCTCAGTTTATGAGCATTTCCGGTTTGCGTAACAAGCCGTTACCTTGAGTGACGACTCGCCACTCCTGTGCTGCCTAGCAACCCTGATTGCTGCCAACGGAGACAGCCTTGTCAACGGAGGAAAAAAGAAAAAGAAGTTGCCTACCAGACGAAAAGAAAAAAAAGTACAAGAAAAAAGAAGGACAAGAAAAACAAAAGAAAAGACAAGACAAGAACAAAAAGAAAGGAAAATAAAAGTTAAAAAGATGGAGCAACATGTTGCTGTTTTTTTTTGAGGAGTTAGAGTGGAAAAAAAACGCAATGAATCTTGGGATATGTTCAAAACCGTGAAACGAAGGCTGCATTTCTTGGCCGCATATGAAGGAGCCTTCGAAATGGGACAAGCCTTGACACGCCGCTAAGACGCAATCGGTCTTCAAATGCAGCCTTCGAAGGCTGCGACCCCTGAATTGAGACACAGCTACTGTCTACACTATTCTTCCTTCAGAAGTAGGAAATCAAGCCACCAGCACTGCTTCAATTTCAAACGGACACAGCTCAACATACTAAAGTTGCAGGCCTAAGAAAAAAAGAAAGAAGAGAATGCTCCTTAAATGCTCACATTGATCTGTGCTGTGTCCCTGGTGTGTGTGCTGTGTCTGTGCTGCTGTGGAGCGGCCATCCCTGGCCCAGAGGTCAGAGTGTGTGTGGTGCAGCAGCCCCAGCTCCTCCGCTGTGTGGCCCTCCAACATGCCCATGGTGTAGTCAGGCAGCCGTGTGGCTTTGTAGCGGGGCACCTGGGCGTCTGACTGGGGCAGCAGCTTGCAGTCGCTCTGCTGGCTGTAACAGAGAAGCTTGGCCCCCCGTCTGCTGGGGCCTTTGGGGGAGACACAGTCCTTGTTCTGGGCATACTGGATGATGCGGTTGAGTTTGTGGCTGAGGGCCAGCTTCATGCCCTCGTAGGCACTTCTGGAGGCCTTGGAACGGGACAGCTTCTGGTTGGCGATGAGGTGGTACTTCTCAAAGCAGTCTCTGTGGCCCCGCAGGGACTTTGAGTGCAACAGGGTGGCAGAGGAGACACCTGCATTCACACAGACACAAAGCAATGGGTCAATAAAAAGGACAAATACATGGAACACCTACAGCCATACACACAGTGTTCCTCAAGCCAGTACAAAAGCACATCAAATAGCTGATAGGAAATGAAGCAGAGATCTCAACAGTTTAGTGAGAAATGCAACACTGACCTGTTGAACTTGCCACAGCACATAAGAGTAAACCAGTTAGAAAAGCAAGCTAAAACTACTGGCATGTTGACATGGAGTGATCTCTCTGTGAAAGCTGCTTAGTGTGCAAGGCATTAGCCAGTAGTCGAGTGTTGAAATAGCAGGGATAACAAGTCAACACAGTCTAAATGCAAAACACATTAGGCATATTTTACTGAGCAACAGAAGGGAGTAGGTTGCACAGAGTGGTCCCAGTGGATGTGAAGGAGACATTCATTCATCAATGATTTAATATATCTGTACCTAAACATTAAAAAAAGATCAATCTACACCTTGTCTTATTATTAATTCTGTGTTGAGACATGTACAAGAACAGACAGCTCCTCATCTAAAAAGGATGACAAACCAAACGGTGGCATGTGGGCTTATGTTTATATGATTAAGACTCAATGCACGCACACAGGGAATGAACAATAGGCGGGTGGAGCCAAATGAAAACAAGCCCCTGAATAAACTGGACCGGACGTGGGTAAACAAAGGGACGCTGAAGGTGAAAGAGAACCTGAGAGAAAAAAAACAAGTGAATGCTGCATGGTGTTAGTGAGAGAGCCTTCTTCTCACGGCCTACATTCCTCAGCAGCAGACAGACGTGCGTGTGGGCGGCTGAGGTGAGCAGATTAGTCAGTGATGTGTCTGTACTATAGATTGAACAGCTCTCTTGGGGAGGTTAACCCGACGTTCCTCCACACGCACACACACACGCGCGCACGCACACACACACACACACACACACACACACACACAGTTTGTCTTCAGTTTCTTTACACAACAATACAGGAAATACTGAAGAACTAAATTAGTTTGGTATTCAGTAACTTTGCTGCAGTCTGCGCTCAATTCATTTCAGACTGCATTGGGCCCAAGGTCAAAACAGAGAAGCATCGGATTTCAAATAAATACAAAACTGACATTTAGAAAGAAGACCGGATGTATTGATTGATCACGTGCGATGATGAATACAAGTCCACTCGCACTAGTGCGACAGCTTGCTAATTAGCAGATGCTGTCTCTTTGAGACACAGAGGAGTGCTGCACAACACTGCTTAGAGGGCTCTACATTAACACTCTCCAAATGCGGGTAAATGTATTCTTAGGCGAGTAAGTTATTGAGTCCACCCTCCACATTGGCTGGTTAAAGATGTGTGCACTGGATCTGTGCTTGTGCAGCGATTCTAGTGTCTAATAAACTTCACCAACAGTAATAACCGGAAGGACACGGCTCTTTACATTAATGTAGTGAAGTTAGCTCGTGTGCCAACAGAACATTTCCTGTGCGCCTTCACATTAAAAGCCTGTTATTAGCCAAACGTGAGTTGACTTATTTTGAAGCCGGTAAGAACAGGAAGTTAGCGCTTCACAGCCATGCAGTGCGCTAGCTTGAAAAGCAACTCATTCAACTGCAGACATGGCTGCAGATAGCAGTCAACAGTAGACTATTTAAACAAAGTTTGAAATAAGCCATTAAAGAACTACTCCCAACACATTCACAAAAACCTATTTAATTTATTCTAAATTGTGCCAATATGTATACTAATTTATTTAATAGGCTATGTTTAATGTTTAAAAGTTTGGTTTTAATTAACAGAAGGACATTTTCTAAAAATGTTTATTATTATTAATATGATAAGTATTAGGGGTGTAACGGTACATGTATTTGTACCGTACCGTGACGGTACAGGCACGTATTTGGTGTTACAGAGGTGGACCGCGGTCTGTTTGTGGCGCACATAGCGTTATATGGCGAATGTACAGGCTTGTTTTGCTGTGTGGAACTTAAAACTTGTCGTCGGAGTTCCCCCCGGACCATTTAGCCTCCGGCTCGGCTCGCACGTGCGCAGTAGCAGCCAGCGATTGAGAGTCTCTTATCTCTATGGTGAGCATGAGGGTCAGGCAGTGTTGCTAACTTAGCAACTTTGTCGCTATATTTAGCGACTTTTCAGACCCCTCTGGCGACTCTTTTTTTCAAAAAAAGCGACCAATCTAGCCGCTTCTTCTGGTGTTATTGGCGACTTTTGGAGACCCTGGCTGTCGCTAAAGCATGTATCGCTCTTAACTTCTAAACGAGCAGCGGGTGACTCCGCGGCCACTCCCCCCGTCCCAGAGCACTGACAGGCGGCCGAGTTCTCACGCAGCAGTCAGAGCAAGAGATAAACAGCTCTCCACTCTAGTGTTCCGTTTGCATCACTATTAGCAGTTATAGTAACCCTCGTTTACAGTCTATCAGTAGTGCAAATAAAGATGTTATAGGCCTACAGTGCTATCGAACAGAGAGCGAACTGCATGACGAAAGTCAACAGGAAACCGGAGCTTGCAGGCGCCCCCCTGTCATTCAAATCCCGTTTGAGAGATAATTTAAGATTCCAGGTGAATTATGAAAACAGTGATAGACGTTTGGAACAATGTCGGCAGAAGGGGCATTGTTTCACTGCGATCGCCTATGCGGCAACACGTCGAACATGCATACACATTTTAGAAGGCACCATCCAGGTGTTTAGGCTACTATCACCGTTACTGTGAAGAAAAAAGGAGCTGTGCAAACCCAGGCAGTAATTTCTCTTTTATAATGAACATACATATGCTGTCATTTAATTAATGCTGCAATTTTTATATTGATAAGAGAACAGCTTAACCCATTGATGACGGCTGCTGCGCGATGCCACATTGTATCTCCTGCCTGATGCTGTGTAACAGCATTGTTACTTTATCTAATTTTCATGGCGTGCACAACATAGAATGCACCGTCACTGGTTCAAATACACATGAGGTGGGTTTTGTTGATTTTTTAAGACCACTTGACCACCCAAAAGTTGTGTGGTTTGCCGAAAATCACGCCAATCAAAAAAATTTAAAATAAATAAATAAATAATAATAATAATAAAAAAAATACGGGCCGATAGTGTATTACAGAACAGTTAGTGACGTTCGGAGCGCAGAATCTAGGTCTACTATAGGCTACTGACGAAAATCACACAACACATTGCATCTATTTATTAACAATATTTATGAATTTAGGCTATATTTTGCTGCTCCAACTCAAATACAGCCTAGCCAGGCGATAGTTAAGTTTCAGTTTTGTTTTCATCTCCGTGGTATACAGCCGTTTGGACCAGCTGATTGGCTCCCGACAGCGGGAGTCAGTCTGCGTTCCAGTTGTACTGGGAAGTCGGATTTATGGTGCCAGTGACAACTGAACTAAATGATAAAATAAAGCGATCTTCTCCTTCCTATATCTGTCTATCTTTATCCATCCACTGCACACTCAGTCACTACTATCCATGCTAAAAGGAAGCAGGATTATAACCTCATTTAGCACATTATTTTTAAATATTTTATATTATTTATTTATTTTCTCCCCCATCTAATTTTGACGATTTTTAGAAAAATGTGTTGGTCTGTAAGCGCTAAGGGAGCATGTTTAAATAAAACCTGTGAACCTTAACTTTTAAATGTATTTTATTTCATGTTTCTATGTGCTACACAGGCTTAGATATTAAGGTTTTGGTAGACTTGACAATTTGTACTATTTTTTCAGAAAACCCTCAGGCATTAAGGACATGCATCCTAGATTGCAATAGTCATCAATGGGTTAAGAGAGCTGCATCAATATTTTCTTTTTTTAAAGTCAAAAAGACCCATTAATAGCCTACTGTATATTTTTTCATTGCAATTTTAGTTTATGCTGCACCTACACTAGTATTTAATAAGTATTTTATTTATTGGAGAATTGCAGTAGTATTTTTATGACTTTAGTGTACCGTTACACCCCTAATAAGTATATATATATACATATTTTCTTTGCTTACCACTTAAATAAATAAGCGTACAGCCCTGGTTACGAGTATTTATAATAATGCAATTGAGACTTCTAACGTGCAAACCTCTCTGCATAAAGCACAGAGCCACAACTGTTCAGCTGTTGATGGTAACGTGATGCACATGTATGTATACACACATACATGTATTAGGGGTGATGCACATGTACACGTGCGCACATGTACACGTTTACATGTGTAACCGTGTAAAACTTTTTTTTATTTTTTTTAGTTTGGAAAATTATAATTGTTTCAAGGAGTGGTGGGCGATGTGAGCTACTGTAGGCTACTAAGGCAGATAACACAACACATTATTGTGTTTGGTTACAATATTTATTAATTGAACTATTTAACTGCTCCTCCACCTTCGGTTTCACTTTCCTTTTCATCTCGGTCTTAAACAGCTGGTCCGATCAGCTGGTCGGCCGGACAGCGGGAGTCAGTCTTGACAGATGATCACTAGGCAGTTATGATCACTTCAAAGTCAAAAAGCTCTGTCTATCTATCTGCCTGACTTTCTCACTGCACACTGTCACTCCAACAGCATCGGCAAAAAAATTAAAATACGTCAACCCCCCTCATATCAAACGGTTAAACGTGTACACAAAACATTTGCAGCCATGTAACCGTTTAGACATTTTTGTAAACGTTCACACCCCTAGTATGTATGTATTTATTCACAGAGCTGACATGAAAAGATTTTCAGATTTGTAAGTGTACAACCTGCGCATCACAAACTGGCCAATCGCACATAAATGTACAACACATTTTGCATGGTGCACCTTTAAATAGTGACTTTCAAAATAGCAAAAGTTGAAATGAAAGAACACAAGCATGTTGTAATAAAATACCTATATTTGGCGCTCGTGTATCGATCACGTGTCGCAAGAGAAATGACGATGATATGTTGCCATATGGATTATTTGTCCAACCCCTACTCATGATAAAGAGAAACCATGCTTAAACTAGGAATTTGGCTAGAGAAGCTAGCTTTGATCATTCTACTATGCTCACTCCAACACAGCAACATAACAATCCTCAGGCTGTAGTGAGATGACATCATGTTTGATCCAGCCCTGCCTGCTATTAAGCTGCACCAGTTGTGCATACATATTTATTCACACTTAATTTCAATACTTGAGTCTGTGTTTGCATGTTTGCAGAGTATCATAACAACAGTGTCCTGTTTAATATGCAAGTGCAATGAAAAAAGTAGCACATCTTGTCCGGCCTGGAGCAACCTTGTGCAGACTTGTAGGTTTTGGTCTGAACAGTAAGCGTGTGTGCTGAGGAAGGACACTGGATCCTTGACACACTTTAGAGGAGAACTAGTACTTGGACAAGTGTTCCAGAGGTCACTGGAGGTAGGGTGTCAAACAGGCACAGCTGAGAGGAATGTGCTGTCACTGACAGGCTGTCAGCAGCTGCACAGGCCAACTTGGGTCACACATATAGAGCTCAAATGAATAACTGTGAACTCAACGACACGTGAAGTAGACTATACACTGTTTATGCAGTTTACTGTATGTATTTATATATGTACAGTGTTTCCCCTACCATTATACAGGCCTGGCGGGGCCGCCAGGCCAACGGGACCCCCCGCCAGGCCAACAGCAGCCTGACTATAAAAAAAATAAATGTAATTCAATTTTTCATTGATTCCGTAATAATCATTTGCGAGCGTCTGCGCGGCACTGTCGGTCTACCCCTCGTGTGCGCCTGTCTTTACAACCTCTCGTTTGATCATCCCATCATCTGATCTGTGTGTCTGCGTGTGTGTGTGTGTGTGTGTGTGTGTGTGTGTGTGTCTGCGCGCGGCGCAATGCGTGTGTGCATTCGGTGTGCACTTTTTGACACAGAAGCCAATGAGCAGGAGCATGACTAGCAAGCAAACGCTGAACTAGTGGCGAAAATAAAACCAGCGCCTGCTCTATGGAGATATTAAGGACTCAGTAACAGGGACGTTGAACAGGAAAAAGTGCTGAGCAAATCTTAGAAAGTTAAAATTGCTACGTCGCCGTGGCAACACAACCAATATGTATCAACAGCAGAGACAGCGCAGAAAAAAAAAGTCATGCACTCGTTTCAGTAAGTTTACAGAAGTGCCTCACTGCTACTGCCTTTGGCATTCTTCTCAGAAAAGCATTTATTTTCAGGGGACATATTAATTAATGTATTGTTTTAACTGTTAAGTTATCTTGAAAACAGCAGCCCATAGTAGGCCTACAAGCTTTATTTTTTTGTATTTTCAATGCTAGGCCTAGCCTACTTTATTTTTATGTTTTAAATTGAGAAATAGGCTAGATGAAATATAATGGTCGGAATAGGGAATTTGCCTTATGTAGCACACATGTTGATAGGCTAATCATGATGTGTAGCCTTTGTTAATTCATTTATTTTCAACAAGTATTTGCATAAAAAAAATAAAGAACATTTTTCAGTAGGCTAGCTTCAAGGTGAGGGGATTCAGATTATTCCAGAAATGAGTACTAGACAGGAGCTGTCTATATTAGATCTTAGTGTTTATTGTTTTTAATTGAAATCCACGTGTTTTTCTTCAATAGTTTACATGGCTTGTGTCTCCAAATTATTACAGACATATGACAGTTGTTTACAGAGCACAGAATTAAACAGATTTCACCTCTCAAAGTGCACCAGATTGATGCATTTAACTTTAAAAGGATAAGGTTTCTTCTGCAAGGGGATGCCCCCAGAACCCCCTAGAAGGTCCATTCTCACCCAACAGGATCTAAAAATCCTGTGAGAAACACCACATGTACAAACGTACTGAATGTGAAAGTATAACCCTATGCCCTCATTTTTAACGGGCTGTCAAAAGAGGCTCATCCCAAATGGGGTTCGTTTTTGTCAATTTCTTCAAGAAATTTGGTACGCACGCGGCGCACATACTCTTTATCAGCTCTTACCACCGGGCCTAAAAAAAATTCTAGGGGAAACACTGATGTATACACACACACACTCACCGGCCACTTTATTAGGTATAGGGGAGAACGGGGTTATATGTCACACGGGTTGGTTGTCATAATTGTTACATCTCGGAACCAGAAGGCGCTGTCTGTTAAATTTTGGTATGTAAATATTCAGAATTGGGATCAGGTCACCTACATAGTCTTCCTTGGAGTTAAGACTGCTGAATTTGAGGTGAGAGGACTGTTTGTGTGTTTCATGTCAAATTGAAAATATTTAGCTCCTCAGTATTTTTCTTCTAGGCTTTTACACAAAAACACTTACCCTAAAAAACTGTGAAGGGTAAGCTATAATATTGTTGTTACAAGCTAATTAGTAGTCATTAGTTGGCCTTGATGCTAGCAAGAAATTCCAGTTGGGGTTGGTCGTCACATTTTTTGGGGGGGTTTGTTGTCACATGTTATCCAAAGGGTGCAGCCAGGAAAGGAACCCAATAACAAAAGAAAATGTCAAGCTGTATCCTCACTGACACCCCCCGGAGAAGGAGAGAATAGAGCAGGAAAAGGGAGCTAGCATTCAAAAGAAAAAAAGGGCAATAAAATCAAAACGCAGTGCATCCCAAACTAGACCAGTTGCCAAGGCTACTGCACCCCAGTGCACTCCACACCAGCTGGGGAAGAAGAAACAGAAGAGAAAGAGACAGGAGGAGGAATCTTCATCATATGAAGAGGATAGTTTGTGTTTGGTTTAAATGTTCTCCAGCACCCATTCAGGGGAGGTAAGGGAGAAGTGTTGTATGTGCAGCCAGTGGGCACACAATCTCTGCTTAGTTACAGTGAGCATACCCTACATTTGCCATCACTGTAACTCAGACAGTGAATGTGTGTAACCTAGTTGAATAGGCTATTATTGTTAGACCTATTTGTTTTGTTCTTTATGTTGTTACATAGGCTGGTCTAAATAGCCTAGTGGGGGCGGGACCCGATAAGCCTTTGGCTTCTCCTGCTTCCCTTCGGACGATAACACTAAGTAATATGTATGAATATGCAATGAGAAAATTATGTATTATGTGTAATTGTCCGGAAGAATAATAATAAATAAATAAAATAAATAAATATGGATTTCCTGTGTTAAGATGCATAAAGTTATGTGTGCCTATTTTTCAACTTGACAATGAAATTAAACTTTTAAATTTAGTTCTGCTTTCTTGCCTTCTTTTTAAGATTTTTCCCATTAAGACAACATTGTGACAAACAACCCCATAGTGTGTGACAACCGACCCCTTGATGGGGTTGGTTGTCACAATGTGTTAGAGTGTCTTTGATGGTAAATTTCTTCTTTATTACATTAAGTTAGAAAAAGTGAGGGGTACACATTTCAAGCCAACACCTTAAGCTTCAATTTAATGTAGGCATGACTATTGAAAGATGTTTAGGTGATGAGCAATTCTCACTAGAGTAAAAAGTGTGCCTACTATCCCCGGTCTCCCCTACCGGTTCAATTTCTTGTTAACACATATAACTAATCAGCCAATCACATGGCAGTAATTCAATGCATTTTGGCATGTAGACCTGGACAGGACAACTTGTTGAAGTTCAAACCGAGCATCAGAATGGGGAAGAAAGGTGGTTTAAGTGACTTTGAACGGCTGGTCTGAGTATTTCAGAAACTGTTGATCTACTGGGATTTTCACACACACCCATCTCTAGGGTTTACAGAGAATGGTCCGAAAAAGAAAAAATATCCAGTGAGCGGCAGTTGTGTGTACAGAAATGCCTTGTTGATGTCAGAGGAGAATGGGCAGACTGGTTTGAGATGATAGAAAGGCAACAGTAATGCAAACAATCATTTGTTAGAACCAGGGTATGCAGAATACCATCTCTGAACGCAAAACACGACCAACCTTGAAG
Source organism: Ammodytes marinus (assembly GCF_949987685.1). Classification (NCBI taxonomy): domain Eukaryota; kingdom Metazoa; phylum Chordata; class Actinopteri; order Uranoscopiformes; family Ammodytidae; genus Ammodytes; species Ammodytes marinus. The sequence goes on from NC_137218.1 coordinate 28,797,361, forward strand.
CAGATGGGCTACAGCAGCAGAAGACCCCACCGGGTGCCACTCCTGTCTGCTAAGAACAGGAAACTGAGGCTACAATTCGCAGACTCACCAAAATTGGACAATAAAAGATTGGAAAATCTTGCCTGATCTGATGAGTCTCGATTTCGGTTGCGACATTCAGATGGCAGGGTTACAGGCTGGATTCGAAAGATTCAGTAAATTGATAGTGTAACAGAGATACATGGCTACCTTTGCTGTGGCTGATGTCTGAAATGACCACCCTCAATGTGCATCACTCCATGGCAGTACAAGATCATTTATTAACCTAGATTCTGACATTGGCATGACAATCAGTGGTTAAGACTACATGAATGTTAGCTTGAGCTTCACAGAAAAGACACAATTATCTAAGTCATAAATAATTAAGCCCGTAGACAATTTACTCATATTTTATGGGCTAATTAAGACTATAAGCAACTAAAATGGGCTATTTATTAAAACCAATGCACATAAAAGCAGGCCATTGTACTTAGAGGGCTCAGGAAGGTGGACCATGCAGTCGGTTCACAACTGGATTCAAGCATACAGCTATCACAGGCAGCAACATAAGTAGGCCCCTCTATGCCCCAGGGTGAAGAGTTCACCCACAATGAATGAGCTGCTTATAGCAGCATGCTACAATAGCCCCGTGGAGCAGCCACCATCACCAACTGCATAATTCCAGCCTCACACTGTAGGAAGTTTCTGACTGTAGGAAGTTTCTGTTTTTACTCCAAGCCCAGCTTGTTAGAATACATACACACGTCATCACGTCATATTTTTTCCTACTGGCCCGCCGGGCCAGTGGATCCGAGTTTTACTGGCCCCTTGTATATTTTCACTGGCCCTGCACACACTTTTTTTTCTTCATAATTTAGTGTCAATAATTATAATACCTGTATTAGAAAAATAAAGAAAAATAACCAGATCTAAAGGGAATATCTACACTGTAACAGTATATATATTCCCTTTAGATTTGGTTATTTTTCTTTTAGTTAATTATATGAAATGTTGATATTGCTCATACACATAATATAAAACCAGGCAAACATATTGAATTTGAAGCCTACAACTGAAAGTATGTTGAAAGAGTGGGCCAGTATTTTAAAGTCCAGTAGTTTGATGGTTGTTTTTATTCTTGAATTTGGGCAGTTTAATGAATAGTTCACCTGCAGAAGTCATGTTCAAACATAAAAAAAAAAAAGAGATGGAGTGAGGGGTACACATTTCAAGCCAACACCTTAAGCTTCAATTTAATGTAGGCATGACTATTGAAAGATGTTTAGGTGATGAGCAATTCTCACTAGAGTAAAAAGTGTGCCTACTATCCCCGGTCTCCCCGTTAGCGATTTCAATGGGAAAGACTTCCGCGATCTGATTGAATGTCTCGAGCCTGAAAGCACAGTGCCAAACTGCGCGACTATAGGAACTGTACAGTGAGCCGAGTCCCTCCGTTCGTTTCTGTCTACAACCGACACAATCGCCGGAGACGCATTCACAGCGGTTAAATAACGCCTCTCATTTGTATTACCATTGGGGCTTGGATGCAAATACTGTAACATTACGGCGGCAGATAAAGGAAAAGCGCAGTTATCATTTTCTGCACCTCAACCTCTGCTGTGGGAAGAAAGAAAGGGGGCAAAGCAAGTCGATTGATTTGTCGACTCGCAGGCGGACAGTAGGCAGCTCTGCCAACGGAGCGAGAGTGTGCCCGCTTGTTGCTCCGCCTGTCAAAACGCCCACGCATCGGTTGTCCACTGGCCTTTCATTAAAAAATATATTTTATATTAGGTTTATTATATTGAGTCTTAAATAAACACTGCTTTCATTCCGACTCTCAACGCGCATTTCAATGAACCATGAAATAGTCTACAAAAAGATACTGAACTGTGATTGCCAATCAACTTGCCCTGCATATGATTTTACTGGCCCCGGGCCTAAGGGCCATGCGTTATGTCGAACCCTGTAGTAGAACAACACAAAGAACAATATTGCTGCCTATCTCGCACTTTTTTTGCCACACATGGAACGCCTCAACTGCTCCTGCTGCTGCAGCGCTGCTTCTAAGGACGTCATCCAGCTCACGTTGCGTATCTGTGCGTGTGCGCGTGTCATCTCATTAGCATCTGTACCGTGCCCAGGCACACCTCTCCCAAGTGTGCCGTGGCCAAGGAAGTGTTCCGTGCTGGAATATGGAAGGCGTGCTCACACTAGCCAAACAATCTAGACTTTAGGATGCAAATGAGCTCGGGCACGGAACAGATGGCTTAGTGTGAGTGCGCCCTTACTCACTCAATGAGTGAGGTCTGCAGAGCCTACAATCATACATAAATACTAATATTATAATAACCTTTTGTAATTTGGTCAACTATTGCTTTAATTTGACTATTGTCTATAATGTGTGATGCAAATGAACTTCCCACTCTCATTGGAATGGCATATCTGACTATCAGTTAAAAATAAAATCTGATTATAGAGCTACTATAGTGTCTGCATGCTCCCTACCTGACAGAACCACTAGCTCATAATCTTTGATAGCACACAGGCATTGTAGTGGCTGGTTTTGGAGCCTGGTCGCTCTGAGCATTCATACAGAAGAAATCCACTGACTGATTGATCTTGAACCAGGAGCTGAACATTAACTGGAGACTGGCTGAACTCAGGGCTGTACGCTTATTTTTTTAGGTAGTAGCACTGGTGCTAGCAAGCAAAAAAAACAGTAGCACAAAAATTAATTTGGTAGCACACAAAGTATGATTGAAAACTTGCATAACCTTAACCCTTGCATTTAGCTGTAATTACCTTTGAGCCTGTCATCTTGGTCTCATTTGAGATTCTCAATGAATATGATATCCTAGTGTGTGCAGTAATAATTGTAGAAAAATTAATAGGGGTGCACTGATTACAATTTAGACAAAATAATCTAACCTGCCAATTGCCATTCTTATTTCTCCCCATAAAATATAAAAATAATATCTATATCTATATTTTTTTGTATATACACATATAATTATTATATTAATAATATTTTTTTTAGAAAACGTCCTTCTGTTAATTAAAACCAAACTTTAAAACATTAAACATAGCCTAAGCCTATTAAATAAATAAGTATACATATTTGTACAATTTAGGATAAATAAAATAGGTTGTTGTGAATGTGTTGGGAGTAGTTCTTATGTGGCTTATTTCAAACTTTGTTAAAATAGACTACTGTTGACTTTTCTACTGTGGAGTGCTCTCTGCAGCAGCTGAATGAGTTGATTTTCAAGCTAGAGCACTGCATGGCTGTGAAGCGCTAACTTCCTGTTCTTACCGGCTTCAAAATAAAAGTATACTGACGTTTGGCTAGAAACATGCTTTTAATGTGAAGGCAAACAGGAAATGTTCTGTTTGCACACGCGCTAACTTAACTGCGATAATGTTAAGAGCCCTCTCCTTCCGGTTATTACCGTTGGTGAAGTTTATTAGACGCTGGAATCAATCGCCGCACAAGCACAGATCCCGAGCACACATCTTTAACCAGGTGGTGCAGTAGGTCAAAGGAAAAGACAGAACTGAAAATAGCAAATGCCTAGTTAAGCAGAGACTTGAGCAATTCATAAATAGACACCATTTTGTGTTGGGTTCTTCTTGATGGAACCAGCTCACACAGGCCAGAGCACTCCTCAGGAAACAACCACTTGGAGCTGCAACAAAGGCTGCACTTCCTGAACATTCATCCTGTTTCAACTGTCTGCACCTGCTGCTACTGTGGCTGGAAGCCTTGCTGAGAAAACAACTCACTCCAAGTACATATACAATCCATTGGAATCTGATGATAACTACTAGTTTGTATTATAAGGGGATCTGTTCTTAACTTGAGGTACAGCACTGTCTAACTTCTGCTGTCACTGTGAGTCAGCAGCTGATGTGTAAACAGACATATTGAGGAGGTTGTGTGGGTGGAAATGAATATGTACTTAAGTATCTGCTGCATCCAGTTAGACCACACACACATTTTTGATATTAAAAAAGAGACACTGCTCCAAAGACTGCCCATCAACTATGCTAAGGTGTGGGTGGGGGTTCCATTAGAGCAGGGGTGTCAAACTCATTTTCACAAAGGGCCGAATTACGACATGATAATCACACGAAGGGCCAGACATGTCGCTTACTGACATGCCTTCTTTTTAATCCTAAAATCAAACAACATATCTAGGTATATAACCTGCGTACATACGGGGCATAGGCTAGGTTTCGTTTACATATTTTGGGGGACAAATTATAGGTGGGGGGTATGGGGGTGCGTCAAACACTTAATTTCCTGTATTCTGGTAGATGTTTCTGTTTTCTGTGCCTTTTCTGCATCAATTTATTGTGGAAATTACTTTATTTTTCTAAAGGAAAAGACAACATTCAGGTTCCTGGTGAAACAATTATAAAGGACTATAATGCAGTAAGGCTCTCAGGCATCCTGGATTGAGCGACAATATGTTTTCTCTTGGATTTTTCAAAACTTTCTGCACTTTCAAAACATATCACGTTTTTTTATTTTATTTTTTTATAGGAATCATGACCCAGCACCAGTGTTAACTATTTATGACACTTTACATTGGTAAAGAAATGCAAAGCCACCATTGGAAATGAAAGGGGTGGGCTATCAGCGGCTATCTAACGTTAGCTAGTGAGCTATATTGTAACTTGAGGCAAAAGTTAGAAACCAGATAATGTTAGCATTCTTCCTTAGATAGTTGACACAATCAATCATCATATTAGCATGCTATTTAGCCACATAGATTGGCCTATTTACAGCCATTAGAAAACTGACATATTTTCTTCAATGCAAGTTCATCAATTCATGGCTTAAAATCCTGAGCTGTGGAACTTTCAGCAGACATTCTTAGTGGTAAGCTGTGCGACTGTCCTAACAGTTGGGAGCGTGTGTGACGTGGGGATATGGCACAGGCTCCGCATGAGAGAGAAAAAAAAAATAATAATAATATATATATATTTTTTTTTTCGCGGGCCGAATTTAATGGAATTACCAAATTGGTTCGCGGGCCAGATTAAATATTGAAACGGGCCAGATTTGGCCCGCGGGCCAGAGTTTGACACCCCTGCATTAGAGTGACTATAAGAAAATACACCCAGGGGCTGTTGCATAAAAGTGGAATTCAGATATCCAGGTTGATTGATAAAGCCAGCCTTGACCTATAGTCTAGTCTGGGCACCTTGGCTTATTCAGTTGGACGTACACCAATCCAGGATGAAAAAGGGCCGCTATGTCAAGCCAGGTGTTAGTACTTCTGCCAGCCCACAGCTTTCCCAAGCAGACCGCGAGATCGATCACAGAGTCACTGATGCAGAAACGCTTAAGTCCATTTTCCTACAATGCCTTGCACTAGACTTAAAGGCCCTGGCAACCCTCAAAAACAAATATATGACATAAACGTTGGGTTTCCTCAATAAACTGTTTACAATAATCTGATTAAAAATACATTTTCATAAATATTATCAAATTTAGTCTAAAAAACTGCTTTTTTGCTGTCTAGAACATTTTACAGGGCGGTGTGCATGGACGTCGATTTGGCTAAACAAGTGGGGGGGACAAACAGGCATTCTGGAGTGCATTTTCAAAAGTGGGGGGGACATCTTTTTTTCTCTTTAGTGCAGGTAATGAACGGTTCTGAAAGACGGCATACCCGCTCACTAATGAATACAATGTATACAAAACACTGATGTCTGACACATTTGATGAAAAAAGCATTTTCAAAAAGCAGCGGACATATGAGCCACTAGCTGCCCAACCAAACATGATGTAAACAAAAGGAGCTTGGGAAGGGTTAATATGTTTGATGCACGCGCGCTCACCGGCCGGCGGGGAGACAATTCTTATCAGCGGTATCTTGACAGGCTATCAACACACACCTCAGAAGAGAAGGTGCAGAGGGGTATACTACGAAACAAACTCAACAGAGCCCGGCTCTCTTTTTTTGATCTGGTTCAACATAACACACACCCTCGCTCAGAGCTAACCGGTATCACGAAGAAAGTTATCAACCTCTTATGTTGAACGAGGGTTTCGGCTTCAGGCTCTGTGCGCGTCCCCATGAAAGGGGGCGTTTGACCCGTCATTTGACTCTGCATCCGCACAAAATGGACTGATCTTGTGCCGCTAACTTTACACAAACGGACTGATTGTGAGCAGCTGAGTAAAACAAAAGTGTGTCGCCAACTTCATTCAAGAGGAAGAGTTTGTCAGTCTGAATTATTACAGCAGAAAACAGAGAGCCGAAAAAAACTCTTACTGCAAATAGGCTAAGGAGAGTGGAATGCTGCCAGCATGGAAATGATTTATTTATCTTGCCGATCGTTCTCGCAGTGCGTAACGTGACATTATAAAACAATGAAACGTTGAACTCGGATTTAAACACTATACCATTTAGCCTAATATATATATATATAGGCTACTTTGCTATATGTATAGCACTACGCCTATAGTCCCACACTTAAGAATGTAATTTAAGTCTGACACTGTCCCCAAATGAATAGCCTATGGAAAATCACTTTAGTTTTGGGCCACATCATAATGAATACAATTTGATTTAGACTATTAGCCTTTTATTTGAATCTTACAAATACCAATAGGCCTACATTAAAAAACCTGTAGTCTGGATTTTTCGGACAAATATGAATCTACTGTGAGAAGCTTAAACTGCGAGTCTGCAGCGATGTCCGAACTGTGACAGCTGTCACCTGTCACGTCCCAACTGTAATCGCTACTGATGAAAAGAAAGAAGCCCACAGTGAAATAATGTTGCAAACTGTGATTTTATAGAACGCTTTATTAAGAGCCAGTGTGTGTATATCGCCAGGTAAAACCATTTGAGGTGAGAGCATAGAGTAGCGCTGCATACAGTAGGTCTAGGCCATTTAACATTTTCTGCATCAATAACTATGCATGTGGCGCTCTGAGCTAGCCTGGCATTCCCAGACCTGCCACTAGGCGCTGGCAAATTAAATTTGCTGCGCGTGTTGGTCTGGAGACGCTCCGTTGAAGCTTATCAAGACTACCAGAAATCTGGTATAACGTTTCAATTGGTTCTATCTAATATGGGCGCGCCAGAGCTCTTTATATGGTGCTCTGGGGAGGACGTAACCAGATGACGACAGTGACGTGCATGCGACGTCGAAGCTGTGATAGTAAACATCAAAGATGGCTGCGGATATGTTGTGTGAGTTTGAGACTGCTTTGGCCCCGACCCTTAACGAATTGGAAGACGGGACTCATAGCTTTCACTAGCAAGTAAGTGGAATGTTCTGTTTTGCCGACCGACAACGGCAAACGTTTAATTTAACAGTTTAACAGCTGTTCGCTAAATGAAAGGGGCTTACGTCGCCTTGTGCATCGCTCTGATTGGTTGTAGTGCTATCCAACTGCGTGCAGTGGCATTTGAAATGCACGAGTAGGAGCCGCCCCTAGAGTTGGAAATTACTATTGATCGTCGCCAGACCCTCTATCGTTCAAGATATCAGGGTCAGGATTTCCAGGCTAGCTCTGAGCCGAATTTAAGCTCAAACTCTGAAACAAAAACTGCTCTGAGCAGGTTAGCCGTGCAGCCTGTGTTACCACGGTAATCTAGCCAGGTAAAAAGAGAGCCACCTTTCGTGATACTGAAAACTCTGGCTTTAGACTCGACAGACCTCGCTCAGCCCTTAATCTCGCTTCGTAGTATACCCCTCAGGTAGGGGGCTCGCCTGTCCCGCTTCTAATGCACAGTGCACATCAAACATAACGTTAATGCGCGTTCAGAAAGAGGAAGTCACGGCACTCATGTCTGTTAGCTTTTCAAAATAAGAATTTGAAAATAAAAGTCCGCAAAACAAATGTTATTTTGGGGATTAATTTCTCCGCGTGAGAAATTTGAGGTGTGGCGTGTGAGAGTGTGAACGGGTTGATTTGCGTGTGTCTCACGGCCAAAGAGTGAGACTTGGCTACCCTGCTTAAAGCCACTCGCCTTTGTCTCTCTGCTGCTGATTGAAATGCATCAGTCTTCTCTGGTGTGCAAACTAGCGGAGACTTCGGAGCATGTTCACTGTTTTGTCGTTGGTAGGCTATCCACTGCTGTTGTGCTATTTAAAAAAAGTTTACGGTCTAAGCCTACTAGTGCCGCTTCTACGCTTATCTGTTTAGGTTTAAACAGAGAGAAGGCGAAAAAGAGAGGCGAGAGGCTCACACCATGAGCCGACAGTTCAGCGCGCGCACAGAGAGAGAGAGAGAGAGAGAGAGAGAGAGAGAGAGAGAGAGAGAGAGAGAGAGAGAGAGAGAGAGAGAGAGAGAGAGAGAGAGACACGCTGTGTTTTAATACGGCTGGACGCACTCCATGTCCGGCTTAAAAAGTGGGGGGGACAAAATGAGTCTTGACGAAAAGTGGGGGGTACATGTACCCCCCATACCCCCCGTAATCGACGTCTATGGCGGTGTGGGCGTGGCCAATAACATTCTGAAAGGGAACGTTGAAGTACGCTACAGGCATAGCCGCGGGAACATATTCTCAGAAAGGGGTGCTGACGCGCTTTGAGTGTAGGCTAAGCGCCCCTGTGGCGGTGCAGCGCTGTGTCCAAAAATCGAAACAGTATCATACATATTAACTTAAATATAGCAAATAGGCATTTAGGCTCCTACACTACATGCAAAATGATACACATAGATCTACAAGAATTGACAAAGAGACAGTCTCTTTCTCTTGCGCGGCACCAGAGAGATTTTATAGAATTGTATTTTAGAACGTGTGAAAATAGGATCTAAGACCACATTTTAATCAGGATTTTTTCAAACGGTCGACCAACTGACATGACAGCATTTTTGCGCGGGGTTGACAGATATTCCTAACTCCTTTCATATACATTATACATATGAATTAGCATTCAGTTTACCCCCCAAATAACATAGTTACAATAATTTAGTGAATTTGGGTCGCCAGGGCCTTTAATGTTATGTCGTAGTTTAGACTGTAAGTGAGGGGGCTGTTACATTTCATAAAAGCAGCTGTGTTCTACTGAACAATTCTTAATGCACATGTATTGTTTAATGGTAAAAGAAAGTTGACAGTGAGCAGTTTAAATCAAATCATTGGTGTCCACTGTCTGGAGTATGGACCAGGCTAAATGTAAAGAATACATCTCCATGGTAACGTATCTCCCTCGGCTTTTGTGCAACTGAATCACGGCTAAAGTAGGCCAGGGTAACTTGAATATCCCAGCTTAATGCCTTATCATGGCTTTGTGCAATAGCCCCCTGGTTCACTTCAAGAAACCAAGTAAATGCTTGTCTCGCATAAAGCCTTTGTTTCTGTTATCAAGCAAGCTTACATCAAACAGACCTCAATTTACATGTAAAAAGTAAAACTGACAAGCCCTTTATGTATGACAAAACCACTATGCATACATCATAATATATACTCTCCTGATTCAAAAAAAAGAAAAAAGAAAAGGGGAAAAAAAGAAGCAATGCTGCTTCTATTGCTTCAAATAAATATTCAAAACCAGCACAGAGCAAGAAAGCAATGAATATTAAGCAGCAGCAATTCACCCTTGAGATAGCATGATGTGGTTCAGGACAGAAATGCACTGTGAGGATGGTGTGTTTGTTTAGATGACGATCATTCCTGTGTCCCTTATTTACAACCCCAATTCCCAAAAAGTTGAGAAATGATGTAAGGGCGCACTCACACTGGGCAAGTTTGCCTGTTCCGTGCTCCAGCACGACTGCCCCCCCTCCCCACTCCCACGCTGGCCTGTGCTCACAAATGTTCCACTTCCACATTAGACCAACGAGAATCCTTAAGCTATTGTTTTTTAAATGTAGCCTTGACGTAATGGGTCGTGGTGGACAGTCTCATATAAATGTGCAGCGCGCTGTTTATTATTAATATAACGGCCCCGGCGTCATCAGACACATGGACACAGGCTGGTTTTGTACATCGATCGCTCCATCAAGTAATCCAAGTCAGAACTTTTTGTATGGGAGAGCACAGAGAGCATTAATTGAGCATTTTTGGAGACAGGTTGCTCTGAGCATTCATACAGAAGAAATCTACTGACTGATTGATCTTGAACCTGGAGCTGAACATTAACTGGAGACTGGCTGAACTAGTTCTTGGTGTTTTGGTGTGGGAGCAGCAGCGTTTTTGCTTTCTGCTGCTCTCACCTTTTTATCTCTCTCCCCATTTTATTAGCCCACTCCTAGGCCTACACACACGTTAATTCTCACATGTTTTATGTTAAAGTCCAAGTGATGGGCAATTCTGGTGCCGGCTAGTAAGGCAGCGGACGTTTAACCGACTATGCATCCTTAATAAATTTAAGTCAGGAACGCTTGCCTGTGCGCGTGTCATCTCTTTAGCATCTGTACCGTGCCCGGGCACACGTCTCCCAAGCGTTCCGTGGCCAAGGAAGTGTTCCGTGCTGGAATACGGATGGCATGCTCACACTAGCAAAACGATTTAGACTTTAGTATGCAAATGAGCTCGGGCACGGAACAGATGGCCTAGTGTGAGTGCGCCCTAAAATGTGAATAAAACAGAATGTGATCATTTCCATTACATTTTAATTTTGGACCTCTCTTACGTGCAGAGATTTCTCCAGATAAATACTTTAATTATATTATGGATTGTAGATGATGAAATCCTTAAATTCTTTGCAGGAATGTTGTTTTTAAACTGTTGTACTGTTTTCCTCTGCAGTTCTTCACAAAGTGGTGAGCCTCACCCCATTATTGCTTGTGGAGACTGAACATTTACGGGATGCCCCTTTATATCCATCATTCACGATAACATCACCTGCTAGGGGAGACCGGGGATAGTAGGCACACTTTTTACTCTAGTGAGAAATGCTCATCACCTAAACATCTTTCAATAGTCATTCCAACATTAAATTGAAGCTTAAGGTATTGGCTTGAAATGTGTACCCCTCAAGTTTTCTAACTTATTGTAATAAAGAAGAAATTAATCATCAAAGACACCCTTACACATTGTGACAACCAAACCCATCAAGGGGTCGGTTGTCACTAGGGATGGGAATCGAGACCCGGTTCCTCTTCAGAACCGGTGCCGAGTCAACCAATTCCCTGGAATCGTTAACATGCCTGCTTAACGATTCCGCTTATCGGTTCCGCTCGTTGCAATACGTCATGACTTGACACTCACGCTGTGTTGTTTTGGTTCAGAACGCAGCAAACATGGCGTTGAGACAGAATCTCTCTAAATGTTGGTTGTTTTCCAATTGAAAAGACGACAATACGGCCACTTGCAACAATTGTAAAGTTTCCATTTCGTCAAATGACACGCGCACAAGCACGAGCGTAAGCGAGCAGACGGCAATCGTGACGGTCAAACGTTTAAATGTCCGCTGCCTGTCTAGTCGACACCAGAATTGCCCATTGGACTTGTACATACAATGTGTGAGAATTAACGTGTGTGTAGGCATATGTGTGGGCTAATAAAAGAGGGAGAGAGATAAAAAGGTGAGAGCAGCATAAAGCAAAACAAAAAGGTTTTCTTGACCGCTGCCTTAAGCCCCGCAGTGTTTACTCACGTTTGTCAGCTGGTTTGTTTCTTTTTCTTCCCGTCAGCTGTTATAATGCTGCCTTTACGCACGGCAGGTGGAGACGAACCCAAAACAACATACAGCGGAACTCAGCGGTGATAAGGAAACAATAGTCTACACTAAAGTTTAACAATAAACTTCATAAAGACACACTTAAAATAACGATCTCTGACCATACAAAAAGCACTGACTTGTAGGGCTGGCCCGAATTATTCGAATATCCGAGTATTTGTTTGTTAAATTAGTATTCGGAGCTCAATTCAGTATTTGGGATATTAGTTTTTTTTATATTTTTTTTTTTCAAAAAACTTTTTTTTACATTTTTTTTGCAAAGGTAGCTCAAACTGCAGTATATTTTGTCAGCAAATAATATTTGGATATACAAGTTATAAAACAATTGTAAAATACAAATTAGACGTTAATTTAAAATATATTATCGAATTATTTGAACTTTGACCTAGTTAGCAGTTGCCTTTTCAAAGTGCAAGTTCCGGTGATATCAGCTGTAGTAGGCTGCGTGATGTTACCAGAGTGAGGCAAACTAAAAGCGGCACCAAGCGCAGGAGGGAGAGAGAGATGGAGGAAGAATAGATTGTGTTCCTAATAACTCTATAGGCTACCACAACATTAGCGCGATTTCGGAAGGAAATGTAATGCTTATGCTTGACGTAATGCTAACGTTAGCTTAGCTCAGCTGTTTGTTTACATTCAGCCATGCTATTCAGCCATCATCAACCGTGACTTGCTTGCATCATGGGAATAGGCGTCAATAATGGATATAATATGGACACAAAAGACTATCAATATTGGATCTTTGTATGGATTTATAAATCGCAGAAAAGATGCACGTTCCTGGATGAATTGATAAGCTCCTGTATGGGTTACGATGGCGCAGAGGACAGCTGATTTGGAACGGAAAAACAGCTGTTTGCCTCCACGGGGAAAAAGTAAGGAACTCCAACTTTACTACCGTTCGAAAGTTATTAAAGCATCAACAAACTACACAGCTTGCTGTCTCGGCTCACACACTCGGTTTCAGTGAGTACATTGGCATTATTAATGTTGGTTTGATGGTGTGTTTTTCTGGAACGAATATCCGAATATTCGCTCGGAAAAACCAACGTATACTCGAAGCCTGAAAAATGGCATTCGAACAGCATACATAAAATATCTCGTATCCTTCCTGAGAGGGCATACATGATATTTTTTCTGCAAACAAATGGTTAATTTGCCAAAGTTGATAGTTGGTCTTATCTTTACAGAAGACTTCTTTGTATTTTTTATGTCAGTTGAATTTTGTTGAATGCAAATGAGCACAGTTAATATTCCAAAAGGCACAAGCTCTTCCTTGACTGCTTTCAGTCTGTGTTTTTAGTTTTTAGGGAGCATAATGGCATTTGGGCTTAAAAAGGCAAACTTTTTTTTTGTCCGGACCAATTAATGTGAAAATTGACAATTCCCCATTCCTAAAGTACTCTTGATAATCTTTGCACACACTAGACACACTTCTGATCAGATATTAAAGCAGGTTAATACAAATAAACACATTTGTACTTAATTTCTCACACAATGAGAATCGATAAGGAATCGGATCGATAAGCAGAATCAGAATCGGAATCAGAATCGTTAAATTCTTATCAATTCCCATACCTAGTTGTCACACACTATGGGGTTGTATGTCACAATGTTATCTTAATGGGAATCATCTTAAAACTAAATTTGAAAGTTTAATTGCATTGTCAATTGTCAAAAGTTGACAAATAGGCCTACATAACTTACTGTACTGTAGCCTAGGCAGCTGGTCTAGTTTGGGATGCACTGGGTTGTTTTGGTTTTGTTGCCTTTTTTTCTTTTGCATGCTAGCTGCCTTTTCCTGCTCTATTCTTTCCTTCTCTGTGGTGTCAGTGAGGGATACAGCTTGACAATTTATTTCGTTATTGGGTTCCTTTTCTGGCTGAAGCCTTTGGATAACATGTGACAACCAACCCCCCAAAAAATGTGACGACCAACCCCAACTTGAATTTCTTGCTAGCATCAAGACCAACAACCATCTGACAACTAATTAGCTTGCTAACCACAATCTAAACTATAGTTTACCCTTCACACTTTTTTAGGGTAACAAGTGTTTTTTTATAAACCCATTGTGTAAAAGCCTAGAAGAAAATACTGAGGAGCTAAATATTTTCAATTTGACATGAAAAACACAAACAGTCCTCTCACCTCAAATTCAGCAGTCTAACTTCAAAGAAGACTATGTTGGTGACCTCTGATCCCAATTCTGGATATTTACATACCAAAATTTCACAGACAGCGCCTTCTGGTTCTGCGGTATAACAATTGTGACAACCAACCCGTGTGACATATAACCCCGTTCTCCCCTACCAGTTCCAACTTTTTTGAAATGTGTTGCTGGCATCAAATTCAGAATAAGCATATATTTATGCAAAACAATGAAATAGATAATAATAGATAAAACATTAAATATATTGCCATTGTATTGTTTTCAACTTGATTGTATGCGAAAAAAGAATAAAATTACCACATTCTGTTTTATGTCCCAACTTTTTCAGAATTGGGGTTGTAGTTTTGTACGCTCTGTCTGCAAGAGTGGACAATTTTTCTCTTCTCCCTTAATGAAGGATGGCAAAGGATGAATGACTGCTGTGGTAAGTCAACATGAGCAGTGAGCAGGCACACGGCTTGCACCCCTCCCCCCTTCCTCTAAGAACCAATAGCCCCTTTTACACAGCCAGTGAAAGCCGGGAATATGCCGGCCTTTCGGCCCTCCGCCCTGCTGTATAAATGCGACAGTTGCGGAACGAGGGAAGAAAGGTGCGAGAGATTGTTCCGGGAATTTTACTACCTCGGGGGGTAGTAAGATTCCCGACACGATCAGTTCCGCCTCTCTGTTTAAATGCTCCAGCTTGTTGATGCGGAACTGGGGGGCGTTTGACGTTCCATAGTCTACGTTCTAAACATGCGACCATGTAGAAGGACGTGTGTTTAACATTAACCACGGCGGCCTGATGTCCCGTAAAAATCACCAAATAAAAGGAACGGCGTATAATCTAGCTGATCATAAAGTCCGTTGCTCAATCCAAACCCCCGCACTTCATTTTGCAGAGTGTATGAGTCTATTTCTGCCCAGGAGAAGTTGTACAATGGGAAAGCTAGGCTAGGCTAAGTAAGGGATAAAGTATAGCGAACGGGTCACTTGCTAGAAATAAAGTCCGACAAGCTGAAGCAGGAGCCCGACGCGCAGCGGAGGGCTCTTGCTCTAGGTTCTTATGTAACTAAAACGTAGTTCAGTACGCCAGTAAATAGGAACGACCAAGGAACGGTGGAATAGTCTGCTCGCCCCGCTAGACTGTCTGCTTCAGCTGACTGAAGGCTCGGGCTCAGCTGTTAGCCACAGAGCTACTGTTTTGCTAACACAACTCAAGACTCGCACACTCTACAAATTATAATTCTAATCGGCCAATATGTTTAACAAGAGTTCCATCTAGCTAACAAAGCATTATCCCCCAACATAAATAACACAATTCATGGAGAAAATTACTGCGGAACGTTTACATTGCGGGCTGCAGCCTGAAGTTACTGTCTTAATATGCGGCCAAACGTACTCACATCGTCTTGACTGGATTCCGCCGCCGCTATTATTATCCTAAGTCTGAGCGTATATCCACACTTTATTTCTGCCTACAGTAACGTGACTTCACACACTGTGTGTAGGATATGTTTATGTCTATGTTTATGTCTGTCTCACAAAGAGACTCGCTCACAACCAACCTGTCACACAAACACACACACACAGACAGACAGAGGTGAAGCAGTGAGCAGCGGAGTGATTTTTGTCAGTTTGGTTAACAGTCCCAGAGATGTTGGACTCAGCGCGTAGCGAGATCAACTGGCACATCGTGGGGACAGTAAAATACGGCCCTCTTACTGCAAGCTCCAGCACTTCTGCTCTCAATTCACCGGCCAGTATTGTTGTTGTAAAGCAGCTGACCGGCGCGGCGCTAAATGTTTACGTCACACCTGACGCTGTTTACAAGCACCTCTTTCATTCCGGAGCGCTGTGTAAAAGGGGCTACTGATGCGCCAGCAGGCCGGCGTTGCTTGGTTCTGTGTAAATAACACAGAAGCAAACAAAGCCGGCATTTTGGAGTGATGTTGTTCCGTCAATATGCCGCAATCTCTGTGTAAAAGGGGCTAATAGTTATATAAGGGCGCACTCACACTAGGCAAGTTTGCCTGTTCCGTGCTCCCCCCCCTCCCCACTTCCCCCGCTGGCCTGTGGTCACACTGCTCGTGGCCTGGGCACGATTGCACCTTGCCTACGTCACCGTGCACGTTTAGGATTTGGAGCGTAGTGTTGTAGGCTATACGACTGTTTGTGAATATTTTCATCCGGTCAATTTTGCATCATATATTCCACTTCCACATTAGAGCAACGAGAATCCTTAAGCTATTGTTTTTTTTTTTTTAGATGTAGCCTTGACGTAATAGGTCGCGGTGAACAGTCTCATATTTGTGCAGCACGCCGTTTATTATTAATATAACGGCCCGTCATCAGACCATACACCGGATGGTTTTATACACGATCGCTCCATCAAGTAATCCAAGTCAGAACTTTTTGTATGGGCAGAGATCGTTTTTTTAAGTGTCTTTATAAAGTTTCTTGTTAAACCTTAGCTACTGTTTCCTTATCACTGGGCGCGGAGTCCCGCTGTGTTTTGTTTTGGGTGCGTCTCCACCGCCATGCGTAAAGGCAGTTATGACAGCTGACGGGAGGAAAAAGAAAAAAAATCATCTGACAAACGTGAGTAAACACGAAAACCTTTTTGCTTTGCTTTCTGCGCTCACCTATTTAGCTCTCTCCCTCTTTTATTAGCCCACACCTAGGCCTACACACACGTTAATTCTCACACATTTCATGTAGCTACAGTCCAAGTGGTGGGCAATTCTGGTGCAGACTAGTATGGCAGCGGACGTTAACGGACTATGCATCCTTAATACATTCACGCCTGGAACGCCGCCTGTGCGCTTGCTTGTGCGCGTGTCATTAGCATCTGTACTTTGGCCACGGCACACCTCTCCCAAGTCTGCCGTGGCCAAGGGGCTGTTCCGTGCTGGAATACGGATGGCGTGGTCACACTAGCCAAACGTTCTAGACTTTAGTATGCAAATGAGCTCGGGCACGGGGCCGCGGCCCTAGTGTGAGTGGCCCCTAATATAACCGCGGACCCAGACTGGCTACTGAAGGGAAATTAAAATTTAGCGGAAGTAGGTAGGCGGGCGGTGCCAGGCTAGCCCTGCGTTCTGAATCGCTTACCACTTCATTGCCACACACAGGTTGTCAGAATCTATGCAGGGTCTGCCACAACTCTAGGGCACTAGGGTGCTAAGCTAACTAAGCTAACTATCGGGAGCAATTCGGGGTTCAGTGTCTTTCCCAGGGACACTTCGACATGTGGCGGGGAGACGGGGGATCGAACCTCCGACCCTGCACACCAGAGGCGAACTCCCTACCCACTTCGCCACTGCCGCCCCAAACATTACACAGATCAAGCATTTAGTGAGGGAGGCTCTTGTTTTTTATAGGTCCAAATATAATTTTTAATTAAATACACTACTGTAATACATTAATGAAGCCTGGGTTTTTAGGCATGTATATACAGTCACTGTATGTATGCCTTAAAACGCAGGCTGCGTCACTTAACAACATTTTGATTACAGACACGAACACACACACACACACACACACACCTCATTGCTGAAAAGAGCCTTTTGTAGATCTATGAGACGAGTGCCGAATGAGAAGCATATCTAATCCTTTGTGATTCACCCTTCTTCTTCAAATAGGACACTTGTTAATTAAGAGATGAAAACACTTCAAACACATGCTCTTGAGTTAGAGTGGCCCATCAAAGGGGAGGATCACAGTGGCCTGCTTTGGTCCATTACCCTGCACATATATCCAGGATAAAAGATGTGTTTGTGGAAGGTAATCATAGCAGACATCAACACATGTGAAAGCTTGCAGAGGCTGTATTATAGCTTGCTAGTGCAAGTGCTTAATATTCATTATGTTTGGAACTGATGATAAAAATGTTTATTACATGGCACTGATTCATGCTGTGTTCTGATTGGTCACTTCAGTGATCACTTCCTGCCCCATCAATCCGCTGACAAGACGTCTACACACAGTACTGGCCTACTACTACTGGAATGCATTACTTTGAATGTATCTGGAGAGCAGGGAACTTTGGAGTAATGGTTAATGTCTGAACAGACTCCAGTCAAGACAATGTCAGTACGCTTGGCCAATTATTTAAATAGTTACTGTTGCTATAGAGGAAGTTCCGACCGTAGCTTACAATTTTTGATACAGTAAGCAATAAAAGGTGTTTTCTAAATCATTAAAACCAAACATAAAACAACATTGTGCGTCAATTCAAATACATTAGTTAGTAGTAGCTGCGTGAAAAGCTGGATAATGTGCACGGAGGGCTCCTGTTCAACTTGTCTGTCTCCATTTCTCCAGGGTGACATGTTATCCCTAACTTATCTGTTTTTTTAATGCAAAAGCCTTAGTGTGATGCAAACTATGCTGCCGACTCTTAGCAGTTAAGACCAGCACACATCTATTCAACTTCCTCTTCATGAAGCTAGCCTACTGAAACTGCTGGAGATGAAGATGGAGATGGACCTCCCATCCAACAGACATGGTGTGTGTGACTGTGTTGAGGTCAAGCTCGGGTTAGAATGTGCTTCACTGCATACTGTCACTTGCTTTGAAACGTAAGCAAGCACAAATATATTGGCTGTATGTGAAAAAAAAATCAATTTTCCCCCCACATGACTTTGTTGTCTCTTTGCTCTGATGAGCAAACAGAGCAGTATTGGGTTTCTTACCTTCAATGCTGAGTTCAAAGCAGACATGGCAGAAAGATGATGTCCCGGTCTCTGTCTCTAGCTTGCAGACACTGCAGATGTTGTCATCGTTCAGATCAATGTTCACAAACTGCTCCTCTTCATCCATGGTGCCTCTGGGGAGAGAGAGAGAGCACATGGCTCAATACCACCAAGCTCTGTGTGCTTATTAGGTCACACTTTCAAATAAACGTATTAAAAATGAATTTTTTTGGCTAGTGTGCGTTGGGGGCTTATTTTTTGGTTCATACAATTTTTGGTACAGGATACAGAAAAAGAGGCATGTTATCAGTCAGTGATGTGATAACTTAACAAACTCATCTGATTAAAATGGTACAGCTAATTGCCGACACAACAGATGGAATGGCAAAGTCTCTCTCTACTGTGACAACATGCTATTATTGGGTCCAATAGGGTTAAATGTGAAGTCAGCCAGTGATTATGGAGAATGCTTGTTGTCAAAATCACTTTTTTTTTTTTTTTTTTAAATCAGAAAATATCTCCTCACAATCCACTACCTGTCCGTAAAAAATCCAGTGTTAATACACAGCCTAGGCTCTGTAAACTGGCAGGTTGCCAGCTACGATGGGACCTTTTGTTTACAGACCTTTTGTTTGTAGAGCATAAGCGCACTGTATTAACACTAAGCTCACTCTGACAGGTAGCACATAGTGAAGAAATATTCACTGATTTTGAAGAAAAAATATTTTGACAAAAAGCTTTCTCCACAAACGCTGACCACAAATTGTCATATCTAGGGAACAAAACGGCTATATCTGTGGAACAATAAGCCAGACTTCCAGACTGGACTCGGCATGTACAGTATGATGACTTTGATAAGGTGACGTTGTGTACAGAAAGGAGGGTTAAACGTCAAAACATTGAGAGTGAAATAAATCATTATTTATTTGTGTACATCTACTCTGTATAATACCCTAACCCTATCCCAGGTGTGGAAGTCTTTAGGCAAGGCAAGGCAATGTTTATTTATACAGCACAATTCAGACACAAGGCCACTCAAAGTGCTTTACAGGGGCAAGATTAAAATACATATTACACATTAGAAAAGCGAATGAATAGAAATAAAACATTTGAAAGCTAATGAATAGAAATAGAACATTTAAATACAATAAAATTGCAGGTTAAAATAGAAACAGAAAAGTCTTCAGACTTGATTTAAAAGAGCTGAGAGTTGCAGCAGACTTTACAAAAAAATATTTAGAATTTGCTGGAAGAAAGACATGTGTCACTGTCTACCCATATGACATCCATAAACAACCTGAATGATTTCAGGCACTCAAGATAACAAACCTCTGCTCCAGTGTTTCAGCCACAACACATTTGGTCACATTTGTGTGAGTGTGGCACATCATGTTGCAACTGATAGTTTCAGAGCATCTGGGCCAGGTCTGCCAGAGTGTGCAACAGCTTCTTCCCCCAAGCCATCAGCCCTCTGAACACACACGACGTATTTTTTGTGTGTGGAAAGTTAGGATTCAAAAACAAAAACACACTCATGCCGCTATAACAATGTCAAGGATGCCACTGGGCATGCGTCACCGTGAGCCCTGTTGTTCTTGTAAATGTGTGAAACCATTTAAAGACAGGGGCAGCTCAGTAAACCACACTATTTGAAAGAGTTATTTAACTGTACAGAAGGTTGTTTCATCCTCTTCAACGAGCTGTGACTGCACCAAAGCTAAGGCAATCAAGTTAAGACAATGTTACTGCGCAGTCTTAGACACGTTAGTGGAAACTTGGCGGTGTTTCCAAAGAGCCAGTGATAACAATAACGGGGCTCGAGCTGAGCTCCATATGAACTTTTCAATTCGTTGGATTCACATACAGTATGTTTCGCCTTCAAAATTACGTATGTGTGTCCCTGTCAGAAGTTTAAATGGCCTAAAGCTAGTGTAATGGGCTCGGCCCGTTGCAGACCCCGGTGATCAGAGTGTCTGTAAATAACGTTAAACAACAACTGCTTGCTAACTGAAGAAGTTAAGCTAGCATCCTCCGAGTAGACCGCTCGGGCTGCTTCGTGACCGTTATTTGTCTCTGATAAACAGCGAGGTATCCAACAAAACGAATGTGCCGCCGGTGTGTTAGGAGGACAGTACTTTTGTGAAACGTACCGTTTGGCTTAGAGTGTGTCTTCGGGCAGCTGTTCCCCTTTGTGTGGACAGCACGGTTCTCCTTCGGCCCAGTCGAGACATAAACATGAGAGCGTCACGGCAAATTATCCACAGCAAGCTACAGCAGCAGCTCTCCCCTCACAGCGGAACGAACCATTATGTGAGGAGGGGGGGGGAGTTTAGTTATCACCTATGTCTCTGTCCCCCCGCCTCACGTGAAAACGCATACATTTATTATTTGTGTATAAGTAATTTTAATTGTTTAATGGAAATGGATAAGTTTCATTTACACAAGCCGCGCTTGATAGCAGTATAGGTGAATTCACCCCTATGGGAAAAATCGAGGTAAGTCTTTCCAGGGTCATCAAAACATAGCCTATCAATATCAGACGGAAAGAATTTGGGCTGGTTCGATTACTAGGCTTACAGCCTACAGGTAGTCAATGATAGTAAAGCATTTTTCTGTGTTTGTGTGGAATACACTGTATAGCACGCTGCAGGCCTTTATTTTAGACAAATATTACATTGTCAGCACGAGCATCTTTAAGTTTTAATTTAATTCACTGGTGTTGGGGGAAACAGAAGATCGAGAAAGGAACAATAGCAAAGGAGTAGCTTATTGCCCCCAGACATTGGGGTGACATTTAGGGAAGTTATGGACTGGCCAAGCATGTCTCCAGACCTAAACCCTATTGAGCATCTGTGGGGCATCCTCAAACGGAAGGTGGAGGAGCGCGAGGTCTTTAATCTATCCACCAGCTCCGTGATGTCGTCATGAATGAGTGGAAGAGGATTCCAGTGGCCACCTGTGAAGCTCTGGTGAACTCCATGCCCAAGAGGGTTAAGGCAGTGCTGGAAAATAATGGTGGTCACACAATATTGACACTTTGGGCCCAATTTGGACATTTTCACTTAGAGGTGTACTCACTTTTGTTGCCATCAGTTTAGACAATAATGGCTGTGTGTCAAGTTATTGTGAGGCAACAGTAGGCCTACATTTACACAGTTATACACTGTACACTGACTACTTTACATTGTATCAAAGTGTCATTTCTTCAGTGTTGTCCCATGAAAAGATATAATGACAATGTTGAAGAAATGTGAGGGGTGTACTCAATTTTGTGAGATACTGTATATAAAAGAGCCGCTCAAATCCCCCTTGTGTGACGACCCATTAGCAGTTGGAATAAATAATTATTAAAAAGATAACCTCCATATCTCCCCAAATAAAGTAGGCCAGTCTTCTTCAGATTCAATTCTTTTAACCATACAAACTTAATACCTTATATTATCAAATACAGCAGCACTACTCGTCCTGTCAATGCACATACTTGAAATGCCATATCCTTTGAATGTGTTGTCACAGAGTGTGGAGTGTGTGACTGCATTTCTAAATGACTTGTTTTTATTCATTACAAACAGCGACATCTAGACCTGTATGTCATAACTTGTGGTGAGGTTCAGTCAGGTCCATAAATATTTGGACATTGACACAATTTTCATCTTTTTGGCTCTGTACACCACCACAATGCATTTGAAATGAAACAATCAAGATGTGTGTTAAGTGCAGACTTCAGACTTTCAGCTTTAATTTGAGGTATTTACATCTAATTCCTTGGGCAGTTTACCTTCAGCTTTGTCTTCAGCAAGTGAAATGAATGCTCAATTGGATTAAACCTGCAGAATTTTGGGTTTTATTTCCTAGCAGATTTTGTAGAAAGTAATTATAATATCCATAAGTACATTTACTTTAGTGCATAATAGCTGAAACATTTTTTTTGAATTATTTATTTTTCCCTTAGAAAGGGTCTCATATATGTCCATATTTCTGCATATTTTGGACCAAGGCCTAGTGCCGCCATCTTGAAAGTGTCATAGTTGGAATGTCATCAGGTGCATTGTTTAAAATTTAGAATTGTTCTTGCCTTTGAAGGCCACTGTAGCTTCTGTTATTATTCTAAAGGGGTGGGGTTACCCAGGGAGCTTTGCATTCTAGAACTTTGTTGAACTTTCTTGATGATGTCATATTACACACTGCACCTTTAAGGACAGGTGATTGACTCTGCCATTGCAGAATGTTCCATTTATTTTCCTCTAAAAACTCTTTGGATGCTTGGCAGTATGCTTTGGGTCATTGTCCATGAAGCGCTATCCAATGTGTTCTGAAGCATTTGGCTGAATGAGCAGATAGAATTGCCCTGGAACATTTCAGATTCCATCCTGCTGCAGCAGTCACATCATCAATACATACAAGGGAACCAGTTCATTTGGCCTACACATAAATGGTAAATGGACTTAATTTATCGCTTTTAGACGATTTTCTTTACATTTCTTACCACATTCATACACCGATGTAGCTGCCATGCAAGGCGCTCTCTGAACCATTTCGACATGTGGTGTGTAGGTGGGGGATCGAACCTCCGACCCTGCACTCCAGAGGCGACCTCTCTACCCACTTTGCCACTGTCGCCCTGCACACATGCCCACACCATAACACTACCACCGCCATGCTTCACTGATGAGGCGGTATGCTTTGGATAAAGAGCAGTTCCTTCCCTTCTCCATACTCTTTTCTTCCCATCATTCTGTTATAGTTGATCTTTGTCTCATCTTTCCATAGGATGTTGAAACAGAACTGTGTAGGCTTTGGTAGAGTTAGGCTCACTAGTGGTTTACATCTTGTGACCTGACCCTCTGTATTTACTGTGGTGAAGTCTTCTCTTGATTATGGACTATAGGACAGATACACCTATACCTCATGATCAACCTGTCCCTAATCCAATTGAGCATTCATTTCACTTGCTCTCAAGACAAAGCTGAAGGTAAACTGCCCAAGGAACAAGCAGGAACTGAAGACAGATGCAGTAGGGGTCTGGAGAGCCTCACCAGGGACCACACCCACTGCTGATGTCTGTGGGTTACAGACATCAGGCTATATCATTGACTGCAATAGATTTGCAACTTAAAGGCCTACTTCACCGGTTTGAATATGAAGGTGCATTGAATTCTGAGATCCTATGTAGTATAAATGTGCGAAAAAAATTGAAATCGGTTCATCCTAGCCTGAGAAAAGGCAGAAATAGTGTTTTTTTTAACCCTATATTTCTCTTTCTCGTGACATCACAGAAAGAGAAATATAGGGTTAAAAAAAAACTTACTTTGTAAATATTACTGTGATGTCTTTTACTGTGACATCACAGTAATATTTACAAAGTGCGTTTTTTTTTAACCCTATATTTCTCTTTCTGTGATGTCACGAGAAAGAGAAATATAATTTTTTTCGCACATTTATACTACATAGGATCTCAGAATTCAATACACCTTCATATTCAAACCGGTGAAGTAGGCCTTTAATATTAAATGTGGAAATTTTTTTAAATAATTATTTTACTTTGTCCAGTTACTTTTGATCTAATTAAAAAAGGGGTGAACCACGTATAGAACTATTGTAATTCCACCGCTCACCTGATTTGGATGTAAATCTATCTATAAAGCAAGAAACGTCTGTCTGTGTGTCTGTCTGTGGCTCGCATATCTCTCTGAGTTTTAGTCAGATCGGCATGAGCTTCCGGATATTGCTTGCGCACAGAACGAAGGTGTGCATCCTTCATCCTTCATTTTGAAGTTGTAGAAGTTATCATATTTATATCATGCTGGCGAATAGTAGCTTAAGTGCGCACGGAGCCGACTAAACCCCGCCTCCCTCTGACGAGCGGGACACACGCACACACACAGCAGACCGACACAGCCTTACTTCCTCAACAACTCCTCATCAACTCCTCATCTGCTCCACCTGTCCGTTTTAGTGGTAAAGACTGCACTTCACGCTATTTTCACTGTAATAATACAGCACGGTCTCGGATGCTTCCACAAAATGTTTTATATCCGTTTAAAATCTAAACTGAAAGCCCGAGCGCGACCGCGCGCACACAAGTCCACTCCCACACACCAAGTGCGCGTGCGCGCACACGAGTCACAAGCTGTATCCCATTACAGAGACCGCATCTCTCGCAGTCTATGAAGGCTATAGCCTATGAAGCAGGGGCGGATCTACGGGTGGGCCTGGTTGGTACAGGCCCACCCAGATTGACAGTGGGCCCACCCAATCAGATTCATGGAAAAAAAATAAAAAATATATATATATTTTTAATGTTTAATTGTCTTTTCTCATACAATATATGTTTTTATCCTTGAATACATTTATCATTTAAAATATTCACTGTAGCTACCAAAAAATTAAAATATTACTCGTACTTAATATGCTACTTCTGTCCAGTGACGTACGTCTTTACGCAACATCATGGTCGACGCAGACAGCGGATGGCGGTTTCGTGCACTATCAGATAGCAGCCTCAATTAGCAATGGCTAAACAGCTCTCTTTGAGTCACTTTAAAAAAAAACAACGTCTACAAAATGATGATTTAATACCGTTGGACCAGGTTGTAGGTTACCTATGGAGACTCCACAGCAGCAGGATTTCCCGGAGAATGCAGAGGAAATGGCTACAACTAGTCGTGCTAATGTTATAATAGCCTACAGCCAAAGCCGCCACAGAGTCATCCAGAGAGACAACCGTCGGCGGGACTCCATTGGATCTCTCTGCCCTGGAGGAACCCGCCACTCCACCAAAGCTGACAACATTTCCAGCTACTGTCATTAGTTGGAAATCACGCTCATTTAACATCGGGTGGTATGAGCAATTCAAATGGATGGAATACAGTTAAGAGCGGGACGCAGTCTTTTGCAGGGCGTGTAGGCATTTTACGGATATGCACGCAGAGATTACTTTTATCAGAGATGGTTAGGCCTACAGGAACTGGAAACGTCTCAGACAAGTCGCATGCTTTTGCACAAACTAAACTAAAAGCATACAGTGACAGCCATGCACCGAAAAGCCGCGGGACAGTTTTGAATCAGCTGCACGGCGACGCCCCGTCATTTGTGGAACGAAACCGGGAGCATGTTAAAGTTGTTCTTGATATTGCCATGTTATGTGCCAAGCTAGAAATACTACTGAGAGGCCACAGGGAAACTGAGGAGGCACTTAATAGAGGTCATTTCCTAGAGCTCTTCAAGTTTGTGTCACAGTATGCTCCAGAAGTGGAAAAAAGACTGATCGAGTTGCCCCGCAATGCCACATTGATGAGCCACCACATCCAGGATGCGCTGCTTGAGGCTGCAGCATCAATCCTGCTACGCAAGATAAAGACCGAACTGCATGGACAATATTTAGCCATTCTTGCAGATGAGTACAAAGACTTAGCCAAACGTGAGCTGGTTGCAGTGTGTGTGCGATTCCTTCACGGATGTGTCATCAAAGAGTGGGCAGTGGGCTTTGTTGCGACCACAGACTTGTCCGCAAAAGGAATAGCCTATCATTAACAACTAATTGACAGTTTGGATTATGATGACACAATCAACTTTTTCAACTCGAGCGAGACTCCGCCTTGTGTAGAAGCTCCGGTAAGACTGGGTTTTTGTATGCTGGCCCGCCGTGGCATTATTGCTGTTTCTGAAAGTTTTTTCTGAATATTAAGTCATTCGATTCGTTCGATCCATTTATATTCATGTTCAGGTTGTAGTCACTATATAACGTGAACTATGCAGTTTTGGATTTGTGTTTTTATTTTGTTATTATCCTACATCTGATCCGAGTCCGAAAGACTGCTAGGCCTATGTGATATGAGTATAAGGCATATTAAAATACTACAGATTTGCAAGTTCTCTCCACTTCATAATTTTATATAGGTAGGCTATATAAGACTCCGCCTTGTGTAGAAGCTCCGGTTAGACTGGGTTTTTATATGCTGGCCCGCCGTGGCATGATTGCTGTTTCTGATTTTTTTTTTATATTAATTCATTCGATTCGTTTGATTCATATTCATGTTCGGGTTGTAGTCACTAGTAGGCTATAACGTGAGCTATGCAGTGTTGGATTTGTGTTTTTATTATGTGATATTCTGACATGAGTAAAAGGCATATTAACATATAGGCCTACTACCGATCTGCACGTTCTCTCCACTTCATGATTTTATATGTGTGTTTGTTTAATCTTTGAAAAAAACAAGGCCCATCCAGATATTCCTAGGCCCACCCATAAATTACGTTCTGAATCCGCCACTGCTATGAAGGCCGATTCGAAGGCCGAACCAGGGCCGAACGAGTGTTGTTAAACGGGACGGTCTCCGCAGGTCTCCGTTTACGAGCATTTCCGGTTTGCGTAACAAGACGTTACCTTGCGTGACGACTCGCCGCTCCTGTGCTGCCTAGCAACCCTGATTGCTGCCAACGGAAACAGCCTTGTCAACGGAGGAAAAAAGAAAAAGAAGTTGCCTACCAGACGAAAAGAAAAAAAAGTACAAGAAAAAAAGAAAGGAAGATAAAAGTTAAGAAGATGGAGCAACACATTGCTGTTTTGTTATTTTTAATTTTATTTTATGCCATCTCTGAAAAAAACGCAATGAATCTTGGGATATGTTGGGCCGCGAAGGATACATCTGATGCAGCCTTCAAAACCATGAAACGAAGGCTGCATTTCTCTGCCGCATATGAGGAGCCTTGCAAGGAGCCTTGCAAATGGAACAACCTTTGCGCGCCGCTATGACGCAATCGGTCTTCAAATGCAGCCTTCGTAGACCGCAGCCCCTGTATTGAGATCCACCCACACACACACAGCTGCACACACACACACGCTTCCTGCTACTGACAAGTTAACGTTAATTGACACCACGGTCTCGGATGCGGACGCCCGCGCGCGCACACAAGTCACCCCCCCCCCCCCCCCGCCCCCCCCCCCCCCCCCACACACACACACACACACACACACACACACACACACACAGCTGACTGCTACTGACACGGTAACGTTAATTGACAGTTATCCAAACTGTCTTATCTTTCAAATACCTAACAGTGATGGTAATGGGGTTGACCATGTTGTCATGGCGTGCAGCATAGCCTCCTTTTATACACAGTGCAGCCATTTACTATATAGGCAACTGATTGTAAGTTTGAGTGCATTGTGCAGTATGGAGGGCAGTTTGCAGGGTACCATAATATCAGATTGTATAGGTAACACCTGTACAGCTCGATTCTTCTTTAGGATTCAACACTTAATTAATTAACACATTTTCTGTTTCATTTCACTGAACAAAACACATGGAATTAGTTTGTGGTTATCTTTACACAATACACTAAGGAATGTTGCCCTACTCTATAGCCAACTTCTACAAAGTAACTTACTGATAATAACCTTTAACAGTGTAAAATTAGCCATCACTGATAGCAGCCAAATGTACTGTCTAATATGTTTCTTTGTTTACCTGCTTCCTACGGGCACTGCACTAGTACCTCAAGTTAAAGCTGAAAGTCTGCTCTTTAAGCACATCTTGATGTTTTCTTTTCAAATACAGTGTGGTGGTGTACAGAGCCACAATGATGAAAATTGTGTCAATGTCCAAATATTTATGGACCTGAGTGTAGGCCTGGCTGGAGCCTGTGCTTTTACCTAATAATGTTGCTGCAATACAATGTTTACAGTGCTGAAATCCCCGTCACTAAAACTATTATTGGTTTGGTAGCATTAAGAGCATGCAGATGTGACCTTGTCCGAGGTTGTCGCCCATCCACTGAGGCTTTATTCAGATTAATGAATTACTATGTGGTGTTGTTGTTTTTTTCATATTAGAAGTGAGCGATTTTAATTGGGCCATGCATATCATTTGAAATGAAACACCTCTGTAAAAACCTGTTGATAGTCATTGAAGTCATTATTTTACTGAAATGTTATGTGAAAATTATGCATTGCTCTGGGGAACTGTCACTCAAGCTGCATAACCATAGCCTGTATAACCATAGCCAGTATAACCATAGCCTGTATAACCATAGCCAGTATAACCATAGCCTGTATAACCATAGCCAGTATAACCATAGCCAGTATAACCATAGCCTGTATAACCATAGCCTGTATAACCATAGCCTGTATAACCATAGCCTGTATAACCATAGCCTGTATAACCATAGCCTGTATAACCATAGCCTGTATAACCATAGCCTGTATAACCATAGCCTGTATAACCATAGCCTGTATAACCATAGCCTGTATAACCTGTATAACCATAGCCTGCATAACCATAGCCTGTATAACCATAGCCTGTATAACCATAGCCTGTATAACCATAACCTGTATAACCATAGCCTGCATAACCATAGCCTGTATAACCATAGCCTGTATAACCATAGCCTGTATAACCATAGCCTGTATAACCATAGCCAGTATAACCATAGCCTCTGCTTTTGTATTTCAGGACCAGCAGATGGTAATGTAAATGAAGGCCATTCTGCATCATCTTAATGCATTTCAGTCGACTAGCATTACACTACTCCTTTGATACTATTGCATTGATGACTTTGAATGATTTGAACCCATACCCATTTTCACTATGACAGCCTCCCATGATAAAATGTTAATGCAGGATAACGTCTTATTTAAAAAAAAGGAAATTGAAGGAAGTCATCACTAATGGCTTGGTAAGTGATGGGATATGACTCAGTAATATTCCTTTGAACAACATCTAGAAAGAGTTTGCGCCATCTCATGGTCAAAAAGTGGTAACGCAAGCACAGCCAAGCTTTCCTCTTCTATCCCTGCGTTCCAATCCCCATACTTCCATACTATTTAGTATGCTAGAAAATGTTTTAGGATGTCCCAATACATGCAGGTCAATTGTAGTATGCTGAAAATAGCCAAAAGGCCTCACTAACTCCAATAGCATTTTGGAGTATTCGTCTTTATTCTTGACATAATGAAAAAAAACTTCCTTGTCTGATTTTTTTTCTCTCCTGTGGCCCTAAAACTCTTCTGTACTTTAGTATGTAGTGTAGTAAAAAGAAAAAGTATGTGATTTGGAACGCAGGGTATGTGGTTGAGATGCCTGATGCAGGAAAGGGCTTTAAAGAAAAGCTGGCCTAACGCCCCCTATACACAGAGCAGAAGCACAGCCTCTTGTTCACAGTGTATTGCATCTGTTTAGTAAAGGCTTGTGTGGCCCATCTGGCAGCAGTGAGCTCTGCAGCTTCCTTCACTGTGTGTATTTCAATCACACAATTATACTTGTGTGTATGCAGGCTGTCATCAGACAAATCCCCAGATAGTCTTATTATGCGAAGGAGATCTTAACTGATTATCTGAGCACTAAAACACCATTTAAAAGTTATGAAGAAAATGTTAAAAGGAGCAAAGAAATCCAAAAATCTATAATGTAAGATGGCTATTAGTGTTACAAACACCCAAATAAGCAGACAATACCACACAACTTGATGGTGCTTCTAAAGCTCAGACTTTATCTGTAATCAAGAACACGTCACTGTATTACAAAGCTGGAGTCCAGGCTGCCAAGGCTGATGTCATGTGTACAGATCCTGACACATCCCTGTGCTGCTCCGTGAACACACATGAAGGGACACACATGTTGACACACTGTCAGCATACAGTGGTTACTGTGCGGATACTGTGCGGTTACTATGTGGCGCTGTGGGCAAGTTTTACACTTCAGAAGAATCCCTCTCTCAGCATGGACTTTAACCTTAACACGTTCACTGATTATGTTCTCAGACTAAACCTTTACAGGAAACTATACTTTTCCCTCCTTGTGTATTTTGATTGACAAACAATCGCATATATCAATAATATTTACAAGGGCTTAACTCTAATCTATGTACTTCAACCATCTGACTCACACATCTATCAAATGAATTGCTTTGAGTTGTATTTCAATGGGGTATTCTTCACCCTATGCCTAGTAGTGAGCCATGAATCGTATAATTCATCAACGCTGCAGTTCGCCCACACATCCATGTTTTCAGCCTGACTCCTCAGCCACATGTTGCAGCTTGCCTTGCATCTTAAAGAGCCACAGCTTCAGATCCCGTTCAGCCAGTTCTGTGAGGTTAAAAAAAAGGGGAGAGGAAAAAAAGAGATTGCGATTGGGGAGAAAAACAGCTCCACAGCAGCACTCTGTAAATGGGTGTTAGACTGCCAGCAACCAGTCACAGAGCGTCGGGCAGATGGTGTTACCTTTGGCTGCTGCCTTTGTTTTTTCAGATCATCTACGACTGAAATAGATGTGGGTAAAGAGAATTAATCTATTTCTTCTCTGAAAGATACACTTAAGACTTTTATTTCCTTTATAGATAGTGCAGCCATTAACACAACTGTTCTATGTAAGCACTCTTTCCTGATTTCCTTTCTCTTGCATCACTTGAGCCAATGTTGTGTGGTTGATGAGGTCTCTGTTGGGTTCGTCAGAGCAGTGAGGCCTGACTCAGTTCAAACTGAACAGTCCCAGTCATAGTCTAACAAAGGGGATGGACACGGCAAACCTGCAGACCCTGCTGTGAAAAAAAAGAAGTCTTGTAATCCTCAAGACACTTCCAGAGCAGGAATTCTCTGAGAGACTAGTATAGCACTGTATAGACAATTTAAATAAGTCAGACCTTTTTAATAATAATAATATTAATATCTTTATTTATATAGCACCTTTAAAAACAATGGTTTACAAAGTGCTTCAACAAAATACATACGAGCAAGTACAATCAAATAGATACGAACTAATCAAAATAAAAACACATATACAAAAAGATAAATACAGCTACTCATATACACACAACAAACCAAAGGAGATTAATAGGTGCTAGGGTGAAAAGACAATGAGGAATGGCTTATGATGCATCTGATGCAGTGGTTAATGCATCATATTGATATACAACTCTAAAGAGCATTTCAAATGGTTTTCACTGGACAAATATTTTGAATTAACGTAATGTTATTTATTCATCCATCTCCAAACTGCTCAGCCCTTTAAAGGATATGTGGACAATGACACAAGAAGTATCCATGTCATGGAAAAATGTCATTTATCTCCAATAGTTATTACAGCTGTGTTCATACTGCAGCCTCCAGAGCATACATACAATACATTTATATTTTTGGTTAGAACTAAATTGCTGTGTTCCAAAAATATTTATAACATGTTTGTTTACTGCTTATTACTGCTACATTTGGAGTTACATTTAAATCTCACCTAAACACCTTTACTTGAGTAAATTAAAAATATTTAAGAATATAAATAATAATCTACAAGATTAAAATTGTGCATTTCTAGACACACAGACACTCAAATACCACCATGTATAAAATAATCTGCTACAAATAACAGTCTGGAAAAAAAGTAATACTTGCAGTTGTGTTTTTATTCTATATACTTTCTAAACTGGTCATGTTGTATATAAAACCTTCATCTACTAAGTAATGGGTAACTATAGCTGTCAACTAAAAATAGTGGAGCAAAAAGTACAATAAATATTGTGGTGAGGAATTCAGTTTCAAAGAAGCAGTTGTTCCTGCCCAGCATAAAGGAGTATGGGCCCCAGGCTGCTGATTTAGGCCAATGTGTAGATCTACTGTAGTGTATTCTGTATTCTAGTGTTATTACTTGCGTAATTACAGACATATTTGGAAACCATGAAAATATTAGGAACAAGGAATAAACTTAAAACTAATAGTAACTGTTTGTTCAGTAAATCATTGTCTTGTATTAAAGCTACCAATGATATATTGATGAACCATGCGCTTTATGGTGATTGACACTAATGCTTTATACTAGGCCTACATAGTCCTATCCATAGGAAGTGACTTCTCGGGAGTCAAGTTTCTGGATAAAAAAAACCTAACCTACCAGTCCATCAAACATAAAAGCAGTCTCTTTGCAGGAGATAACATCTGATATTATGCAACAGTACAGCCAGCTATCTTCCTCATAGCTGGAGCTCAGAGCCATCGCCAGGCAACAGGCGTGATAGATTACACACAGAACAGTCCTCCTCACATTACGTTAGCCTCATAACATATTTGCCTAAATCATATTTACTCTACTCTACTTTTACTCTACATCTACTCTATTCTACATCTACTTTACCCTACTCTATAACCCTTAAAATATGACTTAGGCAATTATGCTATTAGGCTAACGAAAAGTAGATGTAGAGTAGATGTAGAATAGAGTAGATGTAGAGTAAAAGTAGACTAGAGTAAATATGATTTAGGCAATTATGCTATGAGGCTAACGATTATACACATTTCACCAGTCATATTCTGCCACTCTGGCAAATACGAGGATATACAAACCAGGACAATCAATGCACACCAGCCACCCGCCCCTCAGTTCCTCACATTACCAAAAGTCAAGCCCTTGAGGCGTCAGGAGGGCATGTTGGTTTAAGGGAGTGATGAAAAGTTGAAGTGGTCTCTATAGAATTTGCCAACAGGCTGGGATTCCTAGGAGAACATCATCAGCGCTCCTTCTCAATCATCCATCATCCCACAGCCCTGTGATCCCCCTCAGGGGCTGTTCCCATGCTCGCTGCCAACCTGAGCGTGCTCTGTGGGGTCTGGAGCGGATACATCAGCAAATAATACTACAGATACAGACATGCCAACTCTGGCCCACACCAAGGCCTATCATTCTTGCACACGTGCAGGTGGAGCAGTGGCAAGAGCTAACACTGCCTGCAGTCACATGGTATGCTGAAAGAAAGTTTTTCTGAGTTTGTACCTTCATGGTTGAATGCACTTAATGGAAGTCGCTTTGGATAAAAGTGTCAGCTAAATAAAATGTAATGTGATTTAAGCAAAAAAAAATTAACTTGTTTTGTAGAACCAGTATGACTTTAAAGAATGGTGAAGAGGAGTCATCTGTGTTGATGTAATATTTAACATGTGTGTAAAGTATCCATATTGTGGGCCTCTGATCACCATCGTTATACTGCTGTGAAACTGAGACAAACAAGGTTTTACTTTGTGTTCTCCTGTCTTGCAGCTGAAAATGACTTGCTGTGAATTCAAAGCAGTTATCTACTAGGTTGACTTGAAAGAAAACATTTGCAGGTTCATTTAATATGCATACATGTGGGGGAAAAAGCAACAATTTCAAACAAAATAAAAGGTTTTAAATGTTTTAATGGATGATGCAGCACTGATATGTAACAGGTACAGAACACTGAAGGTCAAAGTTTTGATGAATGCGACGGCTCTGATGGTCTACAACATTCACCCTATTAACGCTTGTGCTCTATTAAATATAACTTACAGGCATACCAGCTGCAGTACAATAAAGTGAAAGGTCCCCAATGGCCACGGGTTTCCTAATCATAATTCTGATGAACAAAATGTGCTTGTTAAGTCAAAAGATTGTGCTTGTTAAGTAAAAAAAGTACACAAAATCTAAATTCAAACACAACTGAGTATTAATACTTTTCTATTTACAGTGTACATATTTACATCAAAGCTTTTAAGACCTTAAGGAAATACCTACAGTGCTGAAAGGGCGTTTAAAAGTCCATAAACTCTCTCAAGCACTCTGAGGAGGAGTATAAAAAAATAGATTGAAAACTGTTTTGTCAGGGGCTTGTTATGAAGGTGCAGAGGCACATTGTGAGCTGCGGGGCTGTGGACAGTCTTGGTCGTTGTGCTCTGTCAATTTGAGAATGACCACTTTCCTCTGGAGCTGCCTAGCAGCCGCTGGTGCGGGCTCTTCGGCTACTGGTTGCACTGAGCTCTCAGTCACTGAGTCCTGGCAGCCCTGTGGCAGCAGCATAGTGATGATGTTGGAGTATCCACCCTTCACTGCCAGGTGGAGCGGGCTGAGCCCCTGCTCATCAGACAGAGCGCCACCATCTGGACAGTGGAGGAGAAGCTCTTTCAGGACTTCACAGTGTCCGTTTTCTGCTGCCAGGTGGCAGGAGGTACGTAGGGCCGAGGTGGGCCTGTGGGGGTCGGCCCCCTCTTCTATCAACATCTTGACCGTGGCCAGGTGGCCTCTCTGGGAGGCTAGGTGGAGAGGAGTGAGCCCGTGGGCACTCTGGGCATGGATATCCGCCTTGTGTTTGACCAGGAGGCGGGAGGTGCTGGTGTGACCCGTCTCTGCCGCCACATGCAGAGCTGTTTTCAACCCAGCAGACGTCATGTGAACATCTGCCCCCAGTTCAATCAGGATCCTAGCCACTCTGTACTGCCCCCTCTGGGAGGCCAGATGGAGCGCAGTGCGTCCGTCGGTGGTCTGCCCGTCCACGTTGGAGCCGGCCTGCTTGACCAGCAGCTTGGCGATCCCAAGATGGCCCTGCCATGCAGCAAAGTGCAGCGCGGTCCAGTGGTCCTTTCCCCTGAGCCGGACATCAGCCCCGCGGCTCAGCAGCACGCGCACAACGTTCTCCTGGCCGTGCTGGCAGGCCACGTGGGCCGGCGTGCGGCCCTGGCCGTCTGACTCGTTGATAGCTGCGCCCCGGTCCAGCAGCAGCCGTGTGATGGCCTCGTCTCCGTTCTGACACGCCCAGTGCAGAGCTGTGTACTGGTCCTCGTCCTTGGCATTGACGTTGGTGCTGCGCCGACCCAGGAGAATCTCTGCCAGGGGCTTCAGGTGCTTCTCTGTGGCCAGGTGCAGGGGGGTGGAGCCACGGGCGTTAACAAAATTGGGATTAGCGTTGTTGAGGAGGAGGAACTTGGCAGCCTCTTCATTGGCCAAGGAGATGGCATGGTGGAGTAGACTGCCTCCTCCCTCCAGCAGAAGATCCACATCCTGAGGCTGGAGGATCTTCATCAGCTTGGCCGTGTCTTTGGTCCTGATGGCCTCACACAGCTTACGCCTCTGGACCTCAGCAGAATCTGGGTAGTAAGAAGGAAATGGGATGGGAGTGAGGAAAACGCTACCACCTAATATTAGTAGAGTAATATTAGGTTATCATAAGTTCCAGTTGGAAGTCTTTGAACCACTCTTACCATATGTGTTTTCCTTCTCAAAGGACAGTGTTATAGAGTCTTGGGAGGAGAAGGCTGAATCGGCTGAGGAGATGCCAGACAGCCTCTTGCATATGTTCTCTTTGCTGTGGCAGCTCTCCTCCTTCACTCGGTCAAAGCTCCTAGAGATCCCAGAATCCACCTGGCTCAGCAGCTCTGACAGACTGTAATCTTTTTCCGGCAACATGGCTGACTTTGGGCGCACCAGCTTGTTGTCTTTCACCTGTAGAGCCAAAATGCCAGATAAGCATATGTGCACAAGCTGGTCTTTGACACACTGTACAATCCATAACCTTTACACTCTGGCGCTCTTATCAAAAGCACTTACAGTACAATGGCAGCAGTACAATGAATGTTGCCATTGAGATCATTAGCTGAACTTGATGTGTATCCAGTTAAAATTCCTTAAACATATGGAAGTTCAGAAGATCTTGTCTTCTGTCCCTCCTGACAGATATCTTTCATTAACAGCTGTCGCAAGAGGTTAGTCTAGTCACGTACACAACAGCCAACCACGCGGAAATGACGAAGCAGTTCACAGGTTAAACATTCCCAGCAGCCAACATTCCTCTTTGGTGATGTAACGGTTGTTCAAACATTTACTCAACATGTGAACTTAAAAGTCATAATCATGTCTGGAACACTTTAGAGATTAGCCTGCCATTGTCTGGGTGCACTGTCTGTTGTACATGAATGGAAAATGAAAATAATTCAAACACAGTTCCTCTGGTGGTCATATGGTACCTGGTCACTAGAGAGTGCGTCAGGGGACATGGGCTCTGGCGTTGATAAGGTTGGTGTCTTGGGCTCCTCTTGAGGTTTAGAGCAGAGTTCCTCAGCTTGAGATGTGATTTCTGTGAGGACAGGTCAGGTTTCAGTGATAGCAGGATTGGATTAGGGAATACAAAGGAGAAGAAAAGTAGAAGTAAAAGAAGAGAGACAACAAAGCTTCATTGAACAGACCACTGCACTTAGATTCTAAGTGTTCTTAAGTGTCTGGTTTCAGGAATGATAGAACCACTTGAGTTACATGTCAATTATCTGGTTGTTACCACAAGGGTGATGTAATAGAGAGGCATCATTTACCCTGGAAGTTGGGTCTGGTATCAGGGTCTGTGGTCCAGCAGCGCTGCATGAGGCTGAGGAAGCCTGCACAGGCTGGGGGCCGACAGCGTGGCACTGCAGCCAGGTCAGGACGCACACCCTTCACCACCTTCACCATGATCTGAAGGATGTTATTCTCTCCTGGGGGGGGAACCAGACACTTCAGCTTAATTACGCAAGAATTAGGTTTTATATGAAAAATAAATCAATATGTCAAAGTTCTGTTTCATCTGGTGGGGACATATCTTTTTCAGACATAAACAAATTACCCCAATTCTGATCGTAACATAACGTGCTGCAGCATATGATGACATCATCTCAGGTGCTCAGTTATGCATGCTTTAGCACAATCTCCCCATGTGCTCAGATAAGAGAATGGGTGCTGTTGTTTTCCCATGGGAGAAAACAGGGACAAGCTCTCAACAAGGTGGCCTATCCGACTGTGGGATCAGCCCAGTCAGTGATTCAGAACAAACAAGTAGAGGCCTTAATCACATGAACTTCACCTCCTATTGTAGCCTTAAATCCCCTTTGCAGGTGGAGGAGGAAGACTGGAAAGAATGGTAACCAGGCCGTTTCCTCGCTTTTTAATTGTGTCTGGAATGGATCAACATAGGTGGAGCCAGTGCCAACCTGGAAACTCTTATCCTGACATTGGCTTTTCAAAAGAGCAAAGATTCCTTGAAGTGAACTGCTACCTGGTACGCCTGGGAAAAATACACTCCACTTGGCCTGTCTGGCCCTGTCCAACTGCCTCTCTGGAATTCACAGAGTAAACACATGCAGTACGGCACCTGTACACATATACGCACACACACACACACACACACACACACACACACACACACACACACACACACACACACACACACACACACACACACACACACACACACACACACACACACACACACACACACACACACACACACACACACACACACACACACACACACACACACACACACACACACACACACACACACCCCTTGTGTTCATGTGTTGTTTGACTTACTAAGTAGGAAGTATAACATTCTTCCTCTTAACTCACTCAACGCCTACAGCTGGGGATCATGGTTTAGAATGTTTTTTTCATCCATTTTGACATCAACATTTTATATAATGATAAAGAGCTATGGTAGATTAGATGGTGTTAACTGACATTGGATAACATCATAGACCACTGACCATACTGTAAAACCAAGCCCTGAAAAAGTGATGTTGTTAGTTGGCGCCAAGGACGGCTCTTTGGTCCAGACAGAATTCATTTTAAAAACTATTGGATGGATTGCCATGAGATGTTGGCCTCTGGGTCCCCTCAGAATGAAGTTTACTCACTTTGTTGATCCTCTGACTTTATGTGATAACGCTCTAGCACCAGCATGAGATTGATATTTATGGTACATATACTTTTTTTTTTTAAATAAATATTGTTAATGACACTATTATTGTTGTTTTGTGGTATGCTGTATAAAAAAGCAAGTATGATCTGTCATACTTGCTTTTTTATTTTATTTAAAAAAAAATTGTTTAAAATAAAGAAGAAATGAATGAATGAATGAATGGTTCTGAGTGAAATGCCTCAGTAACTGTGGGATGGATTGCCACGCACTTTGGTTCAGAAGTGTTTGATTGCAATAACATGGCTTGAACCTTTCAGCAGCATCATCATTTGAAATGAGTCAACACCTCAGAAACTAATGACATTCCCAGCAGCCTCAGCTGTACATTTATTTTCAGTGCGAATTCGCAATCTTAGCATGATAATACGCCAAACTAGCATGGCGACCATAGTAAACATGATTCCTGCCAAATGTCACAAATTTATCATTGCCACTGTGAGTATGCTAGAATGCTTGTGTAAAGAGTTAGCTTAAGGCACCAGTTAAGCCCATTTTTTAATAAACAGTCTATGGTTTAGCCACACGGCCACTAGCATGGCTCTAGACTCTTAGTCTTGTTAAATACATGTTGCTTAAAGTGACTATGAGGAACTTTCATTTGTTGTTTATTATTGAAAAAATAAACTATTCTGTGAAACAACATAATATGATAATCATGTTGAACCAAGTCGAAAAATAATCATTCTGAATCCTTATCCAGTCATATATTTAATTCTTATCATTTCCCATTAGTATTTAGACTGTTGACATTTCTAACATGGTTCGTATTTCTTGTAAGGAATTTGTTTTCCCCCAATCAGCCTTAAAGGTGAAGTAAGCGATTTATTTATGTTAATATAACTATTCAATTGCTCTTTATTCATACAGTGATCACTTATATAGTGTGCGCGTTTCATAAAGACGATCTCTCAGTCACCCGCTCTGCATGTAATCGGCAAATAAACTTTTCGGGGATCCCACTACTGATAACCAATCAGAAGAGAGAATGCTACAAACTGGCACCCGTCTCACTGACGGTGCGCATGCAGAGCGACAGATGGGTGAATGTGTATGCGCCTACAATGGCGGAGCAGGAAAACATCCTTCCCAATGTCTGTTTTGATGGTTTTTATCATGTTTTATCACACTTATGGATCTGAGATGATGCTAGATAACTCGCTGCTTGAAGACCGCAGTGCATTAATGTGGTGACGAGGGAGGGGACTGCTAACTGCAGTCACTGACAGGAAGTTAGCTAAACTGACCATTCCGCTTACTGAACCTTTAAAATAAATCCTGCATTGTTTAATACAGTAGAGCTGAACTGACCTTGGTATGGTTTCTTCTGTGTGAGGATCCCCCAGATGACAATGGAGAAACTGGAAAGGGTCAAATGAAATTGAAAGTTGTCAGCACAATGTAGACCACTGCAGTCTGATTGACAAAGTATAATCATAATACAATAACTATCTCAGACTGTTTGAAGATAGGATTAAATGAATCTTTCTCTATGATGTTAAACCTGGTATTGCTCAAACCAATCTTTGGTAACACTTATAATGTATAAGAGTACATTATAAAAATACATTAATGAACTGTTAGTTAATGATTAGGTAATGCTTAACATATTAAGCATCAACTAATCAATAACTGCTTAATAAGCATTAACTAAGCATTATGCTTATTTAATGCATGGATAATGATTAACCAAGCATTAACGTACCATTAATAACTAAGCATTAACAGATAG
This sequence comes from Ammodytes marinus, assembly GCF_949987685.1. Classification (NCBI taxonomy): domain Eukaryota; kingdom Metazoa; phylum Chordata; class Actinopteri; order Uranoscopiformes; family Ammodytidae; genus Ammodytes; species Ammodytes marinus. The sequence continues at coordinate 28,837,118 of NC_137218.1, forward strand.
TAAATGCTTAATGAGCATTAACTAACTGTTCATTAATGTACCCTTATTGTTAAGTGTTACCCAATCTCCTACGTCTGAATAATTGCAGTGCTGAAATGAGTCAGACCATGACTAAACATATAAACGGAGGTAAAAGGCCAACAGACGCCAGGTAAAAGGCCAACCATCCCAAAACAAAGACCTACTTTCACACTAAAAGGCTTGCATGCACCCTTCATACATCTCCCACCTGTATACGTGATTCTTGGTGTCTGACACTCTCCCTGCATTCCAAATCACATACTTTTTCTTTTAACTACACTACATACTAAAGTACAGAAGAGTTTTAGGGCCACAGGAGAGGGGAAAAACAAGGAAGATTTTTTTTTCATTATGTCGAGAAATGTCAAGAATAACGACGAATACTCTTACTACTTACTCTACTCTACTACTCTATACTATTGGGGTTAGTGGGGCAGCTTGGTATTTTTGGCATTCTGCAATTGACGTGCATGTATTGGGACATCCTAAATCTTTTTCTGGCATACTAAATAGTAGGGAAGTATGGGGATTGGAACACAGGGCTACAAAAAGGGTTGCATGCAAACTTCTACCATCTCCCACCTGTATACGTCATGCTTGGTGTCCGACACCCTGTCCTTCTCGATGATGCTCTCAGGAGGCAGGTAGGCGATGGTGCCACAGAAGCCGTCTCTGCTGATGTCATCAGCCCGTGACAGGCCGTTCCAGCGGGCCAGCCCAAAATCAGATATCTGAGAGATAGGGGAAGAAGATAAGACCCCCAAACAACAGCACATGTCTTTACTAAATGCCAACCCTCCCACCAGGAGACTCTTAACAAACATTATAAACTCTATCCATGCAATGGTGAAATTGACTTTTATGCTTCAAAGGAGAGGAATACTGGGGAAAATGTGATTAATGTGAATCTTAATTCTATTCCATTCTATTTCAATGTCAGGATCTATTTGTATACACTGTATACACCGGTGCATTTCATATTTGCACCTACTGTCCAATATGTGTATTGTCATGTCCTAGCCCTCTTTTGTTTGCTTGTTCCATGTTCATACTGTATATAACAAAACATTTAGTATGTAACAAACTGAGCATATGGAGCATGGAGCGCCGTAACACACTGATGACTAACTTTGCCCAGTGAGTGTCACAGACGGCTTAGCTCATTATGTGTACACTCTGTGGTATGATGAAGGCAAACGCAGCCATGTCCCAGCCTGTAGGAGAGGAGAGGCCCTTCACGTTTGCACGCCCACACATTCACGCAGGGAGGTTTAACAGGAGCTGACTGCATCCTGTCCAGACACGCCCGCGAGAGCTGTTTACATCCAGGTATTACACTCTGCAAATCAAAGGTTCCCACCCACTTGCCCGCAGTACAGTTTGAGCTGTTGATGAGTTTGGACAGAGGCTGAGATGAGAGACACCTGTGTGCCCAGAGCATATGCATGGGGCCGTCATTTAAATGAGATGAAAGGGAAATAGCAAATACACCTCACGGCTGCAAAGCATTCTCAAGCACCCAACACTGTGACTTTAAACCAGCTTTGAAGCAAAGAAAGTGGTGATTTGGATTCATGTCAACAACAAAAACATTCAACCGATACACTGCATGAGAGCTCTATTAAAAAGGTGGAGTCAGTGATTCTGGAGAACGCTTGTTGTCAAAATCAGTGAATATCTCCTCATTATCCGCTACTTGTCCAATACATATAAATACATCCACTGTTATTGCTAATGAATTTTATACCAATGATAACCAACATTTATTAAAAATATATTTTTTGAATTGTAATAAACTCATTATGGTTAAATAACTTAGGGAGAAAGGGTGAGTTTAAATAAGGTTTTCTTCTTCTCAGCCCTTTTTGAATTCATAGCCTAGACTCTATAAATGGGCAAGTTGCAATCTACAGTGGCCTCTATGTACTTACCATTTGTTTACCTACCTGTTTACAGAGCCTAGGGTGTTTATTAACTAAAAAAAAATCAGCATAGACACAGTTCAAACAGGTAGAGGATCGTGAGGAGATATTCACTGATTTTGACAACAAGCGTTCTCCAGAATCGCTCACTCCACCTTTAATATAAAACTACAGCTTTTCCCGATTGCTCATTTTTTCACTTTTAAACCACAGTTTGCAGCTGATCCGGTGTGTGTTTTGAGGGAATGTCTACATCTAAACGTAACACTAACATTACAACAAAAAGAGAAACAAATATGTGCACTTTTCAAGACGAATATAAGCATCAACTTTGATCTGTCATTCACTTGTATGATGCCCTCCGGAGGCCCCTTTGTGATGCGCTGCCTCACCTTGACGTGGTAGTGTGCGTCCAGCAGGATGTTGGCTGGCTTCAGGTCCAGGTGGAGCAGTGGTGGCTTCATACAGTGGAGGAAGTTCATTCCCACCGCCGTCTCGTGGATGATGCGGAAGCGCAGCTCCCAGGGCAGAGGCTCGTTGGCCAGCAGCCTCTCCAGGGAGCCGGTCTCCATGTACTCCATGACCAGGCCCTGGGGATCCTCACAGATCCCATACACGGGCAGGATGTAGCGGAACTTGGCTGCCTCCATCTTTATGGCCTCCTCCAGCAGCTCCGAACGCTCCCTGTCATTCAAAAAGGGGAAAAAAGTTAGTTTAAAAAATAAAATAAAAAGTATTCTTTTAACCTTTATTTGAAAATTGAAAAAAGGTTACGTTTTATTTATTTTTTGCTGGCTTCGGTGCGCTGGGTTCCTCGGCTGCAGGGACTTCAAAAAATTTTTTAGGAAGTGCAACAAACTTTAGCGAACATGAGTTGAACCTTTGTTTAGATGGTATTTAGGTGAGCCTGTTTGGAAGCGCTCCTTCCACATCCACTGGCTCACAGATATTTATCAAAACTAGCTTTTCACCAAACATTAACCTAATGATCATGGGTTCATGCTTTGGGGTCACTGAGCTAGATTCCAGCCCCGTCACGTCATCCATACGCAGCTCCCAGCTATTCAAAACATTTACTGCTTTTAACGTTAGAGGCTGTCAGAGTGTGTCCTATGCAGTCATTTATACAATTATTTACTAGTGTTCATCCTAAGCATTTGGATTGCGCTCTTGAGCGTCCGCAGGCTGTTTTGAAGGCCTGGAGGACATTCCAGCCTTAAACAAGGCTCTTGTTCTCTGTTGCTCAACCTTTGCACAGCTTCCTTTATCAGCCCCCCTGGCCCTGATGAAATACCTTAAACTGTGCACATCATTTGGGACTTCGCTCTGTGCACATATCTACAGCCAAGGCATGCTTTCAAAATGCAAACTCTCAATGAGGAAAGATGAGAAGGATAAATCACTGATGGTTGCACTGCCAAGAATGTGCTTCAAAGGCAGAAATAGGTGAGCTGGCCTGGGAATACTGTTTCCGTAACATTAATAAAACATAATCAGATGCCCGCAGGAGACTCCTACGATCCCTCGGGGTCTATTATGTGGAAGGTGTATCAGGTTACTAACTCATGTTCTATAGGAGGGTTAGTCTCATAGTCGTTACAAGTGAAGGAGGCACAAGGCCACAGAACAATCAAACATGATATGAGAGCATGGGCAAAGTACTTGTTTGCTAAATCTGCCATCTAATCCAAAGTGCTCCTTCAGCAGCTCTTCAGAACCAAACAATGTCCTTAAGAGAGAGGCCCGGTCAGACCGGTTTGACAGCTTGTCTTATTGTCTGTGCCACACAGCAGCAGTCTGCAGCACCACACACACACACACACACACACACACACACACACACACACACACACACACACACACAAAGCTGGCTTTGAGTCCCCTGCTGCTGGATGTTATGTGTGGGTCCATGAAGGCTGCACTCAAAGAGCTGTCTATGTGCTTTGCAGATGTTTGAAGGTGATAAGATCTTTGGTTCAGGTTCAGCGGAAGCCTGAAGTTGCAGCGCAGGTTCTGGGAGGATGTCACTTCTCTTTAGTCATTTTGTGACCATTCTGAAATTGCCAGAGCTTGTGTGTTACTTACTCACCCTTGTTAAGAGCTGATGAAAGTATAACAATATTTCATGATTAATAAAAAGGAGTGATGAATTGAGAAAATACAAAACGTAGACACAGCCCTGTCTGGGTATTAATCTTGTATTAAGAAAAGAACAGGGGCAACTGATGATTACTTAACACCATTTGTGGATTAATGGAAGAGTCCTCACTCTAATAACAAGCAATGGCTTTTTCTGTGTACACATCAAACCAGGATTGGTTGGTGTGTGAGGTAATATTAACAATGTGTGCACGTTAGCATATATAGCTGAGAAGAATGGAAACTTCCATAAGAGGCGGGTTGCTGTGCTGCTGCTGAAGGGGTCTTCACCTTTAATGAAGGCTTACATAGAACCTGACACCGCTCACCCACACAGCACCATAGCTGTGCACACACAAGCCCACGCACACACAAAACACAAACACTTTTTTTTAATGTAGAAACACACATTTTTAAAATAAGATTGATGGTTTTGCAGAATTGTTCAGGGTTATGTTATCTCTAGTAGTACCCGGGGCCTAGACCACCTCAACTGCATTGAAATGTGAATGTATTTAAAATCAGCCCCTCCCTGCTGAGCCAAGCCATGAAAACATCACTGTTGATTTGGGAGAGCAGCGGTGAGCCTTTCAAGTTTGGGGTCAGGTTGGAATAAGCAAACAGCTCTGGCCCATTAGCAATGTGGACTCACTGTGAGCCTGGGGCTGGATCAGCAGGTCACTGGTCCCCTCAACCCTTTCCTCTTTATCAGCGTCTAAATATCTAAAGGTGAGCCCTTGTTTGCTGCTGAGACGTCCTCATGCCTGTTCTCTGTTGTGTCCAGACTGGCAGTAAGTGACTCACACACACACACAATTCCTGGTGTCCACCATTGACGGAAGCGCTGAATGGGTTTTCACTGACACAGTCATAATCAAAGCCTCTGTCTAACACGGTGGCCATAAACTGCTCATCAAATGATAAAGCTATAGGGCCCAGAGCTGGGTTAACAACCATTTATACAACACAGAAGGACCAAAAGCACAAGGGAAGAAAAACCTGAACTATGCCATAGCGTCTCAATAAGCTGTACAATTCCTTTACACACATGTCATGTACACACACACACACACACACACACACACTCATATATATATAAATAAAAGAGGTGGAACTTACTTGTCATCCACATGAAGGCAGGGAGGGCACTTGATAGCCAGCCATGTTTTCCACTGTACATGCCGCACTTTGTATACTTGTCCAAATCCACCTGAGCCTATCTTCTCCCAGCTGCCAAACTCAGAGCAATCAAAGGTCCTCAGCAGCCCCATATTCCCATGTGGAGAATCCGGGACGTCCATATCCGTGGTTGAGAAACCCACCAGCTGGGTACACTCCTTTTTTCCTTCGTCTCTACGGCACAATCCAAGGCAAGTGAACATACACACAGACCTAGCTGCTTCTGAGCTCTTCCTTGTTTTTCTTTTCCCCTTGTCAACCTCAGTGGTGGCCCCTCCCCTCTCTTCAGGTGAAAGAGGGGGTTGGACCTGTAGCTGTGACATCACTTCCTGGTTGTACAACACACTCAACACACAGAGAAGAGATTGAAAAGTTGAGTGAGAAAAGGAGTCAGACTACAAGGCACTATGCTGCCACATTATGTCTTAAGACAGTTAGATTTCAGATGCCCTCAGGTCCAGAGCCTTCTCCTGTTCCTGCCCTGATCAGGGGACAATAATCTTTGTCATGAACCCATGGAATGTGTCCTGACATGAACACACCTTTGTCCCACTGTAGAACATTAGCCCACTGCAGTAGCCTGAGGTAAGAAGAAGGAATATGTCTTGACAATAGGTGGGTTATGTGATATTGACCAGGGGCTTTGGGAATGTGTGGACTCATCTTGTCAGCATGCATCCATCCAGCAGAGGGGGTCGTCTCATACACGTAGCTGTGGATCACCATTTTACATAGCCAGTGACAGTGTAGCTGCATTCCAATAGTAGTTGCACTTCCCCTCGTTCACTTACCCTCAGCCCTTGGTATGATGTACCAGCATACGTTGCGGAGGTTAGACTGGGCGGGGGAGGAGCAGGGGATTTAAATGGAACCCACTTGCCCTTGTACTCGCAATGGACCGTCAGTTACATAGGTAGTTCTGAATGCAAATAATACAGAATTATAACATTCTGCTAAGGTAGCCTATATTGCAGAAAGCCATTTCCATAGCATAACAAACATTGAATTTCGACACGGTAACTCAGATTATCAAGATATTGTTACTTACACATGTAAATTGTTTGCTCCAACATATTTTCTTATTTATGTTAGTTTCAACCAATAACATTTGTTTTAAATAGTCCTATAATTGGCAGCCATCGGTGTTATAGCAGCAATGTGTAAACTGCAATACATTCACTAGATTGTTCCTATGGAAATAGGATAGGCTAATTGTGGCGTTTTGGAATATATTTATATATATATTTGTCCTGCGGGTGGCCGCGATGTCCCTAAAAGCATACAGTCTACCGGAAAATAAAAGGAGAAGAAGAAGAAGACGAACTGCAATGCACTGTGGGTGATATCCACCTCGGAGTGACCATGGATGTTCACTCGATCACTCAGCCCTCCGAGGGTCTATATCACCAAGTTCACTTCAGTTTCCAGACAATTGGAACGACACTTAAGATGGCGGGGATTCCCCCGAGGGCAAGTGAACGAGGGCATGTTGAACGGGTATTGGAACGCAGGGGAAGTGTTAGTGTGTGTGTGTGTGTGTGTGTGTGTGTGTGTGTGTTTGTGTGTGTGTGTGTATATTTTATATACTATAGGTGTGTGTGTGCTTTATGATAGAAATCAGGTCAAGCAGGTTTATTTATTTCCGTTGGGTTCCCTGTATGTTAAGCATCACACAGGTCTTACTATGATGATTGGCAGTCTAATCATTTTTAAAGCAAATGTAGTGCTCTCGCCAATTTGGCCATGCTCTTATTGTTTGATTGAATACAAAAAAGTGTTATCAACTCACTATTGGTGTGTGCGGACCAATATTCCAGTCCAAAGCACTGTTTCTGGGTGAGAGGCTGATGAGAGACCTATACAAGGGTTAGGGGTTGCATCTACTTTGAATTAAAGGTATACAGCTCATTCAGCTTAATGTACAAAGTTTACCATGATTAAATCTAAAATACACAAATATATACGGTGGCCCTGAAGTGCAAAACACGACAGCAAACAATTCATACATCACGACAGCTCCACCGACCGTCCTACCTGCTGCTTCACCTCCTAACTGCTTCACAATTTCCCACAATACATCTGCAATTCACACAACACAACTGCAATTACATTTTTATAATTTTCAATAATATGGCAAAGTCATCAGTAAGGTTTTAAGATAAAATATATATTTTATACCTAATGCAAAGGTTACATAATGTTTTTTATACTAGATACCATTTTATTGACGGTCCCTAAGTCAGTATGCCGGTAACGTTCCAGGGCTGGTGGTTGCACTAACGACCCCACTTCTGCCTACTGACTGTGGGTGAAACTAAGTAAAAAGGTGTCGCCAATGAATGTCTGTTGAACATCCAACTTAAAACCGAATTGACTGCGGTCTCATCCATGATGTCATCACATTCATCAGAGAACAGCAGAAGCCCTCTGCCACAGCCACTGCAAAATATTGTCCGTTGCTTAGTAAACAATTCTTTGCCACATGAAGGCAATACAGAACAGTATTGTTCCAGCTCCTTTCTTTAAAGAAGTTTCTCTTACAGTAACTTTTCCCATTTCACTGCTGATGGAGAAAGTAAGTGATTGATCATAACAGGAGGATGTAGTGCAGGTTAAACCAATCTGATCTCAGGTCTGAATGCTGGACATCAGACTGAAGCTTATATGTGAAACCATGTGTGGCTGCAGCTATATTCAAGGGTGCCTCAGGGAAACACTGTGCTATGAGCCCCCCCGTATGTCAGTCATTAACAACATTCGAATTGAAGCCCTAATACCTGCTAGCAACGGATACTCTTATTGATTCTAATTGATTTAAGGGCACACTAACACTAGACCCCTATAGATCAATGCTAGGACTCCTAAGGCTAGAGGTTTAGGCTCAAGGAGCAAGATTGTCAGAGCAGCGACTTCAGGCACTGTATGTTGGGGTGGGGAGGGAGTTTAAACCAAGAGACAAACATGGACAAACACACTTATAATCCTCTGCTTTTATCTTTTGATTGAGATAGAATTCAACACTTAATCCATAATCAGAGGGTGGCAGTGGTGAAGTGGGTAGGGAGATCGCCTCTGGAGTGCAGGGTCTGAGGTTCAAACCCCCGCCTACCCGCTACATGTCAAAGTGTCCCTGGGCAAAACACTGAACCCCAAATTGTTCCCTATGGTTCAGGCAGCTACTGCCATCGGTGTATGAATGGGTGAATGTGGTAAGAAATGTAAAGCGCTTTGGGGCTGACAGAATTGGCTAAAAAGCGCTATATCAGTCAAGTCCATTTACCATTTTAATTGAGTTATCCAAATCCAAGTTCTCCAACTACAACTTTAAATGTATTGGTGGAATGTAATAATGTGTCTTATAAAAGAAAGAAAACAAATAAAGACCCTGCACACCAGTATTCATATAATCATGAGCAGGGCACGGGAAGACACTGGGCCTGAATCCTATCCATCATATTTGCCAAAGACAAACTTCCACTGGGGTGAAAAAAATAAAGTCAATCTAATCTAATAATACATGGCTGGCTGTGTATGTGTGGTGAAAATGCTACTTCTCTTTTAAATGACATAACACACTATCTCATGCTTTCACTCTATCACTCCACCCTGCTCTCCTCCACATTTAATTAGAAAACTGGAAGGACTCGGTATGGAAGGAGGAGGCATGGAAGGACTCGGTATGCAGACTGAGTGTAAACATGTCACCAGAGAGAGGCTGTTGAAGCAGTAGGCTGTAGGCAGACCTTACTGGTTACTTAGTGAGGGAGGGACCCGGCTGCTGACATATGGCGCTTTTCCACCGCACATGTAGCTCTACTCGACTCAACTCGACTTAAAGCGGCTACGAGTAACATTTAAATATCTTTTAAACAGCCTCATGTTTCCTCTGATAGTCATAAATTACCTTTAACAGCAAACGAGACCATCAGTGCAAAGAAAGAAGTTTTTAAATAGTTTTTATTACTGCTTTTGGTCTAGTCGCACACTCAGTCCGATTTTCGGTTCGCTCGTGCAAGCTCTATGGTCACATATCCATATTGGTCGCAGATTTCAGTGTGGCGCTGCAACGCGATTTGAGAAGCCTATGCCTCCAGGTGAGGGAAGGGGAGCGGGAGCCTTGTTTGAGACAGTTATTTGTCGTCATAATGACTGATAACGGGGCTGAACCATCAAAGAAAAAAAAGAGAATGCAATGAGGAAAAGCTAAAAGGGAGAGTGATATAGGCTACGGGCGGGACAAGGGCGTTGCCAAGCAACGTGTATACAATTTCACGAGAGCGAAACTAGACTGCAGTGTTTACTCCTAAATGAATGAGCGGTTGGTACTCACACAAAGTTTGCTTTGCTTCACCATCATCAGATAACCATTATCTGAAATAGTCATTATTTACATCAACAACACAAACACATTACCTCATCGTGATCCATACTAACTGCCATCTCTCGTTCATTCGCTTTCTGTGAGGACACGTCTTTCAGCTCCGTGAGAGAGAGTAGTTAGGTGACACTGCTGCATCAACTCATTGCAATCAGGTGTGTGTAGCACTGACTGGCATTAGTTGATGCAGTGTCAAAACCACTCTCACGGAGCCGAAAAGAGTCCTCACACTTTCAACACACGGACATGCACTATATTGCGCCCTTCTCAGTTCACACTCGCACGCCTGGCACGAGCTAGAAAACAGCTTTGCGACAGCGGGAGTCGTAAAAATACTACCGCTTTTGTCCAAAGGGGACGCCAACGTGCCATGTTACTCATAATGGCTTTAACTCAACTTGGTTTGGTAGCAGCACGGGTCGTTTTCCACCGCAAATAGTACCTCCTGAACGTGGGCGAGGTCGTCATTCAAAGGGCCAGAAAGCCTACTCCAGAGCCAAGTAACAAAGCATAAATTATGAAAAGTTGTTGTATTATTAACTGAAACAACCGCCAAAAATACGTATGGAAAATGTTTAAGTAATACCCCCCATGTATCTGTTTGCTAAAAGAAGTAGAAGAATATTGCGACGGGCCATTAAAAGAGAGGATTGGTGTCCCGGTGAGTGACTCTGCCACTCAGTCAGCTGTAGGGAATCCGGGATGCGTAACGGACATCCCTATGCACGTCAATACGGGCATCATAAAGTTGTCTGTTTTGCGCTTGTTTCAGGATACGTGTTTGCAAATGCAAGCCGTGTCTCAGCCTGAATACGTTATTGAGGTAATCAGTGCAGTCCGAGGCTTGTATTATAATCGCTCGCTATCATGTCTGTCCCAGCTGGCTGCTAGCTGCCCTACATGTCTCCTCTCCTGTCGTGTACAGTATGTTTAAAGTAACATCCCCAACAACCAACACTACTGGGTGAGCTTAGCGAATATATGGGCATTTCATTAAGTTTTTTTGGATCTGTGATGCAAATCAAATGAAAGAGAGCCAGAGATGGCTGCACGCGGCGAGACAAAATACACTCGAAAAGTCTCTGAGAGTTTGGGAGTAAATACAACAGAATGAAGCCGGGAGTCTCTGGCCAATCAGTGGCCAGCAGTCTGCCAACGTCACATTTTAGTTTTAGCATCGGCTCAGCTCGCTTGGAACCTAGAGCGAGGTGATACCAAAAAAACAGCCGCGAGCAGGGACCAGGAACCATGAAATTGCGGTGGAAACGCCAAAAATGCGAGTTGAGTCGAGTCGAGTTGAGCTGATACCATGCAGTGGAAAAGCGCCAATAGACACACATAGACACATAAGCCCCTTTTACACAGCCAGTGAAAGCTGTGTAAATTTTCACTGGCTGGAGGGCCAGTGAAAACTAAATCAGGGCGGAGGGCCGGAACTTCGGCCCTCCGCCCTGCTGTATAAATGTGACCGTTGCGGAACGGGGGAAGAAAGGTGCGAGAGATTGTTCCGGGAATTTTACTACCTCGGAGGGTAGTAAGATTGCAGACACAATCAGTTCCGCCTCTCTGTATAAATGCGGCCAGCTTGTTGTTGCGGAACAGGGAGGCGTTTGACGTTCCATAGCTACGTTCTAAACATGCGACCATGTTAGCAGTTGAAGGACGTGTGTTAAACATTAACCACGGCGGCCTGATGTCCCGTAAAAATCACCAAAAAAGGAACGGCGTATAATCTAGCTGGTCATAAGGTCCGCTGCTCAATCCAAACCACGCGCTTCATTTTCCAGAGCTTATGAGTGTATTTCTGCCCGGGGAAAGTTGTACAATGAAGTGGGAAAGCTATTGCTATGCCTAGCTAGTCTGCGACCGGATCGCCACCGCTATTATTATCCTTACGTCTGAGCGTATATCCACACTTTATTTCTGTCTACAGTAACGTGACTTCACACACTGTGTATGTGTAGGCTATGTCTGAATGGCAGATCACTGCCATCACAAAGAGAATCGCTCACAGCCTGTCACACAAACCCAGACACACAGGTGAAGCAGTGTAGTGAGCGGAGTGATTTTGTCAGTTTGGTTAACAGTCCCAGATATGCTGTAGCGAGATCAACCGGCACATCGTGGGGACAGTAAAATACGGCCCTCTTACTGCAAGCTCCAGCACTTCTGCTCTCAATTCACCGGGCGGCCAGTGTTGTTGTTGTAAAGCAGCTGACCGGCGCAGCGCTAAATGTTTACGTCACACCTGATACGTTACTTGGTTCTGTGTAAATAACACAGGAGCAAGCAAGGACGGCATATTGCCGGACTGTTGTTCCGTCAATATGCCGCAATCTCTGTGTAAAAGGGGCTAGACACAGATCAGTAGTTCTACCCAGAGGCTGCTGCTCTGCAGGCACACGCACACGCACACGCACACACACACACACACACACACACACACACACACACGAGCTATTAACATGAACACTAGTTAGAGAAGAAAGGGAAAGTTGGATCTGTGAGAGACTCTTTTAGGTGTTAGTCCAGCCCGAGTTTAATGTGTTAAACTGTGTTCTCCTGGGCGTCATCACATCTAAATGAAAAAGGAGCTTCTAGGTATGTTAATCAGGTTGCTCTTTTACATCCACCTCACTGATCTGATTAAAAACAAGAAATGAAAGCAGGGCCATCCACCTATCCCCCCTCTGTGAGAAGAATGGCTTCTGTTGTTTTGAGCCTGGCTCATCTGAAAGTATCAGCAGAGGCACAAGCACATGTTAGAGTTTATATCAATAATAAATCAATGTGCATGCTGACTGACACATTGGTGATGAGATGTCAAAATCAAATCTTACCGCAATCAGTATCTTCTGTTTTTAGAAAGTCATCCAGGGAGTCTCATGTGGTGGCATGTTATTCATTGTGCAGACCTTATCATTGTCCTCTCCCCATCCACTCCCCTGTTTAAAGTATGTGTGTGGGCATAGGCCTAGAATGATGCAGCTGCTGATGTTTACTAAATGGCTGAATATCAATCATTGTATGATTATATTATTGATTCCTTGTGCCAAGGAGTTCTGGATGAAGCCTCCCTCCGGTCTTAAATCTGTTGTTCTGAATAACTGTTTTTATTCTCTTCAGTGATTGAGAGTATTTGTAGGAAAACAACCATTAAGAAATATACACTCAACAAAAAATATAAACGCAACACTTTTGTTTTTGCTCCCATTTTTCATGAGATGGACTTAAAGATCTAAAATTCATTCCAGATACACAATTGTATCATTTCTCTCAAACATTGTTCACAAATCTGTCTAAATCTGTGATAGTGAGCACTTCTGCTTTACTGAGATAATCCATCCCACCTCACAGGTGTGCCACATCAAGATGCTGATCTGACATCATGATTAGTGCACAGGTGTGCCTTAGACTGTCCACAATAAAAGGCCACTCTGAAATGTGCATTTTTTTGCTTTATTGGGGTTCTGGGGACTCAGAACCAGTCAGTATCTGGTGTGACCACCATTTGCCTCATGCAGTGCAACACATCTTCTTCGCATAGAGTTTATCAGATTGTCAATTGTGGCCTGTGGAATGTTGGTCCACTCCTCTTCAATGGCTGTGCGAAGTTGCTGGAGACGGCTTATGGTGGAGAAATGAACATTCAATGCACGAGCAACAGATCTGGTTGACATTCCTGCTGTCAGCATGCCAATTGCACGCTCCCTCAATGCTTGTGGCATCTGTGGCATTTTGCTGTGAGACAAAACTGCACATTTCAGGGTGGCCTTTTATTGTGGACAGTCTAAGGCACACCTGTGCACTAATCATGATGTCAGATCAGCATCTTGATGTGGCACACCTGTAAGGTGGGATGGATTATCTCAGCAAAGCAGAAGTGCTCACTATCACACATTTAGACAGATTTGTGAACAATGTTTGAGAGAAATGATACAATTGTGTATCTGGAATGAATTTTAGATCTTTAAGTCCATCTCATGAAAAATGGGAGCAAAAACAAAAGTGTTGCGTTTATATTTTTGTTGAGTGTAATTCTATTATGGGGAATAGTCAGATGAGATGATGAGCCAGACTTTATCGCCACCTAGTGGGAGATTCATATGGCATTCAGCTCTGTGATAAGATTTGATTGCTCAAACAGCATTAAATTCAAAACAAATGCATGACAATAAAAACATAAAAGCTTAGCTAAGCTGAGTATAATAATGTAATAAGTGTTTGTGTAGTGGTCAGATAAGATAAGATAAGATAAGAAAAACGTTATTGTCTGTCACAAGTGACAGAAATTCATCTTTGACAGGGCAGGTTCAGTTTACACAAAATAAACAAATACATACAAAACAGAGACAGTCCCAAACAATGACAATAAATGAATGCCAAAAAATGCAAGCAGTGCAAAGGGGTGACTGAGTGGAGTGAGATATGTTGCCTATTTGTGACTGTTCAGTGTGGTGATGGCAGTGGGGATGAATGATTTTTTGTAGGTGTTTTTTCGTGTAGCGTCGACCTGATGGCAGTAAGTCAAAGGATTGGTGGAGGGGGTGGGTGGGGTCCTGTGTGATTGTATTGGCTTTCCTGAGTACTGACCGGGTGTACAGTTGTGGTAGGGGGGTTTGGGGAGAGACAATTATTTTGCCGGCCTGATTAACTATACGTGCAAGTTTTGTTTTGTCCTTGATGGTGAGGGTGTAGTACCAGGCTGAGATATTGAAAGTGAGTATGGATTCAATGTGATGTCACAGAAAGAGAAATGTAGGGTTAGACAGTGAGATCATAAAACACTCTTTCTGCCTTTTCTCAGGCTAGGATGATCCGATTTCAATTTTTTTTGCACATTTATACTTCATAGGATCTCCGAGTTCAATACATCTTCATATTCCAACCGGTGAAGTAGGCCTTTAACTATAAGTTGCACTATTAGTAGATGGTGAGTTGATATTCAACAGAGCTTGTTCAACAAATAAGAAACCTGCATTCAACTAACTGTAAGTTAACTATAAGTTCCACAATTAGTAGATGTTTAGTTGATATTCAACAATGAGTTAGTTGACACTCAACAGAACTGTCAACAAACATGTAACATGCATTCAGCTAAGTGTTAGTTAACTATAGGATCATTTTATTTTGTTAATTTCTTTTTACAAAAACAGTCTGCAACAGACATTATAATTTTTACTACATGTTCTTTACAAATATTCAACTATCAGTTGAGTTAATCAACTGCTGTTATTAACCAATACTCAACCTACCTTTCATAGATCAACTTTCCCCCCACTCACAAGGAACACATCTAATGAATGAACATTCAACCCTCTGTTGATCATATATGTTCATTGTAAAATAAAGATGAGAATATTTTATCAATAGGCACCTTGTGTAGGTGACTATCTGTTGATTGTCATATGACTGTCGACAAACTATCAGTCAGTATTCAACTAAGCATAAGTAGACAGGTCTTAGGACTGTTAAATTAAAGTGAAAACAGTTTAGTGTCTACACACTATTAACAGAGCAAAACAGAGAACATTTTTGACTATCAGTTGATTCTCAACAAACTATCAGTCGATGTTCAACTAGGCATTAGTAGAGAGGTCTTAGGACTGTCAAATTAAAGTAAACAGTTTAGTGTCTGCAAACTATTAACAGTGCAAAACAGAGAAAATAGTTGATTCTCAACAAACTATCAGTCGATATTCAACTAAGCATTAGTAGAGAGGTCTTAGGACTGTCAAATTAAAGTGAAAACAGTTGAGAACAGTAGAACAGTGCTGATGTGAGGCAATAGCAGGCGGTGAGCATCCGTTCCTAGGACAGCTGATTCCGCACAGAACTCGGAGTCAGTCGAGTAGCATGGAGAGTGCTTGGTAGACAGAGGGAGAGAACCCCCGGGGCAACGCTCAGCCAATCATGGAAGATAGACAGAGGAGAACAAATGTCAGAGAAATGGTATCAGTTATGCAATTAGCGTCGGCAGGACAATTTTTCAGTGGGAGGACAACCGGTACTCAGGCCCAGACAAACTGAGACCGAGGCAGCTCCTCAGGCTGTTAATAATAACGCTATAACAATGTTAAACAATATGAACACAATTAACATTAAATTACATTGATTTACACTCTACCGTTCCCCACCGACACACAATCGGCGCCAGCCCCCCAGACCCAGAGCCTGCCCCCCAGCACCCCGCCCCCAGAGAGCACGCCCCAGTGCGGCACTAGTCCCGAGGAGGACCGGGGCCATAGATAGAGAATAGACAGTATAGAATAGGGAAATAGCCAAATGCACCGCTGCCCACGAGGAGCAACCACAGCCGAAACCCCCGGAGGGGCGGCCCGTACAGCCCACTCGGGCCCGCCGGACCGGCCATGCCAGGCCATGAGGCAAGGCCAGAGGCGCCAAGCACAAAGGGCGCGACACATCCGCCGCCACCATTGGCACACCCAGAGCTAGGACCGGCCGGAGGAGCACCGACGCCGGGCAGCGAAACACAGACGCCAACAGCGACGCCACAGAGCGGACTGCCAGGCAGGGATAAATGATTAAAACAGTTTAAAAACAGTTAAAACGCAAATTGCATAGATTGCTTCTATCCGCCCCATGACAATCTATTGTCTCCCGAGGCGGTCAAAAGCAACCCGCGTCAAACAATTAAAAACATCGCAGTGCCCACCTACCAGTGCAAAAATTACACAATCTGCACCCGATGCCCCATTTCCACCCCACCCAACGGTCCAGTCAGGCAATAGCACAGCGCCACTGCAGACGCCTGAGCACGCACCCCGACACCACCACCCCCCCGGCCACCCCCAGCCCAGAGCACACCAAAGACAGCGGCAGGCAGCGCCGCCGCCCCAGTGCCCCACCCCCAGCCCAACCCCGTCACCCGACATGACCACCCAGCCAAGCCCCGGAGGCCGCCGCGACCGCATGTCCGGAGGCAAGGCATGGTCCCACCCCCCAGCAGCAGTGCCCACGGTCAGACGCCAATTTTCCCCAGCCCGAGCGGCCAGGGCAGCCCACCGGAACAGCCCAAGACCGGCACCTACCCCAGAGCAAACTCCCCCTCAGCAGAGGCCAGAGAACCGACCCCAGACAGGGTGACCCGCCACCGACCCCGCGCCAGCAGAGAGGTGGATGAGCGCTAACCAAAGGTTAATTCAAAGAGATAAGTCTTAAGTTTAGACTTGAACACCTCGATAGACTCAGATTGTCTGATCTCTATCGGGAGTGTGTTCCATAACGAAGGAGCTCGATACGAGAAAGCCCTGCTGCCGGCAGCTTTCTTAACTCTGGGGACAGACAGGAGCTCTGCAGTCGTAGACCGTAGTGCCCGTGATGGGGCATATCGCGCAACTAGATCAGACAAATATGAAGGTGCAAGCCCATTTAATGCCTTATAGGTCAATAGCAGCACCTTAAAGTCGGATCTGACATGAACCGGAAGCCAGTGGAGCGACGCAAGAACGGGGGTGATGTGGTCGTATTTTCTAGTTCTGGTCAAAAGCCTCGCCGCAGCATTTTGTACCTTTTGTAAGCTTCGAGTACTTACCCTGGGCAACCCAGACAGTAGTACGTTACAATAGTCAAGCCGAGAAGATACGAAGGCGTGTATTAATATTTCCGCATCAGCCATGGACAGACTGGATCGTACAGGTCCTTCTCATATAATTAGCATATTGTGATAAAGTTGATTAGTTTCCATAATGTAATGATAATAATTGAACTTTCATATATTTTAGATTCATTGCACACCAACTGAAATATTTCAGGTCTTTTGTTTTAATACTGATGATTTTGGCATACAGCTCATGAAAACCCCACATTCCTATCTAAAAAAATTAGCGTATCATGAAAAGGTACTCTAAAGGAGCTCTTAACCTAATCATCTGAATCAACTAATTAACTCTAAACACCTGCAAAAGATTCCTGAGGCTTTTAAAAACTCCCAGCCTGGTTCATTACTCAAAACCGCAATCATGGGTAAGACTGCCGACCTGACTGCTGTCCAGAAGGCCATCATTGACACCCTCAAGCAAGAGGGTAAGACAGAGAAAGAAATTTCTGAGCGAATAGGCTGTTCCCAGAGTGCTGTATCAAGGCACCTCAGTGGGAAGTCTGTGGGAAGGAAAAAGTGTGGCAGAAAACGCTGCACAACCAGAAGAGGTGACCGGACCCTGAGGAGGATTGTGGAGAAGGGCCGATTCCAGACCTTGGGGGACCTGCGGAAGCAGTGGACTGAGTCTGGAGTAGAAACATCCAGAGCCACCGTGCAGAGGCGTGTGCAGGAAATGGGCTACAGGTGCCGCATTCCCCAGGTCAAGCCACTTTTGAACCAGAAACAGCGGCAGAAGCGCCTGACCTGGGGCCTCATTTATAACGGTGTGCGTAGAAACCTTCCCAAAACATTGCGTTCGCACAAAGCCAAGAATGTGCTGCGCAAAAAAAAAGTTGAGATTTATAAAACTGTGCTGCGCACTGTTGCACGCAATCTTCCCTTTATAATTACCCACCTGCGGTGAATTGTGCGCGGACGATCTCCGCCCGGTGTCATCCCACTACACCTCCCAGTTTCATCCCACAATCTACCATACATGGCGAATGCTAAATAGCTCTTGAATATGATGACGCTCTTAATAAGCACGGAATTTTGACTGACATGAGGAAAAAAGGGAGGCAACCTGCCGCAAAGAAAGCGACTGGGAAGAAATAAAGCCCGTGACGTGCATGTTCTGCAGAAACTGGCACACACACACACACACACACACACACCCGCGCGCTCATCACATATCATGATTGGCACAGTCGTTGTAGTCTTTGTAAAGCAGTTTCGCCCAACTTTGTACTGTGTGCAATATCACGTATTAGCGTACCTGTATTACTATATGTAGGCCTATATAAAATATGGTGTGACAAGTGAAATAATGCCTATAGTCTATTCGAGAGAATTGTTTATCTCCCGTGAGATCAACACATTTCCAACAACGTCAGATTATAGTTTAATCTTCCAGGGTGAATTGTTATGGGAAAGAGATGCGTGTAATGATTTGCTAAATTCATAACGTGATTTTATCTAACGAAATATACAATTTAATTAATATCTGTTGGGCTTAACTTTGTACAAAACTTCTTTTTACTCACCTCTTAAAATTTGCTCTCCCGCTGGGCACTCACGGAAACACCTCCCGACGTATATGATGTTAGTAGCGCTATAAGATTAAATTTATAAAATAACCAAAACATGTATAGACCTACTTGATAAGTAATTCAACCTATACATCACAACTGCATGCCATAGACTAGGCCTACAGTAGCCATATATTCACAACTATAGGTAAGCTTATACATTTTATTGACTAAATATATTGGGTGCCAAGCATTTCACAGTCATTTGTCTGTGCTTTTCTGATGACTGAGCTTTATTTCGTGGTGTTGCCATTGAGTGTCGCTGATTCCCCGAGTCAGCAAAACCTTGCGTGAGCTCTACGCATGGTCAAAAGTTTGCGTGGGAATACGCACACTTCTCCGCAAAGAATTCTTTTATAAATACCACCGTTTTGCCACCGCACATTTGACCGCACATTCTGCCTGTCTACGCAAGGTTTTTGTGCGTAGAAAGCTTTATAAATGAGGCCCCAGGGCTACAGAGAAGCAGCACTGGACTGTTGCTCAGTGGTCCAAAGTACTTTTTTCGGATGAAAGCAAATTTTGCATGTCATTCGGAAATCAAGGTGCCAGAGTCTGGAGGAAGAATGGGGAGAAGGAAATGCCAAAATGCCTGAAGTCCAGTGTCAAGAACCCACAGTCAGTGATGGTCTGGGGTGCCATGTCAGCTGCTGGTGTTGGTCCACTGTGTTTTATCAAAGGCAGGGTCAATGCAGCTAGCTATCAGGAGATTTTGGAGCACTTCATGCTTCCATCTGCTGAAAAGCTTTATGGAGATGAAGATTTCATTTTTCAACAAGACCTGGCACCTGCTCACAGTGCCAAAACCACTGGTAAATGGTTTACTGCCCATGGTATTACTGTGCTCAATTGGCCTGCCAACTCTCCTGACCTGAACCCCATAGAGAATCTGTGGGATATTGTGAAGAGGAAGTTGAGAGACACCAGACCCAACACTGTGGATGAGCTTAAGGCCGCTATCGAAGCATCCTGGGCCTCCATAACACCTCAGCAGTGCCACAGGCTGATTGCCTCCATGCCACGCCGCTTTGAAGCAGTCATTTCTGCGAAAGGATTCCCGACCAAGTATTGAGTGCATAACTGAACATAATTATTTGAAGGTTGACTTTTTTGTATTAAAAACACTTTTCTTTTATTGGTCGGATGAAATATGAAAATTTTTTGAGATAGGGATTTTTGGTTTTTCTTTACTTTTTTGCCAAAATCATCAATATTAAAACAATAAAAGGCTTAAACTACTTCAGTTGTGTGTAATGAATCTAAAATATATGAAAGTCTAATGTTTATCAGTACATTACAGAAAATATTGAACTTTATCACAATATGCTAATTATATGAGAAGGACCTGCATTTTTGATATATTCCGTAAGTGAAAAAACACAGTTTTTTTAATCTCTTTGACGTGTTGATCAAAGGACAGGTTGGAGTCGAACTTAACAGCAGATAGGCAGGCCTCTAAATTAGTGATTTGAGTAACATCATTAACTTTGACCGGGACATAGAGCTGAGTATCATCCGCATAGCAGTGAAAATTAACCCCGAAGCTATGAATAATTTGACCAATCGGAGAAATATACAAAGAGAAAAGCAGAGGTCCGAGAACAGACCCTTGAGATACTCCGTATTTCACGTCAGTGAATATGGATGTACTGTTGTTGTAGGAGACGCACTGGGTTCTACCAGATAGGTATGATTTCAGCCAATCGTGGTTTTCGAGCCGATCCAGGAGTATGTCATGGTCGATGGTGTCAAACGCTGCACTGAGGTCCAACAATAGAAGCACTGAGGCCGTATTGGAGTCCATCATCAACAGAGTATCATTAACTACTTTAGTGAGCGCGGTTTCAGTCGAGTGACGTGCCCTAAAGGCAAAAAGTTGATTACTAGTCGAGTGATCCGAGAGCTGTTGCGCCACTACATGTTCTAGTATTTTGGATAAAAAAGGCAAATTTGACACTGGGCGATAATTACTCAGATCATCAGGATCCACATTGGGTTTCTTGAGAAGGGGTTTCACCACAGCAGCCTTAAAGTAAGTGGGAACAGTACCAGTCATTAATGAAAGGTTGACAACATCATGTATTGTAGGACCCAGGGTTTGCCAGAGTTCGGTAACACTTTATAATAACTATCCGTTGTAACTTGTTAATAGATCATTAGTAAACTCTTAATTAATGATTATTAATGATTTGTTATTATTATTATTATTATTATTATTATTCTTTCGGACAATTCCACACAATACACAATGATTTGTTAAGTGTTTGTTAGCAGTTTGTTAAGGATTTATAACAATGGTAGATAGTTAATAGCTTAATAATTGAATCAGTTCATCTGGGAGGTAATCCGAGATTAACTGATCACGTCACGTTCAAGTCCATGGCATGCACAGTGTGTATTGAGTTTATTTAAAAATATTTGAAAATGGGGCTGCCCTCAGTTGCCCATGCACTGTGTATAGTCTATTAGGGCCATCACAGAAATCCCACGGGAGAGGACGAGGTCGAGGGTGTTTCCATCACAGGTTCATTTACAAATTGGTTGAAACCAAAGTTATCAATAATATTAACAAAGGCTTTCCTTAAGGGATCGGCTGCCTTATTGAGGTGAATATTAAAATCACCGATCATTAGGATTTTATCTGAGTGGGTGATAAGATCTGCAAGAAAGTCACTAAATTGTTCTATAAATTGTGAGTATGGGCCGGGGGGCCTATAGACCACCACCAAATTGAAACCCTCCCCATGAAAGCCATTTTTCCTATTTACAGGAGGTGGCCTCATTACCATGGCTTTGAATGAATCACATTTAAAGTCATTCTTCGAGCTCAGGTTGAAAATAGATTTATAGATAAGGGCAACACCTCCACCCCGTCCAGTATCCCGGGCCACATGAGAGTATGAGTAGTTAGGAGGAGAGGCCTCATTTAGAGGTAGAAAAAAGTTTGGCTGAAGCCATGTTTCACACAGACCAATCATATCAAACTTATGTTCAATAATCAAGTCATTTATTAATATGGACTAGAAAGAGATCTAGTATTTAAGAGCCCACATTTGAGGGTCATAGTGGGGTTTGGCTTACCACCTCCCAATGTGGGAATGGTAATTCAATTATTGTGCTTAGCAACATTTGGATACAGTAAGCAATTTGCATGGCGAGGGAGGGACACAGTCTCGATGCCGTAGTAGACCAAGTCATCGGTCAAGGAGCTAACATGAGGAGGAATGTTATGGTTAAGCACATTAACAGTTTCATGATTTAACATTACGTTTAACATGGTAGGTAAGCTAATTGACTCCACCTCCGCACTAGCAGGCTCATGTACAACCTGCGACCTGCTGGGTATTACATTCCTATCAGGGGTGGACTGGCCATCTGGCATACCGGGCATCGTCCCGGTGGGCCGGCAGGCAAAAAATTAAAAATCTTTTTTTTATTTTTTTTTATGGACCCTCGGCTGTGTGACTCGGCCCGGCCCGGCCAAGTCACACAGCCGAGGGCCGAGGGCCCTTCCCTCTCGGGAGTGCCATGGACATATAATTGTGCGTGCAGGCTGTCAACTTCACCTGAAAGTTAAATAAAACTTTGTCCCAGGCCATTACTCATTATGATTGGTTCTAGGCTGGGCCTGGCCCAATCACACACACAGCAGAGGGCCGCCCATTCAGAGGCTGCATTAAATTGTATTATCATGCATTCAACTTCTACTCGGTAATTATGAGCATCTGACGATGGTCAGTTACGTTCAGGGCCGTCGGACTGCGGACAGGCTTGGGGGGCCCAAGGCAGAGGGGGGCTGCACCCAAAAAAAAAAATATATATTTTTTTTTTATTCTTTTTTTTACTGGCTCAATATAGGCCCCTGATCTTTGAAGGCCCATAAAAACGTTATTTAGGGAAAAAAAAAGATTTCATGGGCCTTTCATTCGTCAGTACATTTATGTTATTTTTTAAATAACATTGTTCGGGGCTACGAAGATCAGGGGCCTATATTGGGCCATTAAAAAATACAAACAAAGGAAAAAAATTCCCGAAGCTGACTGGATTTTTTAAACATGTACATTTCTTCTTTCTGCTTTTTGGTCATCTGTGTCTATACATTATTCCAGCAAATAATAGCCTACTAAATAGCTTACATAGGAAACAGTTGATTTATCCTTAGTTTTCTCTTCAAAGTGCACCAGATTGATGAATTTTACTTTAACATTTGAAAAAAAATCTTCCGGGGGAGCATTCCCCCGGACCCCTCTAGAACAGTGGTTCTCAACCGGTGGGGCGCGGACACTCTACCGGGGGGGGCGCGAGGGGGATGAAAAAAAAAACTTAACTTTTTTTGATAGGTAGTTGCCAAGTTCATCACACAAACACTCCAATCCACTGATATGAGATCAGTTTGCAATTTTCAAGTACTGAATTAATGGTAGGACTGTGGCCACTAGAACTGGTCTCTGGTCAGCAAAGGTCTTGAAAACAGCATAAGTGTGCTTGTGACATGCGTGCCACCCATGCATGTGTATGGGCACGTGTCCCAGCAGATTTTTGAAATCTGAATAAAAAAATTTAAGTTTGTAGTTAGCAAGTGTAACATGTTCTTAGGGCAGAATTTCATAAATAAAGGTTTATTTTTTTAGCAAGATATTTGGTCAAAATCTAGTTGTCATCCGTCCCTCTGTCCAGTTGTTAGGCATCTGGCTGCTAGCAAGTTATGTTGTTTTGCTAATTTTACTATTCATCTGAACTGAAATGAATATTGACTTTTTCCTTTATTATCTTCGCCAGAATGCACCAGAATGCTTAGATTACATGTTAAAAACACAAAAAAATATTCTGGGGGGATGCCCCCAGACCCCCCTTCAGGGGTTTAGTTTTCTGACAAACATTACAATGGATACTAACATGATTTGGGCATTTGGGATTATAAATCATCTTTGAATTGGTTACAGCATATCACATGCTATTAATTCAGGGGTGCGATGGCCACCCCACTCTAGCTCTGTGGCCCACCTTGGCCACCCCCAGTCAAAATTTCCTGGAATCGCCACTGAGACACACACAACTCCGCGTTCAGGCTGCACAGCACATTAATCGCAGGTAGCATTTTGAGCTAAATCTGGCCACTTTCCAAATCCAAGACTCAATAGTTGAAACATTCTCTGAACTGGGTTGTCAGACAGCAGTGTTTCCCATTGATCATAGACTTTGTTTTGTGAAGCTTTTTCATAACAGGTATACCTATTGTAGAATGTATTCTGTGTATGTTCTATTTAGGCTACTATTTTCTTCTCTTCTAAGGAGATTTAAAAAAAAAACATTTCCTCAGTGTCACATAAAAGTGCACCAGAATTTAACGTTAAATTATAAGAAATTTCCGGACCCCAACCCTAAACCCAATGTTCAACTCAAAGGTGCGCCACTGGCCTAGCCCTTGTGATAATAACAATAATAGACTATCTATCTATCTATCTATCTATCTATCTATCTATCTATCTATCTATCTATCTATCTATCTATCTATCTATCTATCTATCTATCTATCTATCTGTGTAGGGTGGTGTGTGTGTGTGTGTGTGGGGGGAGGGGGGGAGTTGTCAGGGTCGGTGGGGGGGCCCAACTGCAATGACCCAGCTTTGGGGGGGCCCAGCTTGCAGAAGGTTGAGAACCCCTGCTCTAGAAGGTCCAGGGTCCACGACACAGTCTCTCAAATTCCTGTGAGAAACACTGTGTTTGTGCATGGTTATTAAGAGTCATTAGACCAGGGGTTGTGTTCAAGTACGCGTAATGATTTGGTCATTCATCAATAGAAACATTGTGTTGTTATCTGGCTCAGAGAGTGACCAGTCACTCATACGTTTTGGACTATAGACAAACATAGCTTTTACATGTTTGTATTGTAAGACCGCCACTCAGAGGGCCCATCAGGACTTCCTGTATAGGGGCCCAGAATTTGGAGCAACGCCCCTGCCTCCACATATCGTATAAATAATCATGGTGGGCTGCCTTGGCCAAAAATGCCAGGGCTGAATTTTTGTCCCAGTCCACCCCTGATTCCTATATCAATCGCGATTCAAGTACCCATCTATATTCCTAGACAAAATAGCAGCGCCTTCTCTATTAGGATGGAGGCCGTCTGCTTTCAGCAGGTCAGGGCGCTTCCAGAATGAAGACCAATTATCCACAAAGTTAAAACCCTGCTCCTGGCAGTGCTGTGCCAGCCAGCGATTTAACGTCTCACCATCACCCCTCCTGGGTAGGAGACCAGAGACTAGTAATGGATGCCGACACATCTTTGAGGCGGTCTCAAAAGCTATATTTTTGTGACTCTTCTCTGCATGCATGATGTGAATCCTCCTAAAAAACTTTTACCACAAAATGGTCAAGACTTATTTATATCTATGGGAAAAGTGGAGTCGAATTCATTTGAAACAGTGCTGTCTTTTCCTGTTTGAGAGGAAGCACCTTTTCATCTCTCCTTGACCCCGATGACGTTTAGGGTTAAAGGTATAGTAAAGGAGGCTTAAAGGATAGGAGATTTGACTATTCGTAGAGGCCCTTGGGCTTTAGAGGGGGAGTGATAGTCAAAAGAAAGACAAGCTCATTACATTTTAATCTTGCATCAGTAAAGATGCAAGATGGGATCCTTTTTGAAAATTCTCAGACGTGAGGATTTTTTCTGTTTTATCTTCAACTGGTTTGGAAGATTTGATCTGCAAAATGTGTTCTTTTACTCTAAGGATGTGTACTCTTCTTAAAACCATGTATTCTTCCATTTTGTTGCTGATTTTGTTACTTTTCTTTTACAATAATGTGTTGCCCGATTGTTCAGATTGGAATAGAAGTTAAATCTCACATGTACTGTATGTGCCCTCAGTGTTCATGTGCATTACACACAGTCCCTGCGTTCCAATACCCATACTTCCCTACTATTTAGTATGTCAGAAAAAGATTTAGGATGTCCCAATACATGCTCGTCATTTGTAGTATGATGAAAATACATAAATGCCCCACTAACTCCAATAGAATTTGAGTATTCGTCTTTATTCTTGACATTTCTTCACATAATGAAAAAAAAATCTCCTATCTTATTTTGTCTCCTGTGGCCCTAAAACTCTTCTGTGCTTTAGTATGTAGTGTAGTAAAAAGAAAAAGTATGTGATTCGGAACGCAGGGATAGTGTTGTTTGCAGAAATGCCTTCAGCTTGTGACTGACTGGAGGACTGAGGAGATCCAGCGCAGGTAAACCACCAAGCTAGCTGTCAGGAAGCTTAACTCTCTCTCCCCTCTGCCCCCAAGAACTCTGAACTCTTAACCTATTCAATACTCAGCCTGATACTCAACATCAAAATGCCTTTAAATGTACATCCAGTTGACTGCATATTGTAAATATTTTTCATCACATTGCACATTTCAATTTAACTTATCTTCTTTTCACTTTCTATTCTATTTTATATTGTACAAACAAATTATTTGCACTACTTAGTATTTAGAATGTATCTCATGCAAATATTGTTTAGGTTATGTTTATCTTATTCTACTCTATATATATATATTTATTGTTCATATTGCATCATGGGCCAGTGATAAATGCTATTTTGATTCTGATGTATGTCTTGCATAGCCTGGTGCTACCAGACCATCGTACTTCATTTCATTTGTACAGAAGGTCTGGCAGTGCTGTAATTGGCAAACGTTCACTCATGGAGGCGGGTGTCTGTTAAAGTTTAAAACTATTGGATCTGCCCAGTGCCACTCTGGATTAGCCAACCAATCGCATAACGTTTGGTCGTCACGTGCGTCATGAGCCGGCTTCTGGCAACTGAAACTGGAGCGCGACTTCGACGTCATCGTTCTCAGCCACTCGCTCCGTTCGCTGATTGGATGTCTTGCATATATCAGAACTGAATAAAAAAACGTTGACTTTAAACCTACCATGACAAAAAGAGTTCAGATGGCTTTTGCACTGTGATTTAGAAAAACCCTGCTTTTGAAATGCAGCCCCCACTTGTGGGCAGTTACCACTGTGTACGACACAAACACAATTTATACCAGGACAAAATACAACGTGCAAACATTTTTAAAGAGGTATTTTGTTTAAAAATAAGAGTAGAAAAACTCTTCCAGTAATCTGTTCCAGACATTTCAACAATAATTCCAGTTTACAGCATTTAAAAATAACATTTCATGAGTGAGCCACTTTGAGGAATATGACAAACATGACTTCACAGAACCCGGTAGGAGAGGTTTTGCTTCAACTGTCGACTGCACCAAATGTGTCTTCTTTGTACACATTCGTATTATTTTTCGAGCAGCAGATTTCTCTTGAAAACATGCACGTTTTTAAAAGACTGGTAAGGCATTTGAATATTCAACATGTTGCTTTGGTTTGAAATGTAAATCTGTCAGTGATTTGGGCTGAATGTACCTTTATTCTCTCTTTAAATATTGTATTATTACCAACGGCCACTTGTCATTATATATACATTAAACAAATCATTAGAGTTCCATTCACTTCCATGGGGCTGGAGAGGCATCAGGGTGACTGACCAAAGCGCTGTACAGTTTGATCAAATCTATTCTACTATATAACAAGTGAGTGTGAGGTGACCAGCACCTTTTAGTCTGTGCTCTAGTAGCTGAACATCTGCTGTGCTGCGCCGCTCTGCTGCTGTGTGTTGGTGGGCTGGCTCTGGATGGCTGGGCCTGCTTCCTGGCCCTGGTGGTTGTGAGCCTCCTGCCCGTCTGCCTGAGCCCCCTCCAGGATGGGTGTGACCTGGCTGCCCTCTGCTGGCGGCACAGGCCTCCAGGCCAGAGTGGGGCCCTCCAGCTGGTGTCCCATGGGCTCCACCAGAGTGCTGACGTTGATGAAGTGTGCCACAGACTGCGGTGCCACGCCGCCGCCGGGCCCCAGCGTCTCCGGCCGGTTGTGGAGCATGGCCGCGCCGCTCAGCGTGTCGAAGGTGACGGTGAGGATGGAGTTATCCAGGCTGAGGGGCCGCTCGCTGGCTGTCAGCTGGCCCACAGAGACAGGCTGCAGGCTGGTGAACTGTGCCGGGGCTGAGGAGGCAGATGGAGCACTTGGGTCGGACAGGACCACCACCTGAAAGAGCAGCAGCCACAAATAGGTTACAGCATTCTGCTTTTGAAATAAACTAGAAAAGGCTATTACGAAAACCATATGTGTTTACAGTTTTACACATATCAGATCTGTTGGATAATGTAATGGACCAACAATTTATTCAAACTGTTAACGGTGTCATAATACCACCTGACTAAAAAGCTGGGTTCAGCGAATCTTGAGAATGCTTGTCAAAATATGGGAATATCTACTCACAATCCTGAACTCTACCTGAACAAACTGCATGTGCACCTAAAATCAGTATTAATACAGTCTTCTGAAGAGGAGTACCAAGTACCTTTTTTAGGTTGTATATCAAATTTGGTGTTAACTGTTAAACTCATGAAGTAGATGTCACATGACTGTATTTCAGTTTATGCAAATTAGGTCAAAAGCATCATCGCGGACATCTATGGTCCAAGAGGCTGTTTTATAGAGCAAGTTGAGCTGAACTTGTGTTTCAAGTTCCAACCTAGTCAACGCTGTGAAGGGCGTGGCCTTCAAACATTAAGTCTTGGAAGTACCCTCCAAGTTGTATGATGATAGGACAAGTTATGGCCAATAAGAAAAACCCCGCCCCTGCCTAGACATTTTGGCCTATGGTGGCCATTTTATCTAGCTTATCTTCGACAGACATGTGTATCATAGGCCCCTGAAGCTGTGGAATAAATTTGGGATTGATTATGTGAACATTCTGTACAGCCCCTGGGCCTGGGTGAGAAATGTCAAGTCAATCGGGCTTACGGGGAGAGGGAAGCGGCCTGTCAAACTTTGCAACTTTAGGGCTTAATAACAGCACCACCATGTGGATGAGTGCTTTGAAAAGTAATAGCACACTTCCAAGAGCTGGAACACACGTGTAAATTGCTAAATGTTTGCCTGTCGTTCAGAAGGAGTTTCGCGCAGCAGAAAAATAACTATAATCCTGAAGTATATGGGATAGTAATATGTGCTGCACATAATTATTATATTTTACTATGATTTAGCCCCCACTTCTTCCTTCTGTTTAACTGTATTCATAATACATTTGCTTTGTTCAGCTCCTGTAAAGGCTTTACCGTGTGTAAGAATCTTCATTTACTGTTAAATCTTCAGTTAAATATGTAACATCCTTTATAAAGACATCATTGTTGGTTAGTATGATAGTGATAGCAACCGTCAAACTTTTGAACCTATTACATTTTAAACCCAGTTGAATTTGATTGAATATTAAATAGGGGAATTCTATTAAACTTGTAATCAATTATCACATGATCAGTTCTTAATTACAATGAACAAAACATGTCTCCTATTAATGCCAGAAGGTAATGGAATTATTTTACAAAGAAAAGTACCGTAATTTTCGGACTATAAGTTTTCCCCATTTTTCGACCCTGTTATTACACAGCACAGTATATGTTCTGTAGCTACTAGGGATGGGCGTTAGTAATCGAGTACTCGAGTACTCCTCGTTTCAAATGAACTCGATTAGTGGATGAGGAAAATCGTTTATTTTTTAGTGTCTGTAGCCTTTAGGCCGGCGGGCCGCCCCAATTTTAAAATGTTATATACGTGTACAAAACGGCACAAAACGGATGAAATAAAGTTTAACAAAATTAAATATTTTGATGCAAGTGCAATAAACTGAGCGTTGTGTCAAACATCAACTGCAAATAACTGCCACCTCCGTGCCACTGCAGCGCAGCCTGTGTTCTCCACAGCACCGTGGAGCTGAACACGGTCTCTCCTTTCTCCAGAACATTTTCAGGAATAAAACTGTCCAATTATTTCAAAGCAGATGATAAAGTTACGTTTATAAAAAGGGGAGATGACACCTGTTACTCTCAGTTAGTAATGAGTAGACTCCAGGTGAGCATGCAAGGTGCTCTCCGCTTGGAAAGAAAAGAAGAAGCAAGGCTTACTTCAGGCACATTCGCTCCGAGCCAACAACAGTTAAAGGTCACATATTATGCTAAATGCACTTTTTAAATGTGTTCTAACATATCCATGGGTCCACGGTGTGCCTAGAGACTGCCAAAATATTTTAAAAAATAACAATCTCTCCTTTTCTCACTCTCCCCCTTTCTGAAACCCCCACCCCTCCCCCCCAATATACTCCAGTCAGAATTATCCTCGTTTCTGACCTCAAAAACTGGAAAGCCAGAAGCTTCCACTGTGCAGCCCACACCCCTATTTCTTATTGGTCCACGGCCCTGACAGACAGAGGGCGAGGCGTATCTGGCTTCGCTTCCGGACAGGGGGCGGGGGGAGCTCAAAGAGTGTATATTTACGAGGGGAGCTGCAGCTCTTTTTAAAAAATAGGCCATTGTGAGATTAGCTGAACATCAGCATAGTACAATAAATTATCTGAAAGTTTTTTTCAACAAACAATTAAAGAAAAACGTATTAGGGACCATTAAGACCATATAATATGGTGTATAATAGAACCGAAAAGTGTATAATATGGGAGCTTTAAGAAGCCTTCAATAGGGAATATGGGGATAAGATTCAAAAACCGACCGGTGTAACGTTCCGTTTATGAGGAATTAGTCGCGGTAATTATTCACGGACACGGAGTGAGCATTACGGCCCCCACACACATCCTACCTCTACTGCGCGTCACCTCGCGTCTGCGTCTGACTTTTTGTCACTGACCGTGTAATCAACCTAGAGCGGGCACATATCCAACCTCAGACGCACTGCTGATGCACGTCGGAGGCACGTCTGCAGCGACGCTCCCCTTTACCTCAGGAGGCTCGCCTATTTTTTTCTGAGAGCAGCGCGTTTCTCTCGGGTCTCTGTGCTTTAACTGATAGAGAAATGCTCTGTTGACAGTCATACCAGCAGCATTCACTCTAGTTACACGATTTCCCGGTGTGTTTCTTTCAAAATAAAACATCCCTCAGTCGTATACGCAAATAATCCCTTTATTTCACGATTTAATTGTGCAATCGGCTGTTGGCGCAACTGGTCTATCTATTTCCTCTTGAGTGCTTTTATTATGAAGGGGCAGAACGTAAGTGTCAGCTGTGTAAATGTGTCTGACTAAAAGTTCGATGTTGTGAGCGCTAGAATAAAGTGCAGTTCAGTGAATGGAGTTCCCGTATCTTTATTTCTACAATGATAAAGTAGGACACACTATACACCCTCGGTTACAATGTGAACGAGAATAATCAAAGGGGAACAACAGAGAAAGACAGTGATTTTGAAGCAGCGCTGCAGCAGCAGCAGCAGCAGCTGCAGCTGCAGCTGCTGGGACATTACATGTGTGTCCGAGAAAAGTCCGAGAGACGCAGCAGTAAGGTAAGGCGACGCGCTCCAGAGGTAGACGCAGGATGTGTGTGGAGGCCGTTACGCGGTTGGATATAGGCCTACAACTATCTGCTTTGGTAAGTTATTTATATGTATTTAAATTGTAGGACAATCATTTTATATTATCTGCTGCCCTTCTTATTTTAAATGGTGACTTAGGCAAAACAAAATTGTTACAACTACAGCCCATGCTTTTTTTATCCCCATCGCAGACCTACTCGATCGGTTTAAATTGTGGCCCGTCTATTTAATTACTTTCAGTGAGGAAAATGTGTTTTAAACTTGTGGAAAAAAATCCTTAATATCATATGGCAACTGTGACTGTTTGACATAAGCATTGAGGCTTTATTGCGGTCAACCGTTGTTCTGTAGACAGATGTGTTGCGTTCTAAAAATAGAAAAAAGTTTAACAAGGAATCGATTGATCCTCGAGGAATGCAAGCGATCACACGAGTAGCGAAAACACTCGTGCCCATCCCTAGTAGCTACTATTGCTCTGAATGGTAACACTTACGTAGCCTACGTTATGCAAATATGCAACTTGTTTGTTGAAATGTTAATAAATGGGAGCTTCCTCAAGCAGCCATCTCTTTCCCGACAATCCCCTCTGTGCACAAACTCTTACATATGGTAATTAACATTATAACACCTGCGGCTTATTGTCCAGTGCGGCTTATAGTGCGGAAAATACGGTAAATCAGCACTGTATCTGTGCATTTTCATTTATTCTGCCTGGCATCAGCAACATGTGGTCAGCTGCTGTCACTTCAGCAAGCAACATTTCCGCCCATTTCTTGTGGTCTTTGAGGGAAAGGGAGATCGGACAATAAAACAACTTAAAAAAAAAAGAATCTTCATATTAACCTGTTGGATACTCTGCACAGCTGAGCTGGTCTCCGTCTCATCACCCACGACGACAGCCGTGTACCCTGCCATGGGTTGGTGCCTCGGCTCGGTGAAATCAACATATTCCTCTGACTCTGAGAGCTCTGGCTCAGCCTGGACTCGCTGCTTCTTCTTGGGGTGTCGGGGCGCTCTGCTGGGCCTCTCCTGAGACATGACGTCTTTCTCCAGGGTCAGAGCGGGCTGAGGAGGGAGGGTGAGACATTTCATTGGGACATAAAGTCAATGACAAGGCATCAAATCTAGATTGTATTCAGTCTCAATACAAACGCCAACATGTTACACATGATGCATGTTAGTAAATGGTTAACGGAATCCACTTAAGTGGAGCTTTTCACTGATTTTCTCAGACTCAAAGCCCTTTCCACAGTTTTGCCTCATTGACCCATTCACACACTAACATTTACAGTTTACACCAATAGCAGCAGCTACCAGGCAGTGTGCAAGGTAACCATTGGGCGCAATTTGTGGGGCAGTGTCTTTATGCTCAGAGACACCTTGACATGTGGCAGGAGATCAAACCACCAACCCTGCAATCAGTGGACGACTCCAGCTGCTTAGCCACAGCCTCCCCAGGTAAAGGGATTCATAGTAGTGTTGGGATAGACAGTTGAAGTATTTGCCTGGTTCATAGCTCACATAGTGCAATAACAGGAACTATTTGCACCCAGTCACTTCTATATTTGCTGTGCTTGCAATAAAAAAAGCACCACAAGGTAGTTAATGGCGCTTTTCCACCGCATGGTATCAGCTCAACTCGACTCAACTCGCATTTTTGGCGTTTCCACCGCAATTTCATGGTACCTGGTACCTGGTAGCGGCTGCTTCTTTGGTATCGCCTCGCTCTAGGTTCCAAGCGAGCTGAGCTGATGCTAAAAGGTGACGTCGACAGACGGCCGGCCACTGATTGGCCAGAGACTATTGTCTGGCCAATCAGTGGCCGGCCGTCTGCCGACGCTTCTGATTGGCCAGAGACTACCGGCTTCATTCTGTTGTTTATTCTCCCCAACTCTCCGGGACTTTTGAGTGTATTTACGCCGCGTGCAGCCTACTCTGGCTCTCTTTCATTTGATTTGCATCACAGATCCGAATTCTTTTTCCATATATTCGCTAAGCTCACCCAGTGTTGGTTGTTGGGGAAGTTACTTTTAACATACGAGAGGAGACATGTAGGGCAGCTAGCAGCTAGGCTAAATAGTAGCCAGCTGGGACAGACATTATAGCGAGCGATTACATTACAAGCCTCAGACTGAACTGATTACCTCAATAAAATATTCAGGCTGAGACGTGTTTACGTGCATAGGGATGTACGTGATGCATCCCTACAGCTGACTGTGTGGCAGAGTCACACATCGGGACAACAATCCTCCCTTTTAATGGCCCGTAGCAATATTCTTCTACTTCTTTTAGCAAACAGAGACAAGGGGGGTATTTCTTAAACATTTTTCATCCATGTTTTTGGCGGTTGGTTCAGTTAATAGTGCAACAACTGCTCGTAATTTCTGCTTTTCTACTTTGCTCCGGAGTAGGCTTTCAGCCCCTTACGACAACCCCGCCCACGTTCAGGAGGTACTATTTGCGGTGGAAAACGACCCGTGCTGCTACCAAACCAAGTTGAGTCGAGTCGAGCTACATGTGCGGTGGAAAAGCGCCATAAGAGTATACTCTAGTATAGTATACTGTTTTCACACAGCTACTGTCATTTCCCTGGTCAGATCTGCTCGGTTATGCCAGAATACTGTACAGTGGGAGAAGTGTAATCTAACCTGGACAATGCTGATAGAAGAATTGTTGATAGTTGAAGTTTCCTGAAGATCATCAAACTCATCGATTCTTAAAGGCATCACCTAGAGGAAGAAATGACAACAATGGCATTCCAACAAGTCCACTTTAGAGGTTCAATAACAGGAACTGGCCTGGATGGTCATACATATGGATAGTTCTCTTTCTTAGCATAGATTTTGATGTCTCACAATGGGATACGCCCCCTCACGTATTCACAGAAACACCAATACAATTACGCCAGCCCCGATTGGCTGGCGGTAGTGACGTCTGCCTCAGACCCCACTCCTGACGCAGTGTCACTCATTCAATCACCTCTTCTCGCTTCAGAAGAAACTTACTATCCTGAGCTGTATCAAGGCTGCTATCTTAAATGTCCTCGTATCAGAGCTGGACACTCGTTGCTACTGATACCGGAGTGGATGCCTTCACCATAGGTTGTATAGCTGCAAGATAGCCTAGCGTTAGCAAGTAAAGTTAGCTACACCAAGAAAAAACGGGAGTCTGCAGTCACCACACTGCAGCTTGTCTACTGATGAAGCTAGCGTTCCAAATGTATTATTCCAGATTACCCTCTGTTCCACTCCCTTTAGCACAACAGATAAATGGATACAGCTGCCTCCACCAAGGGAGCAGACCGAACCCGCTCGCCTGTGCACCTGTGGAGATTTTCTTTTGTCAGATGAGGATGACAAAGATCATTTTACTTTTGTTCACCCTGCAGACTGGCTCTCTGTGCCTGTCTGCTGCCAAGGGTGATGATGGGGCTTCACAGCCTTGGGATGTGCATGACGTGTGCTAACGCGCCGTAGAGAAACGGATAATCACGCGGCCAACTGTTGTGGCGGAAGTCCCGTGGTCATGGTACGAGGGGAAGAAATGACCCCCGCTAGACGGACTTCCAGACAACTTCTGGAGGAATTGAAAGTCTCCTGGAAAGACAAACCGTATTCCAGAATGACCCAGATTCAAGGTGCTTCTTTCCTGTATTTCGAAGGCATGGAAAAGCATGGCCCGAGTGCCGCCCATGGAACCACTTAGCAGCCCTCCTTCACCCTCGGTTGTCAGCTGCCTCATCTAGACCACCCACTCTACCTTCAAAGTCTGACTACTTTCAGTCCGCAATGTCCAAAAGGCCTTACAAGACAGCAGCCTCGACTGTGAGAGCGCTCAACGTCTCCTCCATGTTGTCAGCCTACCAAGCAGAGCTTTTCGAGGACATGATTCATGTGAGAACACTGTGTGGGATTATAACTGCTATCACTGATATTGTAGAATATTACAAGTTACAGTGTGTGTTTTATATTTCTTAAAGTGTGTTAAGATGTGTTTTATTCAGTGTGGATAACTGTCAGTTAGGGCCATGACGTCAGTCGACCGGAGAGTCTGTTTAGTAAGTTTCCTTTCTCTTCTCTCTCGGTCAGATGTGTGAGTGTACATGTTGCCACAGTAAGCGATCATTCGACATTTGAAACATGTTTATTTGAGCTTATGTGAATCACCCGTGTGTGAGTAAGTACATGCAGTCCCGCCGTTATAAGTTACAGTTTATGCATGTTATTAACGGCCGCGGGTCGCAACAGCTGTTCTAACGTCTCCTCACGAGCGGAGTTTACCTTTGTTCTTTTTCCTGCGATCTATGCTGCTGTGCATGTGAAAGAAGGGAAATAAAACAGCGGATAAAACCATACTCCTCCTCTCCTAGTCTCATGCTTATAGTCTGACGGTTTTGGCCATAAGTGGTGTTCTGGCCGACACCTCTGAAGTGAAACCAGTGATAAGCAGATCAGCGCGGTACCGGTACATCCACCAGTTTCCTCCGCTACACATCTGCGGGTCCAGGGCTGCGCGGTACAAGTTGTGGGGAATTGTATGTCTATGTTGGTTGCTACAATGAACAGGCACGGTGGCTCAATCTGACACATTTATAGATAAAGAGAAGGAGGACATCCTAGACATCCCTGTTGTCCCAGAAGGGATTTTTGGGCTCTGCTCTGGCTTCCATGAAGAAGAGGTACAGGGCCAAGAACAAAGATGAAGAGGCTTTACAGCTCTTTCTGCCTTGGAGAGGGACACAGATAGCGCAGCTGCCTGCCAGGCAATCGTTTGCCCAGGCGGTCTGGAGAAGTGGCCCGCCCGCTTTCTGCATCCTGAGACGACCCAAGGTCAATCCCTCTTCCAACTAGATTGGCCAGCCGACTCCGGCCACTAGTCAGCTGGTCAAAAGAAGAAGGCATCTTAGCAGGCAACCCACTACTGCTGGAGTCGCCAGCTTCCGTTGCCACCCTAGCCCAGCCTTCCAGTGTGTCCGAGGGAGAACACCCCCAGTGCCATCCCTCCCTCTCTGCGACTCGTGGGAGAGCCTGTTTGTGTGTTCCAGCCAAGAGGAAAAGAGACACCGTTCAATTGTAGGATTGTTCAAAGCCCCATTTAATGTGGAGTCT
The DNA here is from genome assembly GCF_949987685.1 of Ammodytes marinus. NCBI lineage: Eukaryota > Metazoa > Chordata > Actinopteri > Uranoscopiformes > Ammodytidae > Ammodytes > Ammodytes marinus. The sequence continues at coordinate 28,873,478 of NC_137218.1, forward strand.
CACATGTACTTTCACACACACACTGCAAGTCTCTGCTTGTGCAGGTCTACAATCTTGTCCCTGATGACAGCTCTTTGGTCTTGCCCATGATGGAGATGTTGGAGTTTGATTTATTGACTCTGTGGACAGGTGTATTTTCTACAGGTAACAAGCTGAGACAGGTGTGTTTTATACAGGAAACTAGTTGAGATTAGGAATACTTTTTTAAAGCATGAGGACTAATCTGTGGGAGGCAGAATTATTTATGGTTGGTAGGGGATCAAATACTTATTTCACTCAATGAAATGCAAAATAATTTCTATCTTTTTTTAATGTGATTTTCTGGATTTTCTTTTTGATATTTTGTCTATCACTGTTAAAATAAACCTAGCTTTAAAATTATAGACCGCTCATTTCTTTGTAAGTCCTGAACACGTCGAGACTTGTTTCCGTGTGTGGCGAGCGGGAGAAGAGAGCAAATATATTTGAGATGGTGCGTAAAAAGTAGTTTTGTACAAAGTTGAGGCCAACACATATGAATTAAAACTTCTTTGTTTAACACATTAGGTCAGTTGGTTGTTGCCACCCTTGTATTTTTCTGTCTTCCTTCCTTTTGGTCCCTTCTTACACCACAGGTTTGTTTTTCAAGTTCAAGGACTTGTTATATTTTTGAGTTGATTTGTGAAATAAAAACCCTTAATTTTGCCACCTTTACTCTGAATCCGTCAATATTATTTGGTTGTTGTGTTTCGTCCTCATTTAACAGCTGGCGTAATGATATAGGTGCTTCTGTGAATACGCGAGGTGGCCTATTCCATAGTGAGACATCTCACTCATGCTATGAACCGGGGTTACAGAATGAACCTAAAGTTTCCCTGGTATGACTGTCCAGACTCACCTCGGCGTGCTTGCGTCGCAGATGTCGGTTCATGGAAGCGCGGGTGGACACCTTGGTCCCACAGAGGTCACATGACTGGGCCTCCACCTTCTCATGGGTCAGGTGGACATGCTTCTGCAGCATGTACTCTGTCAGGTACTTCTTATCACATGTGCCACATGTCCATGTCTTACCCACTGCAAGGAGAAAGAAGGGAACCGGGTCAGTCAGAGGATCTAAAGGCACTGAGGCGCTAGTAGTTCAGAGAGCGAGAGAGAGACGAACGGTAGCCTATACAGTTGTTTATAAACAGGCATACAAGTGTCATATAATTATGCGATTAATTCATCACAGAGCCTGTAATTAATTAGATTAATTTTTTTAATCGCTTGACAGCCCTAATATGTACATAAGTATTCACAGCCTTTGCTCAATACTTTGTTGTTTTTGCACCTTTGGCAGCAATTACACCTTCAAGTCTTTTGGAATATGAAGCCACAAGCTTGGCACACACACCAGAACATTTTGTTTCTCATGGTCTGAGAGTCTTTCAGGTGCCTTTTGGCAAACTCCAGGCGGGCTCTGGGTTCCATCTGGCCACTCTATCGCCTGATTGGTGGAGGGCTGCAGCGATGGTCATCCTTCTGGAAGGTTCTCCTTTCTCCACAGAGGAACCCTGGAGCTCTGTCAGAGTGACCATCGGGTTATTGGCCACCTCCCTAACACAAGCCCTTCTCCCCCGATCACTCAGTTCACAATCCTGTCTCAGAGGTCTACAGACAATTCCTTCGACCTCATGCTTGTTTTGTGGTCTGACATGCACTGTTAACTGTGGGACTTTATATAGACAGGTGTGTGCCTTTCCAAATCATGTCCAAACAACTGAATTTACCACAGGTAGACTCCAATTAAGCTGTATAAACATCTCAAGGATGATCACTGGAAACAGAATGGACCTGAGCTCAATTTTGATCTTGATCGCAAAGGCTGTGAAGAGGCCTATTTATAAGTGATTTATTGAATTTTTAATTTTTAATAAATTAACAAATCTCAAACAAACTTCTTTCAAGTTGTCATTATGGGGTATTATGTGTAGAATCTTGAGGAAAATAAATACATTTAATCCAGAGTTATTCCAGGCTCTAACGAAATGTGGAAAAAGTGAAGCGTTGTGAATACTTTGCATATGCACTGTACATATTTGACCATAACATTTCCTTTGCCCTTTAGACAGATTGCCTTACTTTTCAGGCCTAATACTGAACAATGGTAGTTAAACAGAAAATGTCCTTTTATCTTTTACTTCATTCGTTTTTCAACTACTTTGTTTTCCTATGTGGTTGGCTAGCTAGATTACCTGAAAACACTGCTAGCTTAACTGACTCAGCATACATTTTTTCAGCTAGCAACCAGCAGTTGCTGGAATACTCAGTGGAAGTAAATAGGTTATAGTACCTAGCCGAACGCTAAGTTATGGAAGAAAAAAGTATGGTTTGTTTGTGGACTTCTCACTAGTCTTATACACTTTGTTAGAAATAACTTCACAGCTAATGTTGTTAGTTATTGTTATACTTAATTAAAATTATTTAACTTAAAGCTGCAGTTGAGAGTTTTTTTTACTGTAATATTTGGCAAAACTGTCATTATAGCCATTCAGCTATATGTAGGTGAAGTGGTCTGAAAATATTTTTTTATCACTTTGCTCCCCCCTGCCTCTGTGTGCTGCCCCCCAAAATTGCCACCGCTCATGTTAATTTTGACCAATCAGAGCGAGGTAAGATTCTCCGTTCTTAAAAGGCTGTGGGACCTTGGCAACGACGTTGATGCGTCAGTTGCGTGAGCGTTCACGACCCTAGCAGTCTGACACTAGCCTACTGTTTGGTACAAGGCTACTACGGCGGACAGCAAGTAGCAATGTCTTCACAAACGAACCCTCAATTTACCATTCCCAGGATACTAACAACTAACACCACTAAGACAGCAAAAAAACCAGGAAAGACGAATATTGAAAAGTTAACTGCTGAAAAGGAGACGGGAGAGCTTGAAAAAAAGTACACCGGCCATGTCTTCTTGCCCTATCACATCAAGACCTCTCCGACCGCGACCTCGCGACTTTTTTTTTCAAAACAGCGACAAGCGACAAATCTAGCTTTTTTTTCTGGTGTTATTGGTGACTTTTTTCGCCAAAGCAAGTATCATCTCTACCAGCACACTTACAATGATTTTAAGCTAACATACATCGTATGTCTGTGATTAAAATGTATGCTCAATATGTACGTATTATCATTACTAATGTTTAATCACCTCGGAATCGGACATGGTGTTTGTCTCCTGTCAATGTAACTGAATTCACATGAACGTGCATAGCTGTCGTTCAGAGGGAGGAGCTACAGCAGGTAGAGCGTTGGGAAAACAGCCGTTTGGATCCCAACGGCTCAAATTATCAACTGCAGCTTTAAGGTGTTATTTATCGATGTGTATTAGATTTCAGTTGTCTTAAAAATGTTTTTTTATTTTATTTTTTTCAAGGAAACTAAATAAAGTAAATTACGATAAACCTATTAACTTTAATTTCTCTAGCACTTTGGATGTTTTTAAGTGCGCCACATGATAACACTTGATTTGGATTGGATTTTTCCCTCTCCTCTCCTCTCCTCTCCTTTCCAAACCAACCCACCTTCTACTCTTGGTGATTAATAGTGAACTTGTCCTTTACATTTTGCTCCTATGCTTAGCCTGTACTTGTCTTTTAACAGTTTTTCCGGCCATGTTGTGATGGCCTGACACCAGACACTTGCCTGTGTGGATGAGCTTGTGTGTTTCTAGAGTGGTCCTCTCACTGAATGTCTTCCCACACAGCTCACACATGAAGTCTTTTATACCTGCAGGCAAAGAGTCACAAGAATAAACATTAAGTTGGACAAACTATATCATGATGTACTGTATCTGAAGTTTGCAATGTCAGTGTCAGAAATCTAGAAAAATGTGTCTGGACACGATCCATTGAAGCGTATTAACTATGCCGGAAAATTCTGACTTTACAAATCAAATCGTTTTATCTGATATGGGCGGGCCAGAGCCCTATGTATGGTGCTCTGGGGCGGACGTAACCGGATGACGACAGTGCTGTGCATGTGCCGTCGAAGCTGTGATAGTTAACAGAGATGGATGCGGATATGTTGTTTGAGACGGCTTTGGCCTTGACACTTAAAGATTTGGAAGACGGCAATCAAATCTTACATTAGCAAGAAAGAAGAATTTTCTGTTTTGCTGACCGAACATGGCAAAAGTTTAATTTACCAGTTAACCCCGCTGTTTGCTAGCCTGGTCCAACCAGACCATCGTACTTCATTTCATTTGTATAGAAGGTCTGGAAGTGCTGTAATTGGCAAACGTTCACTCACTTGGAGGCGGGTGTCTGTCGAAGTTTAAAACTATTGGATCTGCCCAGTGCCACTCTGGATAAGCCAACCAATCGCATCACGTTTGGTCGTAACGTGTGTCATGAGCCGGCTTTTGACGGTGCGTTCCAGTTGTACTGGGAACTCGGAAATGTTCGACTTCACTACATATTGTAGTCTATGAATCTACCGGTACCTGGCAACGGTAACTTGTTAGAGCCTAACGTTTAGTTATTTGGACGAGAAAGGTTTTAGGCGTCCATACTTTCGCGAGCAGATGCACTGGAACACAGACAGGTCGGAACTCGGAACTACCAAGTCGGAAATCTCCTTCTTCCGAGTATAAAGGAACGCAGCATTCAACTGAAACTGGAGCGCGACTTCGACGTCATAGTTCTCAGCCAGTTGCTCTGTTCGCTGATTGGACGATTGTAGATTCTCCGGCGAAAGCTGGGAAATGCACTGTACACCCAGACTGACTACTGAAGGGAAAATGAAATTTGGCCGGAAATAGGCGGGCGGGCGGAGCCAGGCTAGCTGTTTGCTAAACTAACGGGGCTTAATGCGTCAACTTGTTCATTGCTCTGATTGGTCGTAGTGCTATCCAATTGCGTGCAGTGGTATTTAAAATGCACACGTAGGTGCTTCCCCTTTGAGTTGGGAAGGTCTATTGATCGTGGCCAGACCCCATATCGTTCTAGATGTGGGTCTGGATTTCCAGGCTACCCTTAGGGTGTGAATGCACGTGTACAGTATGTGTGTTTAACTCTTGAATCTGTCACACATTTTGACTTACCCGTGTGTCTCTTGTAGTGTTTTAGCATGTTGACCTTTTGGGCAAATTTGCGGTTACACTCCGTACACTCGTACTCTTTGATGCCCTTGTGAAGCTTCATGTGGTGCCTCAGAGCGTGCTTGGTCTTCATGCCTGCACAGGAAAAAACATTTACTCAATATGGCGATCGTCCGAATACTGTGTCTCCCTATATACTGTGTCTCCCTATATACTGTGTCTCCCTATATACTGTGTCTCCATTAGGGTTAAAATTTCGGGAATTTTCAAAGTTGGAAACTTTCCATGGGAATTAACGGGAATTTTGGGAATTTACGGGAATTTACTCAATTTAAAGCAACCCAAATGCACATAATCCTTCTAACTGTTATGTCAGTCCTGGTAAACGTTCTGGACAGTAAAAAGCAGTTTTTTCAACTACGTTTTATAATATTTATGAACAGTTCTTTTCTACTTCTATTGGTTTAGTTCAGGGACATTGCACACTAATCAACATTCAAAATGTAAGTGAGCCAGAGTTAGCCTAAGAGGCTAGTTTACATCCCTTGTCCCCTGCCAGATATGTAAAAGGCAACCTAAAATTACAGAAATAAAATGCATGTATAAACAAAGATTAAAAACAACATAGTCGACTCAGAAAATACAGTAAAACATAGTAAGAACGAACTGACAGACAATGGCAAACAAACAATATAATTAGCAGACAATAAAACACAGTGTACATTAAACATTATAGGAAAGTGCACAAAACAGTAGATTAGAGCAGGACAAACACACCTACAATAAAAACACATATACAGCAGCATAAAGCACAAACATGCAGCACAAACATATACATTTAGACACTCACATGAACAGGACAGGACAGGAGCACACAAGAGACAAGCAAGCAGGACGAAACAGTTACAAAGAAGTCGGCAGGAGAAGCAAATGCAGTCCTAGTGTGTACATAATCGATTACTAATAATAAGCCATATTTTCAGCTGTCTTGAAAAGGGACGGTAAGAACTAATTTCTCTTATATGAGCTGGTAGTGAGTTCCACTCCTGTGACGCTGTAACTGAGAATGCTGAGTGGCTAAAGGCACTTTTTCTAAAGGGTACTACACAGTCTCCCCAGGACGATTGTATTTGACCTCTGAGTGATACACTGTTGAAGAGGTGGGGGGGCTTTGTTGTGCAACATTTAAAAAAATAAGGCAAATATTTGCATACCTTATTAGGTCGTCCCAGCTCAGAAGTTTATACTTCCTTAAAATAAGACAATGGTGTTTGGCTTCCGGTCCAAGACTTTCAGGGTTTGTTTATACAGTGTTTCAAGTGGTTTCAGTGTTGTCTTATTGGCTTGTGCAAAGCTGGTCTGGTATGTGAAATGAGACATTATCATAGCATGCAACTTCAAATCAGATTTTTTTTTAAAGCTTATTGAGACATCCAACTTGATATCATATATTGCTTTTTACTAGACCAGGTTTACAGAGGCTTAAACAGTGATTTTAAATATAGGTGGGGAAAATATATTTTAGCATAATCTTGACTAAAACAACCAGATTTCATGCAAGTACACTTGGCAAGTTGCACATAGCACACTGCTAACTGCAGGGATACTGAGGCCATGCCCCCTACATGCACTGTGCATTCCTCCATCACATGGGGGGCAATTTACTTAATTTATTGAATGGGTGGGGTCAGACAGATGTGTTATATTTAACACAACATTCACATTTTTGTTGTTCAGTGAAATTATTGATTGTTCATAAAATAATCAAAACTTGATAAAGGTCTACTTACAAATAAATCTGTTCAAATGTAATGTTTTTTAATTGTGTTATTTTGCATGGATGTCTGCCTATGACCAAACATAGTGTTTATATGTTTAGATTTATGTTTGGATATGTGAAAAAAATCATTTAAATTACGGCCATTTAGTTAATTCCCAAAATTCCTGAGCAAAAGTTCCCGTGGAAAGTTTCCAGAAATTTACCGGAAACTTGCCACCCCCTTGCAACCCTAGTCTCCATATATGCTGTATCTCCATATATACTGTGTATTCATACTGTGTATCATATACTGTGTATATCCATTTATCCAAAAACAGTGAGAAAAATGAGGTGTGTAATGCAGTGGCGAGGACCTGACCTTTCCCACACTCAGCACACAGGAAGTCCCGGATGTCATCGTGGACCCTGAGGTGCTCCTTCAGCATGTCTTTCCTAGCGAATGACTTGTCACACTTGTCACAGCTGTGGCTCTTCACCCCTAAATGGTCAATCAAACGCACAGACACTCATTTACCATGGGGAAGGAAATAAAAAGCATGTTCTGTGCCGTTATCTTGTGTCTGTGTCAATTTGTTTTGGTTCATTGCTTAATATACATAATTAAATTAGAAAATGTTTTCTCTGGCATATTGTCTTTGTAATAACCCAGTTAACGCTGTTCACCCACTTCCTTCTTCTCAGTGTCAAATTTAAACACAGGCAGAATACCATACCATAAATAAAATGACTTGTAGTGTAGCAAGTGGAAACACGACCTATCCAGATTTTGAGAGTGGGTTGCAATGTATGTAATGTGTTTGGCGGTTCATTTGTATGTATTAAACCATCATTTAACATGTTGAAAGAATATTAAAAACGTGACCACTACCCTGGCAACCATCAAAATAAAATGCCTCAGCGTCTCACACACACACACAGTAACAGGAGAATGAGTGATATCCAAGGCTGTGGCTCACCAGTGTGGATGATCTTGTGTCTTTCCAGGTTACCGATACTATTGAAGATTCGGCCACAAATTTCACACGGGTGGATGTACCTTTAGGACAGAGGAGTACATTTGAAATCTTAATGACTTTGTACCGCATGATTAAATGAATGACCTTTTTCTGTTTCAAATCAGACCATTTTACAAAAAGGGGGCGCCCTTAGCTCAGTTGGTAGGGCGTCCCCCCCATGGGCCAGCAGCGGACCCGGGTTCGATTCCAGCCCGCAGTCGTTCTCTGCATGTCACTCCCCTCTCTGCCCCATTTCAACTCTGTCTCTACACTATCAATAAAGCATAAAAATGCGACAAATCTACTCTTAAAATAGTCTCAGATTGGTCGCAGGTGTGTCGCACACCCTTCTCAATTTAGTCTCCGCGAGTTCGAAAGTGCGAGAAGTGTGAGACAACTTTGCGAGGGGCTGGCTACATATGAAACTAAATTGCAACTGATTTGAGACAAAAATGAGATTGACATTCTGTTCGTGCGACGCTCGCCAGACGTTCGCAAGACATAAATGCGAGCTGCGGGCAAGTTTTGGCCAGGACATTTGCAAACGTGTCGTGAGGAACCAACTCAGTGAAACTGCAAGTGAAAATTGTCGCTAATTCGCATATTTTCTCGCAATTTTGTGTCTCCAACTTGTCGCACACTGTCACAGCCCGGTGAGATAGGGGCTTTATACATTCCAACTTGAAACCTTCTCATTAGTGATTACACCTAAATAAACACAGAAACACAGTGCAGAATGACAGTTGGAACATGTGTTTGGCGCTGGCCTTACTTCTGCACTGCGGGGTCAGGCAGCTGTTCTCTGTGGATGACCAGGTGAGCGTTGTATGTGGCCTTCAGGGCAAAGCGGCGGTTACAGATCCCACAGCCGTAGCCTCGCTCCTTGTGCTGCTCCATGATGTGCTTCAGGTAGTCTCGGCCCTTTGCAAATGACAGCTGGGGACACACAAGCAGGGGGCCCATTCATTTAGTCATTTAGATATACTGAACAGCCTTGAGCGTGTCCACAAACTGTTAAAATAAATGCTAGTGTCAAACAAACAGTCGAAAGATTATATTCTCTTTCGGGCTCTAACCACTACAAGACGAGCGCCCCCAAATATTTTATAATCTGAAAGTGCACCTATTATGCTTTCTCGTCTTTTTCTGACCTATAAATGTTGTTTTATAGTCATGTTAAACGATACTAAAGTGTCAAATCATGACGTAACATTTAGACGTATTCCCTAGGCACGCTCCCTTCGCAGGTCTTCCGGGAGGTAACCAATCACAACGGAGTGGGTTTGGCAGGAGGGGGGCGAGGGGGCGGAGAAGGACGAAGCCGAGTGTTGACAGAGAATGCAGAAAGCGCCCAGATGACAGGAAGAGTTTCCCGAAAATCTACATTGTTTTTGTGCCGTCAATCGGGTCAGCCTGCTCTATAGGAGTCATTAATAAAAAATGAAGACCTGAAAAGTAGTATAATTTAAGGGACTTCAACCAGAGCAACTATTTGAACTGTACAGTGGCTTGAAAAAGTATTCATACCACTTGAACATTTTGTCACATTACAACCACACACGTACATAGCTGGACAAGAGTTCTTCTGCTTTGTTCCTCTCACTGCATTTAAATGCATTCATTATATTACAGAGAAATAGGTCTCGTTAAAGAGATCCTATTATACTACTTTTCTGGTCTTAATTTCTTGTTAAAAACTGCTATAGAGCAACCTGACACGAATCACATCACAAAAAACTATGTAGATTTTCAGGACACTCTTCCTCTTACCCTAGCGAGCACAGCAGTCTCTCTCTACACACTGCTTTGAGCTTCTCCGCCCCTCCCCCCCTGCTGCAAACCCCGCTCCGTTGTGATTGGTTACCTTCCTTCCAGCAGCGGGAGATTTTCAGGAAGGTGGGGGCATGCAGCCGGAGCTTGCCTGAGCAGCATTACCATACATGGAAACATCCGGGTATGTGACTCACGATACCCAGAAATTTGAACAAGTTATTTCTCGACCGGCTGCCATAGTGTTTAGTGCTCTGCATAGCCACCCCAGACGGTCAGCAGGGAATACGTCGAAATGCATGTACGTAATTATTTGATACGCTAGTATGGTTAAACATGACTATAAATCATTATAACAACGTTTATAGGTCATAAAAGTCGAAAAGTATCATAGGTCCTCTTTAAGGAAAAGAGCACCAAGCCCAACCCAGAGGACCCTGCATAATTTTTTTTATTTTAAATTAATATTTTTATGGAAAATCCATGTGTCTTTCTTCAATAGCTTCTAATTAATCAGACCAAGTGTCTCCAAATTATTTGTTCACACAAAATTCCTCATATTTAGCCTCTTAATTTTCCTCTCAAAGTGCACCAGATTCATGCATTTCACTTTAAAAGGGTGAAAAAAAATCTCCTGGGGGGGCATACCCCCGGACCCCCCTAGGAGGGTCTGGTTCTCCACTGGCTACTATTTTCACCCAGCAGGACATTGGAGGCACTAGCGTAAAAACACTGGGTGTGTGAATGACATTTCACTAGTCAATAATTTGGGCAAGTCTGCCTGCCTATCTTTCTCACTCCGCTGCACACTCAGTCGCTACTATCCATGCTTAAAGGAAGCAGGATTAAAACACTGGATTAAGATGTTAAAATGTATTAAAAAATGTGTTTAAAAAACGCACAATTTTTTTCAGAATGTTTCAAAAATTGTAAAATAATTAAAAGATCTTTCAAAACACAGGGATTTAGAAAAAAAAATTCTCTGAGGGGGGCTCACTCTCTCACACTTTGAAAACCCCTGATCTAAACCATTCCATAGTAGATCTGGCTGTATGTGTAGGGTCATTGTCCTGCTGGAAGGTGAACCTCCACCCCACTCTCAAGTCTGTTGCAGACTCTAACAGGTTGTGTGCCCTGTATTTGGCTCCATCCATCTTCCCATCAACTCTAACCAGCTTCCCTGTCCCTGCTGAAGAAAAGGACCCCCACAGCATGATGCTGCCACCACCATGTTTCACAGTAGAGATGGTGTGTTCAGGGTGATGTGCAGTGTTAGTTTTCCGCCACACATTGCATTTTGCATTATGGCCAAAAACTTCAAGTTTGGTCTCATCTGAATATGCTGTCTCCCCCGAATGGTGTGTTAGAATGGCCCAGTCAAAGTCCAGACCTAAATACAATTTAGAATATCTGGAAGGACTTGAAAATTGCTGTTCACAGACGCTTTCCATCCAATCTGACGCTGAATCTGAAGCTTGAGCTATTTTGCAAAGAAGAATGGGAAAAAATGTCAGTCTGTAGATGTACAAAGCTGGTAGAGACATACCCCAAATAGACTTGGAGCTGTAACTGCAGCGATAGGTGGTTCTACAACGTATTGACTCAGGGGGGCTGAATACTTATGCCTCATTTCCACCGAGTAGAGCGGGTCGGATCGGAGCGGTTCGGTCCGGGTAGTTTGGCTTTTCATTTGTAAAAAGTTGGGTAGGGTACGGTTTAAGCGCACCTAACCGCTCTGAGCCGCTCCAGATCTCAGTACTCCTCCGTAGGGGTACTAGCCGCCTGAAAGCGGGCCGAAAATGCGGAGCTACACACTGCCGTCATTTGATTGGTTGGTCGAAACGAAAGAATCATTTCCGCCATGTGTAGTTATCTCGGCAAGAGTGAAGAGAGTCTGTGTTTTGGTGAAAATGTGAGCACAGCACTGTTTATTGTTTGGTGTTTTTCCTCGTCATTAATAATCAGTTGGTTTAGTTACGTGTCCCACTGCTACGTAGCTGCCGCAGCCAGCACTGTTTGCTCACTGAGTTGCACCGAGCCGTCTCTGTGTGTTTACGCCATAGCCTAGATAGTTTTAGGCTAAATGCACGCTCACAACACGGGGGGAATAAATAAAGAAGCGGCTGGTTTGACCAAGCAAAAACGAGAGACCGCTGGCTTGACCACAGTTGGTCGAAAGAATCATTTCCGCCGTGTGTAGTCACCTCGGCTAGAGTGAAGAGAGTCTTGTTTTGGCGAAAATGTGAGCGCGGCACTGTTTATTGTGTGGTGTTTTTCCTCGTCATTAAAATAATCAGTTGGCTACACTGTGTCCCACTGCTACGATGTCACGTAGCCAGCGCTGTTCGCTCACTGTCTATCAGTTGCACCGAGCAGTCTCTGTGCTCACAACAACACGGGGGGAATAAATAAAGAAGCGGCTGGTTTGACCAAGCAAAAACGAGAGACCGCTTGCTTGACCACAGTTGTTCCACAACCCTATAGTTTGACCCATATTGTGGCGGCGGATATCGCAGTCCAGCCTAAACACCGCCCTACCAGTAAGGGTAGGGTCATAAACCCCGCCCTACCAGTAAGGGTAGGGTCGGCGGTGGAAACAACACCGAGATTCTTAAAAGTGAGCTGTCCCGCTCTGAGCCGCTTTGATCCGACCCGCTCTACTCGGTGGAAATGAGGCATTATGCACGCCACACCTTTCAGTTTTTTATTTATAAAAAAAAATTTGTAAATCATATTTCATTTTCATTCCACTTCACAGTTATGCGCCACTGTGTGTTGGTCTATCACATGAAATCCAAACAAAATAAATGTGCGTGTGTAGTTGTAACGTGACAATGTGAAAAAGTTCAAGGGGTATGAATACTTTCTCAAGCCACTGTATTAATAAAGAGGCTGAAGTGTCAGGACAAGCCTTACCTGACATTTCTTGCAGTTGTACTTGTGGTGCTCAGGGTGGTCTTCCTCCTCCTCCTCCTCCTCTGACTGCTCGCTGTCGCCCGCTGAGATGCCGATCTTCCTGATGAAGTCCTCTCTCTCCTGCTCGTCCATTAAGGCTATGTCCTGGAGACAGAGGAGAGGTCCACATAGGCTGTGTCAAAACCTCATTTAACCAAATGCCATTTAATAACCAGTGACGTGGTTCACCTTTTTCATGTCTTGTGGAGCATTTTGGCCTTTCCATAGCTTGGAATGCCAGGTTAATTAACACTTGCCTGTTTCCTTACATTGATTTGTGTTTATATTGGCCTCTAATCAGGTCTTACATGATCATAAGATGATATTAGAGCAGAATGGCAAGCTGATTGAGCATGTATTCCATATCCTTGATATCAGACATCAGGTTCATCCATTAGTTAACTAGTAAAAGCCTAACTAACTAGTTCCCTAGTTGGACTATTTCTGGACTTTACTAGTTAACTAGTACGATTCCAAAATGTATACTACTTAACTAGTGTAAGCCAAAGTGCGCACTAGTTAACTTGTAGCACACAATGCTAATGAGGAGGAGGGGACAGAGGGATTCAAGGCTTCTCATTGGCTGCTCAGTTCAAATTAAAAGATACAAACAAATCAGGTCTCAGGATGTTTTCCTTATCCCACCTACTTCATTTGAATGTTGCACAGTAGTAAACAAGTTGGCCTGAGGAACAGCAACTAGTGGACTAGTGGCTGCAGCTTACATGTTAACTTGTCAAGGTAAAACTAGTGAACTAGTTGATGCCTCTTTGGACCTTACTAGTTTACTACTGCGGTGGTGCAGTGGAATGTAAACCTTAACTTGTATTTAGTTGTGTTGAACTAGTATGGTTGGAACGCCAACTAGTGAACAGAAAATATCAACTAGTGTGACAAAAAACCTAACATGCTGAAGAAATGTCTCACTAGTGGTGCCCAGTCACTTACTACTGCCGAGTGAGGCTCAGCTAGTTAAATTAAAGACCTCGCATGGAAAATAAATGTCCAACATGTTTGGGTGAAATGTTTTACATGTTCAGGACAGAGTCCAACTAGTAAGACAAAATGTCTTCCACTAGTTATCTAGTGAGGAATACATCAGTGTCACTAGTTAACTAGTAACTCTTAACTCTTTTGAACCTTACTAGTTAAGTAGTAAGATAACGTGTGTACCTTACTGAGTACACACGTTATCTTCTGAATCTGCCACTTCAAATCAAACATGTATTGACATATGAACAGACATAGCTGCATTAGACCAATGTTCCTATTAAGACTGCTTGAAATAATCCAGCCATGGCAACAGGAAAAAACGTATTAATTTCCAAACCGGCAAACAAAAGCAGTTTGAGGTAGAGTTAAGTATGCTCATTTTAATTACTCTTGATACGTTTGTCCTAATTATATAATTCATGATCCTGGCATGGCTAATTAGTAGTTTTGAGATTGATTGTATGTGTGGTACTAGCCTATATTAATACCATAATAGGATTGTTCTTTCTGCCGCTCCACACAGAGCTGGATAGATTTTCATTTCTGATGTAGTAGTTGGTAGGAAACTATCTTTGATTTAAAAATTCCTTTAAAATAAATTCCTTTATTTATTACTCAAATGTGAAATGTGCGTCACATGAGATAAGCATTTAGAATTATTAGGCAAGTTGTATTTTTGAGGATTCATTTTATTATTGAACAACTACAGTGCTCTCGGTCAATCCCAAATGTTAATGAACCTAAACCTGAATGTTTACGAAAGTAAAAGTGAGGTTTTGTCTTTCTTACAAGAATATACATATATGTGCACAATTATTAGGCAACTATTAGTATGCAGAATTATTCTGCAACTAAATAAAAAAACTAAAATGTTCCCATCTCACTTGTTTATTGTCATCTGTTAAAGTGAGAATAATAAAACAACTCAAAATTTACAAATAAAAATGTCCGACATGTCAACAAAAAAAAAATCAGTGACCAATATAGCCACCCTTCTTTTCAATAACTGTCACAAGCCTTCCATTCATGGAGTCTGTCAGTTTCTTGATCTGTTGACGATCAACTTTTTGTGCAGCAGCAACCACAGCCTCCCAGACACTGTTCCGAGAGGTGTACCGATTTCCTTCACTGTAAATATCCCGTTTAAGCAGGGCCCACAGGTTCTCAATAGGGTTTAAGTCAGGTGAGGAAGGGGGCCATGTCATTATTTTTTCATCCTTAAGGCCTTTATGCCTTATGATATTATTTTTCTGTGTATACTTTATTTTGGAGGAGTAGCCTGGCATATTTCTTAATGTAAATACACTTTATATGTTGGTATTATAACAAGTAAATGGGATGGGTCCAACAGAGACATGGTAGAGTTCCATGCATTCTTAAAGGTGAAGTAAGCGATATATTTAGGTTAATATACGTATTAAATAGCTCTATATTCATACAGTGATCACTTATATAGTGTGCGCGTTTCATACCTCCGATCTCTCAGTCACCCGCTCTGCATGTAATCGGCAAATTAAATTGTTCGGGATCCCGAAAGTGGAATCCAATCAGAAGAAAGAACGCTACAAATCTCACTGCCGGTGCACCCGCAGAGCAACAGATGGGTGAATGTTTAGGAGCAGATAAAAATCCTTCCCATTGTCTGTTTTGATGGTTTTTATCATGTTTTATCACACTTATGGATCTGAGATGATGCTAGATAACTTGCTGCTTGAAGACCGCAGTGCATTAATGAGTTGACGTAGGGACGAGGAAGGGGACTGCTAACTGCAGTCACTGACAGGAAGTTAGCTAAAAGAACCATTCCACTTACCGCACCTTTAACACCATTTGAAATATCCTGATATTAACAGTAGGCTAAACAACAAACTTGACTATACTTGGCATACCCCGAGTTGACATTCGCAAGAATATAAATGTATGCGTGGCATCTGTGTACATGTTTTGTTTCATTTGGGGAAAGGCCTCCACCCTGAGCGCTCTCACCTTGAAGTGAACGTGAATGTGATCGCGAAGGACGTCCACACGGAAGAACTTGCGGGCGCAGATCTCACAGGTGTACTTCTTATCACCGTGGGTCAACAGATGTTTGTTCATGTTACTCCTGCAGGAGAACACCTGGACACACACACACACACACACACACACACACACACACACACACACGCACGTCACTGGGGAAGCACTTTTTCTGTGCGTTTATTTCTTTTGTTTTTATACCTATTATATTTCATTGTTTCCCCCAGAAATTGCACTGCATTTCTCTTTATTATGATATTCTAATGTTTTTCTGTGCTTAGGTCTGCATGCCTTTCCTCTTACTGGAAATAGGTTCTGCTTTATTATTCCTTGTTAAGCAACTTGAAACAGAGTTAAGAAATATGCTGCTGGGCGCAGGGCTCACCTTGCCACAGATGGGACATGGTGACGGCTCCTTCCTGTACTTGGTCCCTTCTTCTCCATTGGCCTCCAGATCCTCTCTCTTCATGTGCTTTGGTCCTGCACAGATGCATTGGTGTTTTATTTCAAACAAAAAGTCCCAGTAAATTAAATGGTGACATGCAAGTAAAGGTGTAGTTGTGTTGTAGGTCATGAATTAGAATTCTTTTTACTTAGCTATATTTATTTATATATCTTATGCCTCGTTTCCACCGAGCAGAGCTGCTAGGTTTGGTGCGGCTCAGTACGCTTATTTTGGCGTTTCCATTGCCAAAAGTTGGGTTCCAAAATAAGTGAGCTGAGCCGCTCTGAGCTGCTCCTTTTTTTCAGTACAGCTAGGCACTGCCGTCCGTTGATTGGTCGAAATAATAATTTCCGTGTTAAACCGATGTGTGTAGTCACCTCATCAAGAATGAAGAGTCTTGTGTTTAGGGAGAAATTACGGTTTATTGTGTGGTGTTTTTCCTCTTCATTTTCTCAATCAGTGGGCTACACTGTGTCACCATAGTTACGTAGCTGCCGCGGGCCCTTGGCCAGTGCTGTTCGCTCACTGTGGCTGTTGGCTTGCAGTGCACCAAGCAGTCTGGTCCTTCTCGTGTGCATTTACCGGCGTAATGCATTCACGATACGGGGGGAATAAATAAAGGAGCGGCTGGTTTGACCAAGCAAAAGCGAGAGACGGCTGGCTTGACCACAGTCGTTCCACGGCCCGATACTTTGACCAATATTCTGGCAGAAGAAATCGGCGTCCAGCCTAAAAGGTGCGAACACACTGCACTGGCCGCGCGGCGAGATTACATACAAAGTCAATGTACTAGCGCGTTGCCGCGCGTCCAGCCAAGAATCGGCGTCCAGCGGTGGGCGTTTCCGCGGCGCGTGGCCGCGCCTCAGCGAAGGTGCGTGGATCAAAGGAGCGACCATTTGCGGCGCGGCGACCATTTGCGGCGCGGCGAACATATGCGGCGAACGCAGAAGATGAAAATATTGATATTGATAATAGCCAATCAGCGTTGAAATTGCCCGGTGGTCTGCAAGACGAGGTGGGCGTGTGGAGAGTGAGGATATTGGGCTTCCATTGCATTCTGCAAATATGTGTATTTTGCATCTATGTAGGTAGGTAGCGCCGGTTAGCATAGTGAAACTCACCCAGCTGTGTGCTGTTCCGGAGGATAATATGAACCAAAACTTGACGGCAGTGTCCGTGTGGAATTCCAATATAGTACAGCGAAGCACCGGTGTTGTCCTCCGTCAGCCGGCACACTTTCACTTTCAGGTAGGCTGATGTCTGCCTTTATTTTTGCCGCTGAGCACACAATGCTGTTGTTAATGTGTTTAGTATGTTGCTGAATTGCTGTTAATGTGTGTGTATTTGTGATCGGGGTGCGTCTTCATGCAGTTTTAATGCTATTTGTGCCATGACTGCCGCTGGTTACACAGCGTACCTACATCTGTCTTTTGGCACAGCTGGACCATGTTGTTGTTGTTGTTGTTGCACCGTAAGTGTGACGGGTCTGATCTCAGAAACGGCGTCGGCATTAGGAATATATGACCCAATATGATCAAGCGGCGAGCCTGTTGCGTTCACGCGGCCAACCGCCGCAGGGGGCGAGTGCAGTGTGTTCACAGCTTAAACCCCTCCTACCTAAAGGATAGGATCATAAACCCCGCCTACCTAAAGGATAGGATCATAAACCCCGCCTACCTAAAGGATAGGGTCATAAACCCCGCCTACCTAAAGGATAGGGTCATAAACCCCGCCTACCTAAAGGATAGGATCATAAACCCCGCCTACCTAAAGGATAGGGTCATAAACCCCGCCTACCTAAAGGATAGGGTCATAAACCCCGCCTACCTAAAGGATAGGATCATAAACCCCGCCTACCTAAAGGATAGGGTCATAAACCCCGCCTACCTAAAGGATAGGATCATAAACCCCTCCTACATAAAGGATAGGGTCATAAACCCCGCCTACCTAAAGGATAGGGTCATAAACCCCTCCTACCTAAAGGATAGTGTCATAAACCCCTCCTACCTAAAGGATAGGGTCATAAACCCCGCCTACCTAAAGGATAGTGTCATAAACCCCTCCTACCTAAAGGATAGGATCATAAACCCCTCCTACATAAAGGATAGGGTCATAAACCCCTCCTACCTAAAGGATAGGGTCATAAACCCCTCCTACATAAAGGATAGTGTCATAAACCCCTCCTACCTAAAGGATAGGGTCATAAACCCCGCCTACCTAAAGGATAGTGTCATAAACCCCTCCTACCTAAAGGATAGGATCATAAACCCCTCCTACATAAAGGATAGGGTCATAAACCCCTCCTACCTAAAGGATAGGATCATAAACCCCTCCTACATAAAGGATAGGGTCATAAACCCCTCCTACCTAAAGGATAGGGTCATAAACCCCGCCTACCTAAAGGATAGTGTCATAAACCCCTCCTACCTAAAGGATAGGATCATAAACCCCTCCTACATAAAGGATAGGATCATAAACCCCTCCTACCTAAAGGATAGTGTCATAAACCCCTCCTACATAAAGGATAGGGTCATAAACCCCTCCTACATAAAGGATAGGGTCATAAACCCCTCCTACCTAAAGGATAGGGTCATAAACCCCGCCTACCTAAAGGATAGGGTCATAAACCCCTCCTACATAAAGGATAGTGTCATAAACCCCTCCTACATAAAGGATAGTGTCATAAACCCCGCCTACCTAAAGGATAGGGTCATAAACCCCGCCTACCTAAAGGATAGTGTCATAAACCCCTCCTACATAAAGGATAGTGTCATAAACCCCGCCTACCTAAAGGATAGGGTCATAAACCCCGCCTACCTAAAGGATAGTGTCATAAACCCCTCCTACCTAAAGGATAGTGTCATAAACCCCGCCTACCTAAAGGATAGGGTCATAAACCCCGCCTACCTAAAGGATAGTGTCATAAACCCCTCCTACCTAAAGGATAAACCCCTCCTACCTAAAGGAAACGCTCGCCAGATCTAGTGTTACGGCCTCCACACACATCCTACCTCTACTGAGCATCTGACTTTTTGTCACTGACCGTGTAATCAACCTAGAGCGGACACACATCCAACCTCAGACGCACTGCTGATGCCCGTCAGAGGCACGTCTGCACCTCAGGAGGAGGAGCCTATTTTTTTCTGAGAGTCGCACGTCTCTCTCGGGTCTCTCTGCTTTAACTGATAAGCTGCATTCCAATAGTAGTTGCACTTCCCCTCGTTCATTTACCCTCAGCCCTTGGTATGACGTAACAGCATACGTTGCACGGAGGGAACTTGGAGAGCGGAGGGAGACTGGGCGGGGGAGGAGCGGAGGATTTAAATGGAACCCACTTGCCCACTTGCCCTTGTAGTCGCAATGGACCGTCAGTTACATAGGTAAATCTGAATGCAAATAATACAGAATTATAACATTCTGCTAAGGTAGCCTATGTTGCAGAAAGCCATTTCCATAGCATAACAAACATTGAATTTCGACAGGGTAACTCAGATTATCAAGATATTGTTACTTAAACATGTAAATTGTTTGCTCCGACATATTTTCTTATTTATGTTAGTTTCAACCAAAAACATTTGTTTTAAATAGTCCTCTAATTGGCAGCCATCGGTGTTATAGCAGCAATGTGTAAACTGCAATACATTCAGTGTAGCAAAGGATTGTTCGTATGGAAATAGGATAGCCTAATTGAGGCTTTTTGGAATATATTTATATATATATATATATTTGTCCTGCGGGTGGCCGCGATGTCCCTAAAAGCATAGTCTACCGGAAAATAAAAGGAGAAGAAGAAGAAGACGAACTGCAATGCACTGTGGGTGATATCCACCTCGAAGTGACCATGGATGTTCACTTGATCACTCAGCCCTCCGAGGGTCTATATCACCAAGTTCACTTCAGTTTCCAGACAATTGGAACGACACTTAAGATGGCGGCGGGGATTCCCCCGAGGGCAAGTGAACGAGGGCATGTTGAACGGGTATTGGAACGCAGGGATAGAGAAATACTCTGCTGAGAGTCATATTGACTTCATACCAGCAGCTTTCGCTGTAGTTTCACCATTTCCTGGTGTGTCCCTTTCAAAATAAAACTTCCAACAAGCGAAAATGTGAAAAAAAAAGGAAAAAAAAAAAGGCAATGGGGCGCACGGATTACTGTCCAGACTCAATATTAGACTGAATATAAATCATATGCATCATACATGACATGAAAGAACTTCATTTTTAATGGGAATTATCTTTGAAAACTCTATGTAGAAAGATAGGGCTTTTAGAAGCAGCGCTGCAGCAGCAGCTGCTGCTGCTGAGACGTTCTATGTGTGTCCGTTGTATGTGTGCGAGAGAGGCAGCAGTAAGGTAAGGTGACGCGCTCCAGAGGTAGACGCAGGATGTGTGAGGAGGCCGTCAGAGAACTGAGCCGCTCTGAGCCACACTGACCCGAGCCGCCATGCTGGGTGGAAACTTTCCCTTTTATTCATACTATATCATTTTACTTTTACTGGTATTTTAACTATTATTGAGTTACCAAGTCTTAGTGTTTTATTTACTTTTACTTATTTATTTATATTGCACTTTTTAATATTTATTTTACTTCTCCTGCTGGGAGATTTTGCTATAATGTATTTTTAGTAAGTTATACTGCTCTGCGAGGCCTTTCCGGCTTCTCCCGTCTTTGGGCGGGATGGGGTGAGAGGTTGGGGGAGGGGCTGGTGATATAGCTGTCTTTTCTCTTCTTCTTTTTATGTATGCTTTAACCTTTTTGTGTATGAAAAGTGCTATATTAATAAAGATGTATTTGATTTGATGTGAGATGTAAAGGTGCTGCCTGTGTGTGTGCTGTGTTGGGCCTCACCCAGGCCGTGCCTGCGGTGGTGCTCCTGCATGACGTCCTTGCGGTAGAACATCTTGTTGCAGACCTCACAGGAGTACAGCTTCTCCCCATGCTTCTTCTTGTGCTTGGACAGGTTGCTGTTGGTGGAGAAGAAGCGGGAGCAGATATCACACTGGAACGTCTTGTCGTCTGCAAAGACAAGAAGAAGATGGAATGAATGAAACAATCCAACATGGGTAACACGGGTGTGTGATTAGAAAGACATTTCTCAAGGCCAAAATCATGCCTCGTTACTGAGCAGCACAGTTCGGTTCAGCAGGGCACGGATAACCTAGACCTGGCTTGCGTTTCCTTTGCCAACAGCACCCTTACTTGGTCGGCAGGGTTTTGCCGGACCACGATAGTCTCATTCAAAGTACACACAGACTAAGAACCAAGAGAGGATACTTTACTGTCCCTGGGGGAAATTCATTGTTCACTCTATACACAGATACAGCCCAATGTACAGACATGAAAACAGGACCAATACATTATGGAGAGATGTCAGCGTGATGAGCAGCCTGTCACACAGGATGGCGCTAAGAGAAGTTTTAGGGGTGAACTGTCACCTCTCCAACTACTAGCCCACACTCCAGGTTTGGTCCATACTGGACTTGAACCAGCGACCCTCCGGTCTCTAGCCCAAGTCCCCACAGACTGAGCTGGTCTATGCTATAGCTGTAGTAGTTACGTAATGATCATGACATCATATCAGCGGGACACAGTGTAGCCCGCCAATAACATCAACCAAGAGGAAAAACCCCACACAATAAACAAAGAACTGTGCGCCGACATCTTTCCCTTCACTCTTGCCGTAGTGACTACACACAGCGGTTTATCTCTTGAGTGGAAATAATGACTATCTTGACCAATCAATGTGCTGCAGTGTGTAGCTCCACCCCTCTGTGCCCGAAAGAAAAGGGGGGAGAGAAAATAGTTCCGGCACGGTTGGCTTACTTTTGCCTCATTTCCACCGAGTAGAGCGGGTCGGATCGGAGCGGTTCGGTCCGGGTAGTTTGGCTTTTCATTTGTAAAAAGTTGGGTAGGGTACGGTTTAAGCGCACCTAACCGCTCTGAGCCGCTCCAGATCTCAGTACTCCTCCGTAGGGGTACTAGCCGCCTGAAAGCGGACCGAAAATGCGGAGCTACACGCTGCCGTCATTTGATTAGTTGGTCGAAAGAATCATTTCCGCCATGTGTATTCATCTCGGCAAGAGTGAAGAGAGTGTTTTGGTGAAAATGTGAGCACAGCACTGTTTATTGTTTGGTGTTTTTCCTCGTCATTAATAATCAGTTGGTTTAGTTACGTGTCCCACTGCTACGTAGCTGCCGCAGCCAGCACTGTTTGCTCACTGAATGCACCGAGCCGTCTCTGTGTTTACGCCATAGCCTAGATAGTTTTAGGCTAAATACACGCTCACAACACGGGGGGAATAAATAAAGAAAGCGGCTGGTTTGACCAAGCAAAAACGAGAGACCGCTGGCTTGACCACAGTTGGTCGAAAGAATCATTTCCGCCGTGTGTAGTCACCTCGGCTAGAGTGAAGAGAGTCTTGTTTTGGCGAAAATGTGAGCGCGGCACTGTTTATTGTGTGGTGTTTTTCCTCGTCATTAAAATAATCAGTTGGCTACACTGTGTCCCACTGCTACGATGTCACGTAGCCAGCGCTGTTCGCTCACTGTCTATCAGTTGCACCGAGCAGTCTCTGTGCTCACAACAACACGGGGGGAATAAATAAAGAAGCGGCTGGTTTGACCAAGCAAAAACGAAAGACCGCTGGCTTGACCACAGTTGTTCCACAAGTAGTTTGACCCATATTGTGGCGGCGGATATCGCAGTCCAGCCTAAACCCCGCCCTACCAGTAAGGGTAGGGTCATAAACCCCGCCCTACCAGTTATGGTAGGGTCCGCGGTGGAAACAACACCGAGATTCTTAAAAGTGAGCTGTCCCGCTCTGAGTCGCTCCGATCCGACCCGCTCTACTCGGTGGAAATGAGGCATTTGGCATCCTTTCCTAGATGTGGGCCGGGCCACAACCTAACTGCCTTGCTCAGTGAGGGGAGACTTAACATTGTAAACAAATAAAAGCACCACGCTACCTGTCCGGCAGTTGTGGAACTTTAGGGCATTTTCCAGGCGAAAGGATTTCTCACACGTGTTGCATTTATATCTGTAGTCTTGGTCAGGCTGTTGAGAGGCACAGAAGAAGATTGATTGATAGATAGATTGATTGATTGATTGATTGATTGAATTTATTTCAGACATATCAAAAAAAAAACATAACAAAATGAAAAGCATGAAAATACAATAAAGAAAAATTATGTTTAAATTATTTTACAAAAAATAAAAAACATAACAATTTACAGATATTGATGATATGCCTGAAAAGGAGCAGGAAGAAGTATGAACTTATTTAATCCTACCCCTTTTCCACAGCTCAAAAAACAATATTTATTATATTAGCTTCTTGTATTCCTTATAATCTCTATACAATATATCTACACAATTGGTGATACTATCTTTGATATTTACAATACATACATATATACTACTTGATATACTATGATTTTTTATAATTTATATAAGATGATTTATGAAGACATGAGCCAGCAGTGTGTTAACAGTGTGGAGCGCTGTACTCACCAGGTTCTTACTGTGCTTATAAGAGATGTGCTGCTTCAGACTCTCCTTTCTGCTGAACAGCTTGTCACATTCATCACATTTGAACAGCTTATCCCCTGGGAGAAATGTAAAGGGATCGGTTCAAACTAAAACATCTACCTACACCTCCATGTTATTGTATACGAAACATGCAAGCAGGTCAGTTAATTAAGTCAATTATACACATGGCACATTGAAATTTGTCTTTTTCGCATATCCCCTCAAGTTCTTCCACTTTGGAGGGGGTCAGAGCGCAGGGTCAGCCATAGTACAACGCCCCTGTGGAGCAATTTGGGGTTAAGTGTCTTTTTTTAATTTTAATTTTAATTTTTTTTATTTAATTTTTAATTTTTTTTATTTATACAGGTATATCCCATTGAGTCCGAAGGACACAATGGTAGGGATGGTGGGCACCGTAGATGTTATACCAGCCACCAGTAGTTTTACTACTAACACCCGGTGCCGGGGATCCAACCAGAGACCTCATGGTTACTGGGAGGAGGAACCAGAGACATCATGGTTACTGGGAGGAGGAACCAGAGACCTCATGGATACTGGGAGGAGGAACCAGAGACCTCATGGTTACTGGGAGGAGGAACCAGAGACCTCATGGTTACTGGGAGGAGGAACCAGAGACCTCATGGTTACTGGGAGGAGGAACCAGAGACCTCATGGATACTGGGAGGAGGAACCAGAGACATCATGGTTACTGGGAGGAGGAACCAGAGACCTCATGGTTACTGGGATGAGGAACCAGAGACCTCATGGTTACTGGGAGGAGGAACCAGAGACCTCATGGATACTGGGAGGAGGAATAAGAGACATCATGGTTACTGGGAGGAGGAACCAGAGACCTCATGGTTACTGGGAGGAGGAACCAGAGACCTCATGGTTACTGGGAGGAGGAACCAGAGACCTCATGGTTACTGGGAGGAGGAACCAGAGACCTCATGGTTACTGGGAGGAGGAACCAGAGACCTCATGGTTACTGGGAGGAGGAACCAGAGACCTCATGGTTACTGGTTGGCCCCTCTTTCCTCTAGGCCATCTTACCACCACCTGGTGCTGAATACAAAGAAGAAAAAGAGGAGGCTTGCTTCCAGCCTGCGTGTGTACCATGGGATCTGACGTGTCTGTTGAGGTTGCTGCTGTTCTGGAAGACCTTGTTGCAGAAGGAGCAGCGGTACACTCTCTTGTGCTCCCTGGCTTTGTGTCTCTTGAGGCCAGCCATGCTGTCTGCTGGGCTGCTGCTCTCTGCTGCTGCCTCACTGCTCTCCATCCGGGGCTTCACATCTGAACACATGGGATAGCCATGTTGGAGATAATTACAAATCAGATAACTATACATATTGGCAGATATTCTCCTCCTTTTTTTTTAAAGTTCACAATGTATTTGGTTAATAATGAAGATGCTGTATTTCAGGGAGATAATACTTGAAAGTTAAACCATAAACTGTATGTATTCTGTAAAATATAGTAAATAGAGGAATCTGTGTAGGAATCGGAATACGAGAAATGTTCTGTTTTTTCATTATGGGGGTGCGCGTGATGTAGTTGTTAAGAGCCCCCCCTACATGGTAGTTTAGGCACAGGTGGTACAACCATAGTACAACATGCTCATGTTGAGGCTAGCATGTTAAAGTAGCAGGTATAATGTTAAGTTTGTCTTGACAGAGTTACAGTGATGGCAGACACAGTTGAATAACAAGCTTTCTCTGATGTGAAATCGTCACTGTTAGATTGTTGAATGTCAGAACACAATAGTGGGCCTGCAATGGGCTGAATGAGCTATCACAAATCTTTGTGCTTATCCATGATGTCATCATATGATGTCACCGGGGTTGGCCTGTATATGTAGCTGTGTACTGTTGTCATGTTCATAAGGCTGACTCACCCTTGTTCTTGCTGGCTGCGGCTCCAGGCCTGCGCCCCTTGGCTCTCCTGCCCCGGCAGTGCGCTCTCTTTGGGGCGCGTGGTGGCGCTGCAGGGGGCTCACCCTCCTCTTCATCGGGGCCCAACAGGCTTTGGTCCTGGGGGAGGAGAGGGTCGGCTGGAGCCTCTGGTACCGTCTTCACCTCATCCAGAAGACTCAGCATGTTGCCTATGATCAACCAATCAGAGTGTGACACCATGACACACCTTTTCATTACTGTTTTAATGGGTAAACAATGTGGCTTCCACTCCTGTTGGTAAAAAAACAGCTAAAAACTACCATCTAGTGCAATGTCAATTTTAAAGTGGATGCTTTGAATGATCTTACCTGCATTGTTTTCTTCATCCACTGGGGGCATGTGGGCTCCAGCGTTCTCTGTGCTCTCTGATTGAGCAGAGGGAGACATGACATCGGGGGCTAGAGATGGTTGAAGTGGAGGCCTTAGCATGGGCCTCTCCATCTTCTTGGCGTAGAAGGCTCCGTACCAGACCCTCAGCTCTGTCCCCGGGAGCACATCCTGGGAGGCAAACAGCATGGGGCAAAAAAGGAAGAACACACCAGTGTCGTGTTAGAAATGAACAGCCTGATGAATGAATGTCTGGACTGTTGAGCCTTCTTTCCACTGAGCAGTGCAGTTCGGTTCAGCACAGTATATATTTATTTGCATTTCTACTGTTAATAATTGGGAAAGGTACTGAAATAAGCAAACTGTGCTGTTCCTATTTTTGTCACCCTTTCGTTGGGGTACCAAGCCCTCCCAAAGAGGCCCAAAAGGGTGGAGCTACACACTGCAGTCCGTTGATTGGTCGACAGAATCATTATTTCCATGTGAGACATTAAAAGGTCAAGTAAGCGATATATTTATGTTAATATAAGTGTTAAATCGCTCTATATCCATACAGTCATCACTTATATAGTGTGCACGCTTCATAACACAGGTCTCTCAGTCAGCCGCTCTGCATGTAATCGGCAAATAAACTTTTCTGGTATCCCACAACCTAATATCCAATCAGAAGAGAGAACGCTACACATGGGTACGTCTCTCTGCCGGTGCACGTGCAGAGAGCGACAGAGGGGTGAATGTTTATGCGCCTACAATGGCGGAGCAGGTAAAAATCCTTCCCAATGTCTGTTTTGCTGTTATTTTATCATGTTTTATCACACTTACGGATCTGAGATGATGCTAGAAGACCGCAGTGCATTAACGTGGTGATGTAGGGACGAGGGAGGGGAATGCTAGCTGCAGTCACTGACAGGAAGTTAACTAAAAGAACCATTTCGCTCACAGCACCACTGCTAGGTGTGGTCACCTTGGCGACAGTGAAGAGTCTTGTGTTTAGAGAAAATGTACGCACACAGCTCTTTTGTTCATTCTGTGGTGTTGCTCCTCTTCATTTAATCAAACCAGCAGCATAAAACCCCGGCTATCAAGTAAGGGTGCTGTCGGCAGTGGAAACACAAGCCAGATCAAGGGTAAATGCTGTTCCGTGCCGAACCAAACTGTGCTGTGGAAACGAGGCATTGTTCTAGGACGGATGGATGCACATACCTGAGAGGTGTTGAAGTACACCTCGTCATCCTGCTGGTAGGCAGTCAGATTCTGGTGCTGGAGCTCGGTGGCAGGGCGGACCAACATCATCCAGTTGCAGTCTTCTTCATTGCTGGAGTCAAAGCACACCACCACGCCATCCCTCTGGAAGATCTGCACACAACACTAACAAGCTTAAAACAACAAAGGAAAAACCCCTAGCCATGATAGAACCCAGTGTGTCCTCTTTATGGACTTGGTCAGGATTCAAGTTTCAATTTAAGATTCAAGATGGTTTATAGGTCATCTTCACAATAACTACAGCAGAAGTCATGGACATGAAAGTCTCAAGTCCCAGGCTCCTCTCAACAAAATATAGAAGAAGAACATGTATGACAGAAACACACAAGTGAAGAGAGCAACACCTGAGACAGTAGAATGCAAAATAAAGTGAAGTTAAATGTAGACAAAATAGAATACGTACATGGAAATAAAAATAAATAGTGAAATAGTATTTGATCAGGCCTTACCTTGAGAGGGAAGACTCCGTCCCTGTCCAGGTGTGAAACCCTCTTAGCCTCAAAGGGGCCGAAGCGCGTCCTCTTGACCTGCTGCTGCAGCACAAACACTCCCTCCTGCCCCCCACACAGCCCTCTGATCTGCAGACTGCTGGGTAGAGACGACCTGGCCCGGGACAAGGCAACACAGAAAGGATCAAATCATTGGTATGATATCCCCAGCCCTTCACCCAGTGCTATGTGAATACGGTAACTCCATCATATTTAGTTATTTTTTATATAGGCATCTCAAAAATAAGATGTGGATTTTTGCATGAGGATAGAAAAGTAGCTTGTGTGGGGTGGAGCTCTAAAGTCGACAGAAAGCCAACTGTCTGCAATGGTCTGCTAACTCACACAACCTCTCTTCAAGGCTGAAAAAATGAACAACATGACACTTGTTAAAGGCTTTGTATTTTCATTCCCCCTGTCCACCAGGAGGTCAGGCTCAATTTACACAAGTAGGTTTGCAGTGGCTTGGTTGAGGACACATCAGGTTTCCTAATAAATGAAGCGTTCCTACAGTGAGAGAGAGACACTCACCGGGCCCTGCTGAGGACAAAGGAGTCCTGGACCGTCACCAGAGGGCCCAGCTCAGGGCATTCAGAGTCATGGTACTGGCCACAGTCCTCACACCCTGCAACACACACACACACACACACACACACACACACACACACACACACACACACACACACACACACACACACACACACACACACACACACACACACACACACACACACACACACACACACACACACACACACACACACACACACACACACACACCTGTCAGCACAGCTCAGGCTCACACTTGGTAGGCTACAGTAAAGAGATGGATTTATACTCACAGATGAACTCATCTGGCGTCTGCTCAGCCATTATGCCAACCTACAAGTAAAGGACAGGGTGGTTTAAATCATGTCACTTATAAGGTAATATGAGGAGGGAGCTGATCAGCATAAGTACTGCAGAACGTCTTAGAAAATAGCACTTGTTCATGAGGGAGCTAGTGTTAGTGTCTGAACTTCCAAGCCCGCATTCAAATGTAACCTGGGACACTTCAGTCTGTTAGCACCAGACCTCGCAGCTAAACGGCAGTATAATATGACAACATGTAGCCTCCCGCTTTGTGGCAGGAGCGCCATAGTCTGAGGCATGCACATTAACGTATGCAGTCCACCCAGAGGATGGGATCCGGGATTTGACGCGCTCCCAAACTCCAGCCGGGTTTTAACTCCGATCAGAGCTGCTACTCTTCAGTCAAATGTAACAAAGAACAGGCGGCATGGCGGATGGACCGGAGACGCAGAGAATCAGACTGGAGTCGATGCTCTTAAACGCCACACAGGCGGCAGAGGAGGCTACTCCAGAGCGGCTGGAGCGAAGCGGACACACCGGCTGCACCGTCAACACCAAACTGCGTGGCCAATTTGTTGAAAAGCGACTTACGTTTAAGGGAAAACAAGTTACCTTTTCTGCAAAAGACCCTTCATTTATCGAATCCTGACTCCGGGTTCCAATCCGCTCCAGAAAGCGCGCAGGACCGGAAACGAACAGCGCCCAGTGCATCATGGGGACTGTAGTTTAGTTGGGAATGGAGCAATGCAACCTAATGAGCCTGTTCGTTAGTAGGCCCACTAGTATTTTTAGCATTTTAACATTTCAGTCGCACCTGTTCTTAATTCAAATAAACGTTGTATGTTAATATAGCCTGTAAATGTTCCTATAATGAACGGCTGTATCATGAGCCAAGGACAATTCACGCAGGTTACAACGCTACAATAATTAAAAAGTTGACTTAATAAAATTCAGCCAGTGGCACCACAATCTCAGTTATTCAATCAATAATATTTATTGCCCAAAATGAAATAACTCCATATGTATATTAGTTACAATCCCTGCAGGGACATTTCTGACATTCTGCAACAACAGATAAAATCAGTTTCTGTGCACAGAGCAAATGGCAATAAAAAAAAATAACATCAGGAAGCAGTTTATTAATCACATGCAGCCCTACTGCTTACTGAATGCATAACAGGCTACCGTGAGCATGGGCCCACAAGCTGAGCGGGATTCAAACAACCAGTTTCCCCCCTGCATTCCTCAGTGTCTGTACTGTCTCCAGACAGACTGCAGACGGATCACAGCCACACCATGGACTGTTAATACACTGACAGGCTCTACAGGAGAGGCTTGTCATCAACATCAAGTGAGTGCTTTTATTTCTAAAAGTCTAATAATGGAAACACTCTGTTAACAGATATGTTTTGTGCATAGGCTTTTTGATTACAGTTGGCGCAGGGACATGGGTATAAACTGGTCTCTCAGAGCCAGGTCTATAACAGTTCACTACAGTCCTGTGGCTTGAGTGACGGCTGGGTGCATTCCTGGGTCCCAACCGTGACACCATCCACCAGAATGAGTGTGTGATCCGCTTAGTTTCTCTGAGAGGAAATTCACTTATTGAAGAAACAGTAGTTAACATGATGTACGGAGAAAATCTCTTCAACAAGCTGCTCACAAAGAAGAAAATACAATCATTAGCTGGGTAAAAAAAAAGGAAGATAAAAAGTAGCCAAACTTAATTGGTTGCTTCCAAAAGGTGTTCACACTAGTCTCCTGTTCAAAGCTACATCTTTAAAAACTATAAAAAACAACATGGAGACTGAAGATCTCACTGGGATGAACTGCAGGGTTCAGAAATGAGAGTCAAACATATTTGCTTTAGTGGGTAATGCGACTATGTATGGCAGAGTGCAACATCACAGTCCCTGGATAAGAGTTCATTCAATAATTCCCTTTGGACACAGTAGCGACCCCTGCTGATCCCAGTAGTGTACAGGAGGGATCTGACAGGAATACAAAGGGTTGCATGTCATCTGAAAACACTGCAGAGTGAAGTAAACATGACAGCCAAACCTTTCTGCCTTTTATTCTCCTTTTGTAAAGATTTTCTGGAACTCTTGTTAACGGACGTGTTGCATGATAACACCACCTCTGTAAGGCCAATCCCCAATGACTGGTTTTGATATCTTGCTTTGACATTTGTGCAGATCACCTTAACAGCTCTTAATATGCACATTCCATATAGCTGTTGTTTTGATCTTGATTTGGGTATACATTTACAAGGATTTAAATGAATTGATACATACCATATTTCATAGTGTTAGTGTCAAAAAGTAGTCATATTCCTATCTCCTATTTGCACCTGTCTTTGCAGTAAAAAGATGATCTCCCTTTGTTAATGTGTTGAACACAAATGTCTATCACCAGAGTAGTATTGTCATTGCACTTTAAATAAAAATGTACTAAAATTGTGCAAATCATACAAATGCCTCTCTTCTCTTGGTCTTAGGTCCTGTTTGGCCCACCGTAGAGAACCTTACGCTTTGCAGCCAGTCTCTTCAGTCTGCGACAAGCCCACAAAAGCACTTAAAAAAGATTTCAAATAAAAGAAACATGCTAAAATAATATCTCTCTGAAACACCGTTGTTCCCAGACAGGAGAGCCTCTCTTCCACACGCTTGATTTGAGTGGAATATGTGTTTCCTACAGGAAGCAGGAAACAGCAGTTCTAGATATGTTTCCATCTCATTGACACTGCAGCAGCCCCAGTATGCAGAGGGAGCAGGTTAGTCAGTGCATGTTTAAGGTGGAGCAGGTGATGGTAGTTGTTGTAAGAGGGACTGAGGTAAGAGGAGGTCAGGCATGTGGCTCCCCCGTGGAGGTAGCGCCGTTAGCTTTGCTCTTGTTCTTGCTCTTGCGGTTGAGCATGCGGCTGAGCGTGGCTGTGCGGCTGGCCCGCTCCACTGCAGCAGGAGACTCCAGGTAGACCAGGTCGTTGTGGGACTGGCTCATGCCCGGGTCCTTGCGCTGGTGACGCCGGCGGAAGAAGAGCTTGGCACTCTTCTGCAGGAAGCTGCCTGTATGGGAGAGGCAAGAGTCATTTTAATTTAATACATAAAATACATTTCATTTTAATAGCAAAGATTTTAAAGAGAGCTGAAGCAGCAGTGGCACAGAATATGTGTTAGTTAGTTGGAAACAGTTGGTTATTGATCAGGTTGGACAGGTTAACCCATTGATGCCTGATGCTGCGCGACAGACAGGAGAGACCATGGTCGCGTTCCGAATCGCATACTTTCTACTATATAGTATGTAGAAAAAATATTTAGGATGTCCCGATTCTTGTGGCCAGATTTAGGATGGTTAGAAGTACCCGGATGTCCTACTTCATGCGGCCAAGATTGTTAGTGTTGAAAAGTGCATCCTATTTGGGCGATTCTGACCCACAATCCAGTGCGCACGTGAAGTGACGCAACATCGACGAAGCCTCCTGCTCCATATGAAAACAAACGGGGATGCAACGGATATAAAAGCAAGAGGCAAGATCAAGGCGCAATGTTATGATGAAATAAGAGAGAAAAGTATGTCCCAATAGTATGCCTACTGCATCCTAACTAGATTCTTTTTATCGTCGGATGTAGTATGTAGAATAGAAAAAAGAAAGAGTATGCGATTCGGAACGCAACCAATGATGTGCGCGCAGCATCAAGCATCAATGGGTTAAAGAGTAAAACTATTAATGTATTTAATGCCCATTTAAACTACTGCTCCCTCCGCTGTAAGCTTTGCAGAGTGACAATCACAGGTGGAAAAACTATGTTTAAATCATCAGCTAACACCCACTGAACAGTGATCAGCCACACACACACATTCCTTCCTTTCAGCACATTGGGATTTTCCGGGATTTGATAACATCTGAATAAAGTTCATATAAAAACAAAAAACCCACGACCAAACAACTAATTAGTGACAAATAAGGATCGGTGCCCTCCATAAATGATACATTCACAAAGCAAAAGGCTGAAGAATATATAAATATATTTTATCGGTATTTGAATATAAGAACATTTTTGGATCACCAGTCAGTGTTTTCATTTTTAAATAGGGAATGACTCTTTGCCCCCTGTGGGAGCAGTAGGGGGTCCTTGCCCAGTCTACCAAAACTCATGCAATACATCATATTGCGTGTGAATATCTTAAGGTACTCACAGTACTTTGTCTATATTCTCCAGCCCCACAATATAAAATATAGCAAGAAACTATTATGATCAGCTAATCTAATTAATTTGACATGAACTGCAAATGAATTTGACACCGCTGGAAACACTAGGTTTAATCTACTTAAAGCCGACTAAACATATAGAGTACCAATGACACTACAAGGAACTGTTGAAACTTACTCATCTGGACATAATGTGTGCTTAGCACTGCATTCCTCTAGGATGGTGATTGTTCAAAAAAGAAAGGTTGAAACAGTAGGAAGGGCAGAGAGAACAGAAGACATAAACAGACAGCAGGACACAGGAGCAAATCATGGCCATGAAAACAGCCAAGTGGAGCCTTCAAAGGTAATGTGTTTTAGGAGGATTTTAACAGCCAGGAGTTATGCAGTAATATGCCTATGAAGATGATTGATGTCACCATTGTGTGGCTGTGCAACCTCTCTCACCTCTCGTCTTCTTGCAGCTGGCCTCAGACACACACATGGACAGGGAGCTATGGTCCACCTCCTCTCCGGTGTGGCTGTCCCAGTCGTCTGGAGGCCGGCCTATTCCACTGGGGCCTTCCTGTTGCGAGGCCTGGTCTGCAGAGCTGCTGCTGGGGCCCGACGCTATGGCTGTGGTCACATCCTGAGAGGAGCTGCCCTCCGACATGGAGGCGTCCATCGCTGCAGCATAGCCCGCCATCAGAGCCAGCTCGTCATCCTGAGACAAGGGCGTCTGGGGGAATCAAACATATCCATTGTTGTTAAAACTACATTTGGTATTGGTAGAATGATATTTCCTTTCAGTTTAACATTTGTATTTGAATGAATGACCAACTATTCACACTGGCAGTTTAAGTATTTAAACTTTATTTTGCATTCTTCTTTATATTCATATGGTGCCCCATAGTGGGCGGCAGTGGCTAAGTGGGTAGGGAGGTCGTCCTCTGGAGTGCAGGGTCGGTGGTTCGATCCCCCGTCTCCCCGCCACAAGTGTCCCTGGGCAAGACACTGAACCCCACATTGCTCCCGATGGTTCAGAGAGCGCCTTGCATGGCAGCTACTGCCATCGGTGTATGAGTGTGTGTATGAATGGGTGAATGTGGTATGAAATGTAAAGCGATTTGGGGCTGAGAAAATCGGCTAAAAAGTGCTATACAAGTCAAGTCCATTTACCCCTTATCTCTACACTTTCTATCTGCACTGTGTCCTTGCACTACTTTGTGTTTATGTAAGTCTCATCTTGAATGGACATACAGTGTACTTCGACAACATGGGGAGTCTGTTGCTGCTCCACATATGGCACACATTGTTTCAGATCAAATTTTTTCCTCAGGCAACAGGTTAGGGAAAAACAACAGCGTAGGAAGTGTGTGTTAATAATAATAATATATTCAATAATAATAATATATTTAATTTATATAGCGCTTTACATAGGAGCACAACAGTAAACAAACAAAAGGAAAATGTAGAGTTGATGGGGCTTGGGATCCAGGGATCCAGGTTCTATTCATTCACACACACACACAGTCATACGGGTGGTGGTAAACTACGGTAGTAGCCACAGCTTCCCTGGGGCAGACTGACGGAAGCGTGGCTGCCATTCAGCGCCTACGGCCCCTCAGACCACCACCTCAAACATACACCAGTCATACACCAGGCAAGGTGGGTCTAGCCCAAGGACACACCCCAAGATAGATACACCTAGGTCAAAAGTGGATACCTGTGCATGGAATTATAAAGTGTAAAAAAGTGTAAAAGGGGGTGCCAGGTGAAACTCGAAAAATTAGAATATCATGCAAAAGTTCATTTATTTCAGTAATTCAACTTAAAAAGGTGAAACTAATATATTATATAGACTCCAGCCATTGACACTAACGGTTTCCCGGGGCAAGTGAAAATAATGTTCGGGCAAGTTGAGATTGCTTTTTGGTTGCCCAGACGGGCAAGTGGATATTAGAGGGCTTGTCAGTAGTCTAGGCTAGTTATTCATGTGTTTTAGAGTCAGCAAAAAAAAAATTCCCGCTAACCCACACAAAACAGATATTCAGGGGTGTAAAATAGCGAATTACATTTACTCGCGTTCCTGTAATTGAGTAGTTTTTTCGTGTACTTGTAATTTTTTAAGTGATTTTTAAAACCTATACTTTTACTTTTACTTTGAGTATGTTTATTGTGAAGTATTGTACTTCGCTACATTTTATATCACCTGCGTTACTGAGTAAAAAAATAGATAGGCTAAAGGAGAGAAAAGAAAAGAAATATCGCGGGGGGCTTTTATTTTTACGGCACAATACCGGAAACTAACACAGTGAATGATCGACAGGAGGAGAGAACACATTGAGCGACTAAATGATAACAGCAAACATTGCTTCCCTTTATCATTAAAACAAAATAATCCTAGTTAAACTATCATTGTACCGCACGTGAAGGCTTTTAAATGCAGCAAACCTTTCATCCAGCCGTGCGATCGGCCCCTCCCTCACCTGATAGTTTAGCTTTCAGCTGAACAGTGCAGAGTAGGATGGAGACGGTGCGTGTTGCCGGGAGCTTTGAAAAACTTCCAGAAGACGACAGAAAGTCAGCCTTTGGTCGAGAAGAAAGGTAAAACTACTAAAATAATGTGCAAGATATGTTATGCGCGGACACGCGAGTCAGATGACATACGCGACCTTGAGAGAGAGAGAAAAAAGTCATATGCGACCCAGCTGCACCTCAAAACATCACGACCAATTACACTCAACAAAAATATAAACGCAACACTTTTGTTTTTGCTCCCATTTTTCATGAGATGGATCTAAAATTTATTCCAGATACACAATATTACCATTTCTCTCAAACATTGTTCACAAATCTGTCTAAATGTGTGATGGTGAGCACTTCTGCTTTGCTGAGATAATCCATCCCACCTCACAGGTGTGCCACATCAAGATGCTGATCTGACATCATGATTAGTGCACAGGTGTGCCTTAGACTGTCCACAATAAAAGGCCACTCTGAAATGTGCAGTTTTTTGCTTTATTGGGGTTCTGGGGACTCAGAACCAGTCAGTATCTGGTGTGACCACCATTTGCCTCATGCAGTGCAACACATCTTCTTCGCATAGAGTTTATCAGATTGTCAATTGTGGCCTGTGGAATGTTGGTCCACTCCTCTTCAATGGCTGTGCGAAGTTGCTGGATATTAGTGGGAAGTGGTGCACGCTGTCGTATACGCCGGTCAAGCACATCCCAAACATGCTCAATGGGTGACATGTCCGGTGAGTATGCTGGCCATGCAAGAACTGGGACATTTTCAGCTTCCAAGAATTGTGTACAGATCCTTGCAACATGGGGCCGTGCATTATCTTGCTGAAACGTGAGGTGATGTTCATGGATGTATGGCACAACAATGGGTCTCAGGATCTCATCACGGTATCTCTGTGCATTCAAAATGCCATCAATAAAATGCACCTGTGTTCTTCGTCCATAACAGATGCCTGCCCATACCATAACCCCACCACCACCATGGGCCACTCGATCCACAACATTGACATCAGCAAAGCGCTCACCCACACAACGCCACACACGCTGTCTGCCATCTGCCCTGAACAATGTAAACCGAGATTCATCCGTGAAGAGAACACCTCTCCAACGTGCCAGACGCCATCGAATGTGAGCATTTGCCCACTCAAGTCTGTTACGGCGACAAGCTGGAGTCAGGTCAAGACCCCGATGAGGACGACGAGCATGCAGTTGAGCTTCCCTGAGACGGTTTCTGACAGTTTGTGCAGAAATTGTTTGGTTATGCAAACCAATTGTTTCAGCAGCTGTCTCAGTGGCTGGTCTCAGACGATCTTGGAGGTGAACCTGCTGGATGTGGAGGTCCTGGGCTGGTGTGGTTACACATGGTCTGCGGTTGTGAGGCCGGTTGGATGTACTGCCATATTCTCTGAAACGCCTTTGGAGACGGCTTATGGTGGAGAAATGAACATTCAATGCACGAGCAACAGATCTGGTTGACATTCCTGCTGTCAGCATGCCAATTGCACGCTCCCTCAATGCTTGTGGCATCTGTGGCATTTTGCTGTGAGACAAAACTGCACATTTCAGGGTGGCCTTTTATTGTGGACAGTCTAAGGCACACCTGTGCACTAATCATGATGTCAGATCAGCATCTTGATGTGGCACACCTGTGAGGTGGGATGGATTATCTCAGCAAAGCAGAAGTGCTCACTATCACACATTTAGACAGATTTGTGAACAATGTTTGAGATAAATGGTAATATTGTGTATCTGGAATGAATTTTAGATCTTTAAGTCCATCTCATGAAAAATGGGAGCAAAAACAAAAGTGTTGCGTTTATATTTTTGTTGAGTGTAGTTTACTCACTTTAAGTTGAATCCTAGTGGTCTATGACCAAGCAATAAAGGAATAAAAAACACAGGAAGTTTAAAGCTCCTTGACTCTTGCCACCACAACAGTCATCAATTAAGAACACTGTAGCCTACAATGCAACTTGCTTATCCAGCCAGCTCCATGAGATATAAATAAAATATGCCCTCACATTCCTGCTAGCAAAAGACGTGCCCTATCAACAACATTTGCAACGGTTTATTTATAAAATTATAAAAATATGTTTTACTTAGGCTATTTGCATTTTCCTTGTTTTCAGTTCAATTAGGATAGGCTATGTTTAAAGTCATGGTTTCAAATGTTAAATAAGTGCATGTTGCAGTTCTTAAATCATTGAATAATTGTCTATAATAATTGTGATTACACAATGTCAATCATGATTAAGATTTTGTCAAAATCGAGCAGCCTAATCTTGCAATTTCCATGGTTTAGATCAATTATACACAATTACATTATTAGAACTGCAGCTGCAGTCTGTTTAGGTCTGTAGACTGGTTACATTCCCACATTAACAGAGTATTTGCTCCATATTTGCTTATCTAAGGAATAATGACACAGTATACATACATACATGTGTGGTGACATGATTTGTTTAATTTGTGCACTTTAATTTGTAAAAGTGTTGCATTAATTAAACAAAACTAGTTTGTCTATATATATATATAATGCCCTACACTGAAGAGACCCCCGCACCCTCCCGCTGTTAAAAAGTAACTAGTAACTTGTACTTTAAGTACATTTTAAATCAGCTACTTTTTCACTTTTACTTCAGTAGATTTTTAGACCAGTACTTTTACTTAAGTAAAATTTCATCCAAGTAATCATACTTTTACTTGAGTAGAATATTGTTGTACTCTTCCACCTCTGGCTATATTTGCAATTGAGCAGCTGCGCGCGGCAGCCAGCAGCATCACGCTCTCTATCTCTATCTCTCTCTCTCTCACACACACACACACACACACACACACACACACACACACACACACACAAAACAGCCTGTGTGTGCGCAGTTTCGCTGTCTACGTTCCGAAAACCGGCTCTATTAAGCTATACGGACCTGGTTCCGCTATATTCAAAACCCAGAAATCAATAGGCCTAACGTTTGAGCTTATCGATACCGCTCTGGAGTCCAGTAGGTCACATGATGTAATTTTAAATATCGAGTAGAGTCGGGTCATCTTCAACTAAAGTGTTGAAGACTGTGTTGAAGAAACTCCTTCAACGGCTCGGCACCGTCTCTTCATTCATTCAAAGCAGCGGGGATCAACAAACGAGAGACTGTTTAGCAAGTCCCTAAATCCATATTAAAATCTGCAGGATAATAACTAGTTAGCTTAAAAAAAATCGCAAACGGTTCAAATGTGATGTGTTCAGGTCGGCTCAGTAAAATGATTATTAGGCACAGGTCAATAAAAGGACATCATGATGTGTTCAAATGTGACATCAAGAAAAAAATATTTTTAGTTTTTCGCGAGAAGCTTCAATAATACAGTTTGGGTGAAAAACTTGTTTTCCCAGCAATATAAAATAATAGTAGGCCTAAATATGGAATTATGACCCGTTTAAAGTCCTATCCTTAGCTCTGCTGATCTTATAAGCAATTAAAGCAATAATACCAGTTCTCTTTTAACAAAATAATACAAACGTATCAATAAAGATTTGGATTGTCGAGTCTTTAAAATGGTATCAATATGAAAAGAAATTAATGATCCCCCTTCTTACTTACAGTATAACCGGGCAATAGCTTTAACATGGTGGACTTTAATCATTTTATGGTAGACAATAACTTTTTGGCACAATGTGACCGTTTTAAATAAGTACAAATTTTCTGAACACATTTGTGTGGAAGCTAACATTCAGCTTGACTCTGAGCTAGACTGAGTTTTCTGAGACCCCCAAAACCAGGCCAGGTGCATGGCAAAAAGAGGCCCTTTCACGATGCTGCAGCAGGACCAAGCTCTTGGCTGTATGTGTGATGTCATGATATCTAGGCTTATATGAATTGTTGTTGGTTGTATGTGGTCAGGATGAGACTAGTAAGCAGTGTTTGCATTTAAGAGATAAGGTTCGCTAAAATGTATATTTTAATAAGCATATATCACTGTTTAACTTTTAGTTTTATTTTTTTTTGGGCAAGTCAACACGACATTCGGGCAAGTACAACATTACCTGTACCTGTGCCCTATGGGCAAGTGCTTTTGAAACCTTAGTGTCAACCCCTGGACTCATTGGGCCAGTTTCACAGACATGGATTAAGCCTAGTCCTGGACTAAATGGAATTTTGAATGGAGATTGTCCATTGAAAGTACAATTTAGTCCAGAACTAGGCTTAATCCATGTCTGCGAAACCGGCCCATAGTATGCAAAGTGAGATATTTCTAGCCTTTATTTGTTATAATTTTGATTATTATGGCTTACAGCTTATGAAAACCCCAAATTCAAAATCTCATAAAATTAGAATATTACATGAAATATATAAAAAAAGGATTTTCAATACAGAAATGTCAGCCCTCTATAAAGTATAATCATGCTGCATATGTACTAAGTACTTGGTTTTGGCCCCTTTTGCATGAATTCCTGCCTCATTGCGGCGTCGCATGGATGCTATCAGCCTGTGGCACTGCTGAGGTGTTATGAAGCCCAGGTTGCTTTGATAGAGGCCTTCAGCTCGTCTGTATTGTTGGGTCTGGTGTGTATCATCTGCCTCTTGACAGTACTCCATAGATTATCTATGGGTTTCAGGTCAGGAGAGTTGGCTGGCCAATCAACACAGTAATACCATGGTCAGTCAACCAGTTACTAGTGGTTTTGGCACTGTGGACAGGTGCCAAGTCTTGCTGGAAAAAGGAAATCAGCATCTTCATAAAGCTAATCAACAGACGCAAGCATGAAGTGCACTAAAATCTCCTGATGGATGGCTGTGGTGACTTTAGACTTGATAACACAGTGGACCAACACCATCAGATGACATGGCGCCTCAAATCATCACTGACTGTTGAAACCTGACAGTGATCTTCAAGCCCCTTTGGATTTTGTGCCCCTCCACTCTTCCTCTAGACTGTGGGACCTTGATTTAAAAATGAAACGCAACACTTAATTTGGATCAGTGATGATTTGAGGTATCATGTCATCTGCTGCTGTTGGTTCACTGTGTTATCAAGTCCAAACTAGTCACCACAGCCATCTACCAGAATATTTTAGAGCACTTCATGCTTCTGTCTGTTGACAAGCTTTATGGAGATGACAATTTCCTTTTCCAGCAAGATTTGGTACCTGTCCACAGTACCATAAACCACTGGTAACTGGTTGACTGACCATGGTATTACTGTGCATGAATGGCCAGACAACTCTCCTGACCTGAACTCCATAGAGAAACTATGGACTATTGTCAAGAGGCAGATGAGACACACCAGACCCAACAATACAGACGAGCTGAAGGCCACTATCAAAGCAACCTGGGCTTCCATAACACCTCAGCAGTGCCACAGACTGATCGTCACCATGCCATGCTGCATTAATGCAATAATCCATGCAAAATAAGAACCCAGACCAAGTATATAGTAGATGAATGAAAATACTTATGAAAAGAGCGACAGTTCTGTATTATAAATATTTGTTTTGATTGGCCTTATGGAATAATATTCTAATATTTTGAGATGCTGGATTTCATGAGCTGTAAGCCGGAATCCTGTAACTTTAAACAAAAAAATGTCTGAAATATATCACTATAAGTCTAATATATCTAGAATATATGGAACTTTCACCTTTTGAATTAAATTATATTTAAAAAAAGAGCTTTTCCATGATATTCTAATAATATGAGTTTCACCTGTATGTTAAGGCCCGCCTGCCTATTGTGGGTTGGAAAATGATTTTCAGAGCAGCAGATACTATGGACTGGCTACTCGTCTGCTTCTTTGCATTACCCCACTCAATTAAAACCCTGTATACTGATTAAGTAAAAGTGTTACTACTCAAGTGATAACTGCCCTTTGTAACAGTGTTAATAAAAGGTGCTATATACATAAATACATTCAGATGTAAGGTCATTATGCATTAGTGAAGTGAGCTCAGTACTTTGGCGATGCCGGAGATGATGATGGTACTCTTCTTGACTGGAGACTTGAGCTTGAGCTTGGCAGACTGGTGCAGCTGTCTGATGGCGGCCTCAGCCACGGGGTCTGTGCCTAGCAGCATGAGCAGCTCCGTGTCAGAGGAGGACAGGGCCTTGCTCACTGTGGCCCCCAGCATAGAGGCCTGCTCAGGCACTGGCCTGGTCCTGTTGGCAACCATCGCCCTCTGGCCAGGATCTAGAGGAGGACATGCTTATGTTAAGACTATTAGAAGGATAAACCCTTTGAAAACTATCATCTCATTTTCCAGTGGGTCCTAAACAGTTCAAAACACAAACAATACATTACACACTTACAGAGCTCTCCCAAGCCTCATGATCCAACACTCGCTAACCTCCCCTACATGTATGCATCAGAATTTAAAATGAGTGTACATACATCCCGATATTGCCATAGTATGCATGGACATAATTCAACACATTCAAGAGGGAAAAAAGACATAAGAGAAACAAATCCTGTTCTGCCCCTAACATTGCATGTTTAGTTCAAAATGTCATCTCAGGATTTAGGGTGAAACTGGTCTACAACTGGTCAAACAAGTGTACATGAAGTTTCAGATGTACAGTATATAAAACAGAAACCTTTTAAAATCACTCCGTTTATGGTTTGTATTGTTTTGGTTACCAATGTGTTTGATCCCAACTCAAATTGACACTCATCACAAGGCCTCCTCTAGCTCCTCTTTGATACTGTGCTAAATGATAAGATGTTCACAGTGGAAAATGTTAACATGCTTATGTTTATGTCCACACTGCCACACTGCTAGCATGGCTGGTCCTTTTAGTAGTATCTTTAATATGCTTTAAGTCAGTGGTTCTCAATTATTTTCTGTCATGCCCCCCCTAGGGGACAGAATTTTATTCGCGCCCCCCCTAAATTGAAATACTATTGAGAACCTGCTAATATTTATTTATTTATCTGTACAAAACCACTGTATGAGTTTCTGGCACGAGCATTCTGCATACAATCACCTTATTATCAAATTAGATAACACAAATTTGCTGTGATAACTTCTGCAGCAAAAAAAATCAAAGTTCAGTTTAATAGCTCAATTTGTAACATTTAAACAAGACTGCTCAGTCTGTGTTTATCTCAGGACAGAGAAACAAGAGCAAATGATTCACTGAGGTTTGCATTTCATTCAAAACATTTTTAAACTGTAAACATAGTTAAGGTGGTGTTTTTTTTTATTATTATAGGCCAATAGGCCTTCTGTGATGCGATGACCAATAATTCATTAATGTTATTATTAGTCTACTTGCTTGATTTCTTTTTAAATAGCACTTTTTTTTTTGTCAGTAGGAAATCAAGGCAGCCCGCGCCCCCCTTGAAAACTCACGCCCCACCATTTAAGAAACACTGCTTTAGGTGATTATTATATGCATATAACTATGCAAGCCCCCTTGCAATGCTGTGGATTAAGTAGTGTCAGAGTGTGTGGGACTTGTACCTATGTTGAGTCCCAGAGTGGGTGGGCGACCTGGCTTGCTCTTCACAGCGGTGATGGTGGTGACCACGGTGCCACAGGGCATGACTGTCCGGTCCATCTCCACCCTCTTATTGGAGGCGGGGGTGGGAGGGTGCCAGGACCGCACCTCACTGGGCTCCAGGTAGGTAAACTGAAGGACAGGACACAGTTAATTCTACTCTCACTCTGTGGACATGAATAGCTCAGTTTCTTGAAATGAATGAAACTAATTGTCTATATTGGCCTTACGTCAGTTGTGAGTGAGCCAGTCACTACGTCTTTGGTCACGAGTGCAAACGTTTGCTGTCCTTTGGGCTGCTTCCTCACTAGATCAAAAGGCACGGACACCTGACCCAGTAATGTACCTGAACAAGAGAAAGCACACCTGGTTTAGTCTGACAGCGCCACGGCATGAGACAGTCACAGCTGAGTCAACTCGTTGTAGTGATGAATGAAACACAGGCAGCTAGAACATGTCCTTACTGTCTTCAGGTTGACCATCGTTCATCAAGTGAATATTCAGCTCTTTGGAAAGTCCATTCAATTCACTGGTGAGTGAAAAAAAGAAAGAATGCAATGACAAATACATTACAGCTGACGGTGAATTGCACAGAAGAACAAAATAACAACCCACATCTTTGTAAAAAAAACAGCGATGGTTTCTCAGTGCTCTGTGGTCAAACTTACAAGATAAAAGGCTGGTCCCAGGCCGGATTGATTGTATTCTTCAAAACAGAGGTGTTAAACTTCTGTGGGGGTTCATCTAACTGCAGTGCACACAGAGGATTCATGCTGCCTGGAAACAGCAGGAAA
Source organism: Ammodytes marinus (assembly GCF_949987685.1). NCBI lineage: Eukaryota > Metazoa > Chordata > Actinopteri > Uranoscopiformes > Ammodytidae > Ammodytes > Ammodytes marinus. The sequence continues at coordinate 28,916,899 of NC_137218.1, forward strand.
CAGGGAGCGTTAGGAGGGAAAGAAACGCTGTGTGTTCCATACAGAGATCTTTTGACAGTTGATCAATGAACATGTGCAGCTTGCAGCTTCAATCCTGCTTCGGTCACTCCACTGCTCCACTTTAATGTGCCAACGTGAGCTCAGTGTACATTGTATATATCATCATAGGTTAGAGGACACTCAAAGTAAAAAGTCATGAGGATAGAGCCTATTTCATGGAGCACTTAACACGGAATTTCATTATCCACAATACGGCTCTGACAATGTGAAAGCACTGTGTCCTAATGGATACCACTTCTGAAAGAAGCTCACAGAGAAATATCCACTGCAGCAGCTCTGGATGGGACTTGTAGCTCACAGGATGTCTCACAAAGGGAAGCTAAGCTAAAGGAGAGGAAGGGAAATAGATAGTGAAGTGTTGAACGCTGCGTCATGTCTCCACTGTACAATATGAAGTGTTAAAGGCAGATTACACCACGTCAGGAGTCCTGACAACAGCTGATAACTCAAAACAGGAACTACCAAAACAAAGTTGTTGTGGATGACGTAAAGGGCTCACAATCCCCCAGTGGAAAACAATCCCTGTGTTCCAAATCTCATACTCTTTCTTTTTACTACACTACATACTAAAGTACAGAAGAGTTTTAGGGACACAGGAGAGAAAAAAAATCTGATGATGAATATATTTTTTTCATTATGTCGAGAAATGTCAAGAATAAATATCAATACTCGGAAATGCAATTGGAGTTAGTGAGGCAGTTATGTATTTTCAGCAATAGTAATACTTACACCATATGAAAAATGTAGGGCTGTCAAGCGATAAAAAAAAATGAATCTAATTAATTACAGGCTCTGTGCATCTGCGCTATCATCGCAACCCTTTGGCACCGGGCCAAAGGGCACTATAGAAGTGTGATTAATTTGCGTTAATTTTTTTTTTTAAACGCGTTATTTTTTCTGTGATTGATTAATCAAAATTAACATGTAATTTGACAGCCCTAGAAAAAATATGTTGAACCCAATGTTGATTGGCTATAACAGAAAGTATGTTACTCAAAGGTAAGGTAATGGTTTAACAACAATGTCTTCAAATTGAATACAGTAATACAACTTCTATACTACTGTCAGACACACTGACATCAGCACTTGCCTATGACACGTAAAGAGAACCAGTGAGGTATCAAGCCCAAACCAATTAAAGGAATAGTCAGTTATTTTGGGAAAAAAATTGTATGATTATTTTTTTTTTTTTTGGAAAACACATCTGTAACATGTTTGCATTTCTTTGAATGGATTTATGGTCATTTATTTGAACTGACAAAGCAGAAAGCAGCTCCACTGTGCCCACACGCTAGAGTGGTGAGAGAACAGAGACACTGGCTGCAACCGCCCTGTAAGCAAAGTGTCCAACCTGCAGCATCTTCCTCCTGATTAAGTGTCACTCGGATGTTCTTGACCAGCAGTTTCCATTGGTGGGCGCGTGGTGGTTTTGGGGGCGACACCACGTTATTGCGGGCTACCTATGGGTGAAACCAAAAGACAAATGAATCTACTGGACACAATATTAGTAGCAACAATGCTACTTTTAGCTTTTTCATATCGAGGACGAGGCGGCACAATGTTGTCACACACACACACACACACACACACACACTCATAGATCATTCTTCTTATTAGCTGGTCAAATTGTATAAATAATCTCAGAGGCTACTTTCAATGCTTATTGTTAATGGTAAAGTGTCATGGTGTATGTGTACTCAGAATACTCTGCGAGAGAAAGCCAGTAAAACCATAGTTTGCACAAGGGGGGAAATAGAAAACAACCCCTGCTGACAACCATTCCCAACATGACAGGAGTATATTAAACGTAAACTTAAGTTGTGGGCTGGACTGCTAAACAATAACCTGAATCACTTTCTTACAGCTGAATCAGGTGTTCACACATTGTTTTCACAATGATATTTTATACATTTTGAATGTAAAAATATTGATTCATAGCCGGTTTGAAGTCTATTTAAAAATGTGTGTAAGGCTTTTGGCAGATTTCATGCATCAGGTATGAGTCCTGTGCTCACCTGGACCTCTGAGGCCTGTGCAGGCCTGCAGCTCATCAACACAGAGGGACGCGCTGCACACAACAACTGCCTCAACAGCTCCTTTATGGCTGCTACACTGGAAGGGCTAGCGTTGACCTGAAAAGACAGACATTATGATATCAGACAAATCGCTCTCACACACACACACACACACACACACACACACACACACACACACACACACACACACACACACACACACACACACACACACACACACACACACACACACACACACACACACACACACACACACACACACACACACACACACACACACACACACACACACACACACACACACACACACACACACACACACACACACACACACACACACACACACACACACACACACAGACTGTATTCAAGCAAAAACACAAGCTTCTTTGGAGAGTTAAGAAAATATTACAAAATACACTTCACCTGTAAATCTAACATTTATTTTTCTACTTAACTGGCCAAAGGTAGATTTCATTATCGGCAGCCTCCATATTACCTGTGTGGGCGTGAGCTCCAGCGCCCCTGGCTCCAGGTCAGACACTCCCCACTTCACCTTCATCTTGTCCTCAGCCTCTGTCAGCTGCAGATCAAGCTGAGGAGCACAGGAGGAAGAGCACGTTATTACTTCTTTCCCCTACTCTTGTCTTGGGGGAATGTCTTGTGAATTTTAATTTTTTTTAAGAAAACAAATTATACCGTTTTTTTCTTTTTTTTACGTTTTTTCAATTCCTCTCTGTATGTCTGGAGCATATTGCACATATAAAGTTGACTTGAACATAACACAAATACTGAGTTTCAGGATGTTGTTTTCAGCTAAGTTTACTAGGAGGAAAGGCATATCACAGGCCTCCAGTGGTTATGTTCCTGTGGGCTTTTGGTCCCTCTCTTGAAAATAAATCAAGAGTCTGTTGCTGTGCTTGCAATGTGGTTTGAGACTCCAATGTCCAAACACTAAACTATTTTACCAGTGTTAAGTTGTCAACACCGCAACAGCACCTCTTAAAAAGGTGGAGTCAGCGATTCTAGAGGAGGCTTGTTGTCAAAATCACCTTATGTCAAAATCGGTGACTATCTCCTCACAATTCGCTACCCGTCTGTAATGCGTCTGCGTTTAAAAGAAAATCTGGTGTTAATACACAGTCTAGGCTGTAAACTGGTATGTCAACAAAGAGTGCCCATCGCAGCTAGCAACACGCCCCTTTAAGCTACAGGTAGTGGATCGTGAGGTTATATTCACCATTTTGACAAAGGGTGATTTTGACAACAAGTGTTCTCCAAAATCGCTGACTTCACCTTTCAGTCAGCCTGACAAACAGGAGAAGGGAGAGAGAGAGAGAGAGTCAGCAACCCCAATCTCAGCTGAGAGAGAAAGTGAAAGAAAAGAAAAGAAAAGAAAAGAAAAGAAAAGAAAAGAAAAGAAAAGAAAAGAAAAGAAAAGAAAAGAAAAGAAAAGAAAAGAAAAGAAAAGAGAAAGACAAAACAGACTGGTCTATCCTGTCCCAGCCAGCCTGGATTCCAGTGTAAGACTGAACAGCCTCTGATTTCAAACAAAGGTCTCATCAGATCGCAATGACAACGCTTAGATGGAAGAAGAACAATATGACAGCCTGCATTGAGTAGACCCAGATCACTTCATGCAAACAGCTTAGCTGTGAGGCTGTGCTGCTGGCATTAGAATAGAACATCATCTACGTGAACTGAAGAACACAAAGTGTTTGCAGAGAACAGTGGCTTGTCAAAGACACCAAGCTTTAAACCATTTCATGGTCCACATCATCTGACTGAGTACAAGACACAAGTGCCTGTTGTCAAATCAAACACAGCTTATGGAAATGGAGTAGGGTTTGCATTTCTAAAGCAAATACTGCATTGGGGCGACGCATGGCTTTCACATGCAACAGGTCATGTGATGCAGTAGTGTGTTCAAAGACAAAGTACACTCTGCAGCACACACAGCACAGTGCACTGGGTGAATGATTGTGTCTGTGTATAATGTAAATGCCCAGGGCTTGTGTTCCACAAGCCCTGGGCATTTACTGGCTGCTCATATCGTGAGCAGCCAGGACCTTTCCAGCAGTCTAAAGCTGACATATGTTCCAGTAGACGGATGGAGATGGTTGAAAAGGCTTTGAGACTTTTCCAGGCCGAGCACAAACAATTAGAGTGTAAACTGAGTCAAGGGCCTTCTCTTTGTGTTACAACAAGCCATCCACAACCAAAACAAACCACACCACTCTAATCCTGACCCTAGCTTCTTCCGCTCACTCAGGTTGTATTTATGGCACAGTGAGCTCAGGAGGGGTGACTAGCACCTTAGTGCTTTTAAAATAGCCTTAATACAATTGGGTTAGCTTGGATAGACAGGCGTTTGTCATACACTGCTCAAAAATTAACACCTGAGAGTGTTAGGAAAAGAATGTATGTGGAAAAACTGAAACTGAAAAATTATCGCTTTCACATTTGGCCATGATTGAGAATAATTTGCAGTAATTTTAGTTAAAAAAAAGAAGTTCAAATCGGCATTTTTGTCTTAACTTCAAATAACATCAGTACAGTCCTGACAAATGTGAATGAAGACAAAGCTGGCCAGCCTTACTGAAAATGAGTTACAGTGATGTTAATGGGGTCATTTCACAGAAAGATGTCCCAACCATTTCATCCAAGACTCCTGCCAGCAGTGAGCCAACGCTGGGCAGCACATCACATTCAATCAAATCTCCCGTTAAACTCAGCCACAATGACTTCCAAAGGATGTTACTCTGTTTTCAGGGAGTGGTCAAGGGATTTTCACAGTAGAAAAAAAATCAGTTGTGTTTACTCAGCACTTTAATAGATACCTTGGTCAAACTGTGGAGTATTTACCTGCAGCTCCAGTGGAGCGATACACACTGTGTATTTATGAGGATGTGCTGCGGTTGCGGCTGTGGATGCCGCGCTGACAGAGAACTGAAGCATGTCTCCAACCACGCTGCAGCAAGCCGTCTGTGGGAAGACAAAGTCAGGCATCAGTGGAATAGAAATCTACTGAGAAGGATGGAAGTACCATGCAACTCACAAATGTAGTTATGCTGGGTGGGTGGGTGGGTGTGTGTGTGTGTGTGTGTGTGTGTGTGTGTGTGTGTGTGTGTGTGTGTGTGTGTGTGTGTGTGTGTGTGTATATATATATATATATATATATATCAGAATCAGATAAAAGCAACTTAAAAGGTGAAGAAAGCGATTTATTTAATGTTAATGTAAGTGTTAAATCTCTCTTTATTCATACAGTGATCACTTATATAGTGTGCGCGTTTCATAAAGCCGATCTCTCAGTCACCCGCTCTGAATGTAATCGGCAAATAAACTTTTTGGGGATCCCGCTACTGATAACCAATCAGAATAGAAAACGCTACAAACCGGCACCCGTCTTACTGCCGGTGCGCGTGCAGAGCGACAGATGGGTGAATGTGTATGGGCCTACAATGGCGGAGCAGGTAAAAATCCTTCCCAATGTCTGTTTTGATGGTTTTTATCATGTTTTATCACAGTTATGGATCTGAGATGACGCTACATAACTCACTTCTGGAAGAACGCAGTGCATTAATGTGGTGACGTGGAACAAGGGAGGGGACTGCTAACTGCAGTCAGTGACAGGAAGTTAGCTAAACTGACCATTCTGCTTACTGAAACTTTAAACAAAGAATGGAACTAGAATGTAAATTGTACTGGACTGTAAGGAGTTGTAATGTCAATATCATGTGTGAAATAATTCATTGAATAGATCCATGTAAGTGTGTGAGTGAATAGACTTCTCTCTGAAAAAACACGTGGCATATAAAGAGAAAAGAAAGTAGCGGGATATGTTTACAGTGAAGGTTTGCTATAAGTGATCCAAATCCAAAACTAATTATTTGCCTTTGGAGAAGGTCACACGCTAAACAGGGGAAAAGGAAGAACATCTGTGCACGTTTCCAAAGGTATTATTAGCAAATGCACTCATCTGTGAGCACAATAAATCACATCAACTGCAATCCAATGCAATAACAGAGGAGTTTAATAGTGAAGTCTCACTTCTAGCATATGTATCCATTGCTTTCATTCTGAGTGCAGTGGAGGATGCGTATTAGATCACTGTGAGGGGACACTAACCCTAACATAAACATAGGTGCATTCCTAGCCGACTGCTCTTTATCAGTGCTGAGCCAAGATGGCTGTAAGCTTCCACACACACACACACACACACACACACACACACACACACACACACACACACACACACACACACACACACACACACACACACACACACACACACACACACACACACACACACACACACACACACACACACACACACACACACACACACACACACACACACACACACACACACACACACACACACACACACACACACACACACACACACACACACACAGTATTTTGGTCCATATCACGATGATCACAAAGAAAGGGCTGAGTTTGCAATGGAAGCCATGCAAAGCCGAGTGGGCCAGCAACACAGCAAGCAATGTGTCCCCATCTGACCTCTCTAAAAGCCCCCCTGTAATTTTTTTTTTTACATACAATCTGCAGCAGGTTGGCACATCATTGTACGACTGGTAGAAAAAGAATCGCTGAAGTAATTCATAGCCAGCCCCTTATGTCAAGCAGAAGATTACTTCAAAGTGTCCTTTGAATGGTGTAATGAACAAGTGGACACCTGCAGAAAATGCTTATCTGATTGATTTTGGTCCAATGTAAATGAATGGGGAAATATCTCTACTAAAGAGCTATAGGCTACTGCAAGATACAGTAAGTGGAGCAAAGTGTTTTGTAGTAGAGTGGCTCCATATTCACTGAATTAAGGAAGGGGAGATTGATTTGTCAATAAAGTTAGTACATACACAAGGAAATAAGAAATCTGTTAGTCTGCCGTTCTAATCAAGACGACTGCTGAGGAGGCTGCCATGGAAATCTATTATGTTTAAGTGGGTGGGGGGACGGCAGACAGAACACTGGCACCCCATAGCAGACAGTACAATGGATGAAGTTATGCCCCCCCCCTAAAAAAAACACCAACACAAAACAGCCATAAACGCACAGAATACAGGCATATTTTCAGTAGAAGGAAAATCCCCACCTGAGCTGCATTAATCAAAAGGTGTATGTGCAGCGTACCTTGTTCCTGGCCGACTTGTGAAAGCTGGACACCCGGCTGACGGTGAGCTCTGAAGCCTCAAGGTCCTCAGAGTCAAAGGTCAACACAACAGAGCCCTGATGACGAAGCACACGCATGGTAGAATTACACTCAACTCCTCAATCAATGAAGGAAAGCTGTCCCTGCGTTCCAAATCACATACTAGTTCTTTTTACTACACTACATACTAAAGTTCAGAACAGTATTAGGGCCACGTGAGAGAGAAAAAAAATTCTAAATTAAGATTTTTTTTTCATTATGTCGAGAATAAAGACGAATACTCCAAAATGCTATCGAAGCATCTATGTAGTTTCAGCATACTACAATTGACGTGCATGTATTGGGATATCATAAATCTTTTTCTGGCATACTAAATAGTAGGGAAGTATGGGTATTGGAATGTAGGGTTTGTTTCCAACATGTAATATATATAACACAAGAAAAGTTAATATATTTATTAACTTGACATGACCGACAACAACGGTTATAAAGCAGCATTAGCTTATACTACCCCTTCTCTGTACTTAATAAGCATCAGATAATAATCATATCCTTAAAATATTGTTTACAATTTGCTACAGATATTCAAATGTGTATCAACACACCAACAAAGAAAAGAAACCCTACAAGTTCACATAGGAATGTTCGCACAATAGAAAATAAAAGGTAAATAAACAATAAGTAAATGATGTGAGAACACCAAAGCCTTACGTCCTCCTTGTACCTTTTGAAAACAGGATTTCTGGAGCCCTTTTTAAGAACTCTTGTAATGAGCAGTGAACTTGGCTGTTATGGATCACATTACCAACATTGATGCATTGCAAACATGTTCTGAAGTTCTAAAGATTCTGAGGAACAGAAAAAAACAGATGGTCCAGAGGTGGTGCAAAGTATACTGCTTAGTGTTCATGTCAACTGTCAAAGGTGTGTCTAATATCATGGATAGGGGAAGATTTGATTGAATTGGCTTAGGCTTCACAAGCCAATCTACGTTAGTATGGCTGAGGTGACTTGTTTTAACCTGATCCCATCCTATGACCTTCTGCCCTTCGATTATTAAAGTCACCTGCCTGCCTGTCACGGTGTAGACATACAGTGTTGGCTCGGTGGTCATGGGACTTACCCCTCGCTTCCTTGATTCGTCATTCAGAGCCCTGCACCAAGCTCCTCTCCACTGACTTGTCCAGCTATTTAGTGACAGCGCCCATCCAAGAAGAGAGGCGGCTTCCTCCTTCGCCGCATTGTCCTCTGCCGCTCTCTGTTTGCTCCCCACATTCCTTTGTTGGAAATACTGTACGAAATACAGTATCAGGGTGAGCAGGGAGGCGATGAAGAGCGTGACCATGCATAGCCACTGCGGGTCCTCCAAACCGAAGTGTGTACTGGAACTTTCAGAGTCGGACATTCTTTGATGGTCGCAGCCTCTAACACAGCTCCTCTGAGAAACTTCCCGACAGCCACATAGTATTTGTTCAGGGAGCAGCGAAACCAATGAAGGCAATAACCCACTACTGATAACAGCACCGATCACTAGGTTTATTCTTATCCATGTTGCAGAACTTCCTAGCAGCTTTTAAAAGCCATGAAGAAATGCCGCGAGCCTCTTATTACACAGACCTAGACCCTTGTCAAAGAGCTAAAGGTAGTCCCTGGCTTCAGATAAACCTGCAGGAAGGCACACTCTCATTGAGTACGGTTGTTAGCTTAGTTAGCTACTGTTCGCCACGGTTCTCTTAACCGGCTGGCTGTTCTTCATTAGCTTCGGAGCAGCCAAAAGTTTCCCAGATATGAATTATTTCAAAAGCATACGGTTGAGCTCCTCCAGAAGGTATCCAGATACTGGACAAGAGTCCCAGTAAAACATCCTGGAGGCGCAGAGGGCAGTCCTCGCCGCTGGACACGGTCTGACGGGTCTGACTGGACCAAGTTGCCGTTTCGAAACGGATATGTGGCACAAACTGTAACTCCCAGAATGCTCCGCGACTAAATGCGAGTTTGTTGTTGTGCGTTGCCCGTGCGGAAATCCTTTTATTTAGCAACCGAAACGAAGGTGTTGTATCAACATAGATTTTTTCCCATAAATAATTGTGTATGTGTTGTTAATTACACGAATAACCCCACATTGATGAGTCTAAATTAGGAAAAAACTACTTCAAAACAGTATTCTGAACTCTGCGACTTGCCGTAGACTGTCCTGCTGTCATCATTACCTCGTCTTCCTGTTCTGTTTGTAGCAAATAGGTCCATGTAGCAAACCCACAGCTAGCTAGCTTTTGTTACGATGTCCCTGCTCTCAGCCTGCGCAAATTACATTTAGAGTTAGGGCAGCCTTAGTGAAAATAACTATTGTGTATTGTAATATATTGTAATACCCAGCGTGGGCCAGGCCCCGCCCCTCAGTTGAAGTAAACAAAGTGTATCTTCGTCACCTATCTAGCCTTAGCGAGCTGGCCAACAGCAGCCTTCGGCACCGTACTCGATTCGTCGCAGGCTGTGAATGGAAATAACTGTCACTTTACAATGAATTGCCGCTCGGAAGTTCTTGAAGTAACTGTGGAGGCGAGGCAGGTGGAAGAATCTATGCTGGCTTTGCTGCACACCATTTTACTGCATCGCAGCACCGGGAAGTTTCACTACAAAAAGGAGGGCACCTACTCCATCGGTACCGTGGGCACACTAGACATCGACTGTGACTTTATCGATTTCTCCTTCGTGAGGGTGTCCTCGGAAGAGCTGGATAGAGTGATCAGGAAAGCTGTGTCTGAATTCAAGGTAAATAGTGGCTTCGAATTTTGATTGTTGACTAAGGTATGGTCAGGCGGCAGGCCTGTCATTTGATAATCGTATTATAATGCTTTGTTTACAGGATGCTTTGAGCAACTCTGGAAGCGATGGCATGGGGCAAATCTCCCTGGAGTTTTACCAGAAGAAGAAGTCTCGCTGGCCCTTCTCTGACGAGTGTATCCCGTGGGAGGTGTGGAGCATCAAGGTCAACGTAGTCAACCTGGCCAACGAGCAGGAGAGACAGATCTGCAGGGAGAAAGTGGGAGAGAAGCTGGGTGAGAAGGTGATCAATGTGGTGGAGGTCATCAACCGTCATGAATACCTACCTAAGATGCCCACCCAGTCTGAGGTGGACAATGTGTTCGACAGCAGCCTGAAGGATGTCCAGCCCTACCTTTACAAGATCACATTCCAGATCACTGACTCTCTGAACACATCTGTGAGCACCACCATGAGAAGGCTTATTAAAGACACCCTGGCACTGTGATTGACAGGAAGGATTCTACCCACAACCTAATCTACAGTTATACCTGGCAACTCCTTTGTATATCCAAAAACATGATTTGTCCTGCTACAATGGAGCAGTTTAAACGTGTACCTTAACATTATTGATTGTGTAATGTTTATGAAAGATATTGTTTTTGACACCTTCCAACATTTACAAGTGCAACTCCAACACAGCAGCAAATAACACTATACGTCAGTTAAATTCTTTAAAAGTCTGTGTTGCTTATGTCATATCTGTAACATATTGTAAATCTTTGCCAATAAATATTGTTCATTGTAAACAATGTAGTAAAAAGTCAAAGCTCTTTCATGTTAAAGGTTGATTGTATGAACTTGACTAGTTCATATAATAAGAAAAACATTTTCTTTTCAATATACTAAAGCTAGGGCTGGGTTTGGGAACAGACTTCCTCTCTGCATGCAATTTGATGGAGAGTGTGACCTTACACATGGGTAGAACAGGATTTCCACTTTGCCATTTTTCCATATTAAAGCAAACACCTTCCGAGTTCACTCTGTTTCCAGCCAGATAGTGTCACTCACGGCCTGAAAAACATCCCTCCTGCCTCAGGCAACAGGATGGCGCGTGTGTCCGTTTTTACATCTAAGCCCTACTTTAGGTCCAACAGTAGATTAATCAACACACTTTTATTTGGCTCACATTCACTTTGATAAAAAAACAGACAACTGACCTTTAATTATCTGGGAGTTACTAGTGTGTAGAGTTGCTACACACTAGTAACTCTACACACTGAGTTACTAGTGTGTAGCAACTGCTACTAATGTTTCAATATAGTAGCAGGCTAAATGAGGATTTATAGATTTGGATATGTGGGATGCTTGATGTCCGCAGTGCATTAAAGGGGACATATTGTGCAAAAACTCGGGTTTAAATGTATATTTCCGAGGTCTACTAGAAAAGGTTTCAATGGTTTATTGTTAAAAAAAAACATTAGTTTTCTACCATTACCCATTTCTTCATCGCCTTTTCCAGCCTCTTCTGCTCTCTATCTCAAAAGATTGGTTTTGACATCTACCCCCTTTCGCAAAAATCCTAGTCTGCTCCGCACCGCCCTGCTCATTTACTCTATACCTACCTATATGGGCATGGCACACGCCCAGCTGTCAGTTTTGTTTACTTTTGGCCAATGCAGCATGGAGATCGATGTTACCATGTTTAGCTTCATTTCTACAGCAAATGTCAGCACTTCTAAACCAAAAGCTTTACAACTGAACCTGGTCAGGCAGGAGTCTGAGCTGAAAACTGTGAAAATTGCATCAAGATTTCTGGTTTCCCTGACATTATCCTCAGGTAAATACAGTTTAAATATGTTACAGTCAATAACAGAATTGCTAAGTATTTATGCAAAAACCTCCTAACTTGTAACATACACCATTTTATGTATGTCTCTACAGGCTAAACTGGGGAATGATCGATAGTTACGTATGTAACTACGGTTCTATGAGTTCCGGATGACCGCCAGAGGCGGTGCTTACAGCACTGGATGTTCACGGTCCAGTTGGCTGCTTTCAATCACCTGGGTGACTCCGGGAATGTCTATATATTCCGGAAGTCACGAGAGGTTCTGTTCCAACTGGATCTTCTCGCGGTATCTGAGAAGTCTGAGTGACAGAGAACTCTGGCGGTCATCCGGAACTCATAGAACCGTAGTTACATACGTAACTATCGTTCTATTTCGTTCCTACTGACCGCCAGAGGCGGTGCTTACAGCACTGGATGACTTATACCAAAAAGGTCACGAAGAGTACTCACCACTTAAGGGCTTGCAGCCATCAACAAGACAGCTGTCATCCCACCGGATGAGGTGCAGCAACATTACTCTGTAGAGCCACGCAACGTACATGATGAAGACCATGTAGCCGTGGCGCAAATGTCCTGCCGTGGAATCTGCTTCAAGGCAGCCCATGATGTAGCCATACTCCTGGTAGAGTGGCACTCAACGGCCAAGGCATGGGGAGCCCCTGTGCTCTATATGCATTCAAGACCACATCCACAAGCCAGTGGGAGTGTCTCTGTTTGGACAGGGCAGCCCCCTTCCTGCAACTCCCATAGCAGACAAAGAGGTTATTTGTCTTACGCAAGCTGGTTGTTGCCACAACCTATGCCCTAGCGCCCGTACCGGGCACAGTGGGTCTGACATTCTTTCTGCACCCCCTGGTGAGCCCAGGGGATTGAAAGCAGCCAACTGGACCGATTGGTTTACATGGTGGGGAGACAATCGTTTGGATAGGAAGGATGGATTTGGCGAGAGCACCACTCCTGACCCCACTGCATGCCAGAGCAAGCACGCCTGGCTCACTGACAAGGCATGGAGTTCACCGACCGATTGCAGTCGCAATGGCAAGGAGGAATGCCGTCCTCATAGACAGCCGTGTCAGGTCTGCCTGACTCAGCGGCTCAAAGGTGGCTGAATGAAGCCTTCGGCCTCCCTTCAGAAACTGCCTGACTAGGTAGTGGGACCCTACCATCTGGTTATCCACCCCTGCATGTGCGGCCAATATCGCAGCCACATAAACGCACAGGGTGGAAGCAGCTCTCCTGTTGCCCAACACAGACTGCAGAAAGTGTAGTATCACTATCACTGAGCAAGTCCCTGGGATTTCGCCATGCACCACTGTGAAAGCGACTTCCACCTGTTTGCATAGAGCCATGTAGTGGAGAGTGCCCTTGAAGTTAAAAGGTATGGACCTCCGACTGGTCGCTATACGTCAACAGTGGGTCCTGGCTATCAGGAGCCCCACGCACAGCTCCAGGCGCCCCGAGTTCCGGTGCCACATGTGTCCGCCTACCTGAGACAGAAGGTCCTGTCTCCCCGGAAGGCACCAAAGCTCTCCTTGAGGAGTTTTAGCAACGCTGGGATCCATGGTCTTCCTGGCCAATGTGGAGCCACCAAACGTAGGCTGTAACTGCAATGCTGGACCCCCTCCAGTGTTGCCAGTAACAAAGAATAGGAGGAAATGCATAAAGCAGGCTGACTGGCTAAGCATTAGCCAGAGCATCCTGCCTTAGGGGACTGGTCCTCTCCATCTAGGAGAACCCAGGGGGACAGTGGGTCATCTCTTCGGAAGCAAAGAGATAGGCCACTGCCCTGCCATACTTCCCAATCATGCCTACCACCTCCGAATGGAGTCTCCACTCCCCGGGGGTGGCCCTTTTCTATCGCTGTGTTCCGGACACCTGGAACTTGGACAGCTTAGATAATGATAATTAGATAATGCTGAGGTCAGCATACTTATCAGTCGAAGGAAGAGGCTGTATTCCAGCAGCCTCCATTGCATGAAGTGCTGTAGTAGCTGCTGAACGGTAGCTATGCACTCCGGAGAAAGGCAGGCTCACATGGCCGCCGAGTCGAGCACCAGCTGAGCTGTAATGGTGGCAGGGATGCTGCCACACACTGTTTAATATACGCAGGGCCAGGGACGGCCCAAACGGAAGAACCCTGAACTGGACACCTTGCCCAGAAATGCAAAGGGGAGGACCACCTGTAACATTGGGCAGTAGGGACTTGAAAGTAGCATCTTTCAGGGCTATGACACAACCCAGTCCGCCCGAGCGATAGACTGGAGGACCCCTGCAACACGCAGCATGGGGAAAGGAAGAATCGTGAGGCACTGATTCCGCCGTCTTAGTCCAGAACGGGGCAAACCCGCCCCACCTCCTGGTACCTGAACTTCGGTTGAGTAGAACCTACCGAGCATCGAGTAGCACCCCCAAGGACTCTGGGGGAGGGCGGAGGCTGGACGCCGACCTCCTGGCGCCTGAAATGCAGCTGTAGCGCAGTGTTATGGCGCTGTTCAGAATGTGCTGAGAAGCACTGGCCCCTTGATTGTCCACCTGCATGTGGTTGAAGCTATTGGCACGGGGTACCACAGAGGTTCCCGGCCTGGAATCAGATCACTGGAAGAGAACGCAGGGTCTGTCGACACACCTCCGACTGGGACGACTGCGCCAGCCAACCCTGTTCTCGCTGGTCCTGATTTTCCTATGCTTTGACCCCCAGACACTAGCTGGCTCTAATGGTCCTGTGTTCTGACCCCCAGACTGTGTTCTAATCTAACTGGTTCTATCTTTCATTTGAATCTTATTAAAACCTTTTGAATTATAATATGTTGTATTTGATTTCGGTCAGAGTTACTTTCAAGTGTTTAGAAAATTAGCTTTGCTTAATTGACCAAACCCCATCATTCTTTTACTAGTCCGACATTAGTTCGGGAATGTGTGGCTAGCTTTCAGGATTCTTACTGTTACAATATGTGTTGTTATGGTAGTTTCAGAGTGGAAAAAGTAAGTGGATCAGTTTAGCCCACAGCTGGGGTAAAGTGAGCCACATGACAACTTTTTTTAAAACAATCATATTTTCACTGCCCTTTGTCTTGAACAAATTCTGCTAATGCCCATTTCTAGGAAACATCCTGAATTAATGGGAAATGTGTAAATTTGAGTGATAAATCATTTTAGCTCCCTTAGAGGGGAGCAAATGTAAAAAGTGGCTCAGATTACCCCGTTCTCCCCTTCCTTGATGAAGTTGTCACAGGGAGTTGCAGTTTGCGCAATTTCAAAGCAAATTATGTTTAAAAAATTATTGAAAATTACAGACTAATAACCTGAGCACAATGTCAATGTCACTTTCATAACAATATTGTAAGGAATAATACAGGCCAGCAGACAGACTTGTTTTTGAATACTTTTGCAGAAGTGTATAGACTACCAGTTAAGTAATGGAAGAGGCCAAATACAAGGCCACTTCACACTTAATATTATACACTTGGCATTGTCACAGAAAAACTGAACTGTGCTGAACTGATCTTAAAAGCTGAAGCAATTAGATTAAAATTGACTGTGTATTGGACTGCAGATTCTTAAAAAAATAAATAAATAAAATTGTGTGTGTATATATATATATATATATATATATATATATATATATATAGCTATATAGCTATATATATATAAAAAAAAAATGTTTTTTGTTTGTTTTATTTTTATTTTCTGTAACAGTAACTGTGTATCTGAATCCGAATTTGATGAACATGGGGGCGGGACCTGATAAGCCTTTAGCTTCTTCCGTCTCCTTTCGGACAACACAAAGTATGATGTATGAATATTTGCAAGAGAAAATTGTGTATTGTGTGGAATTGTCCGAATAAATAAATAAATAAATAACTGATACGATAGGGTTAAAAATAATAAAAATAAATAGGCCTACATCTAGCCTATAAATAAAATAAAAAAACATAAAATTATTGTTGTTTCATATGGTTATAATATGTGGGCCTGTGTGTCAATGTGTGGCTTGTAGCCTATGATGTGAAACATAATATTTACTGTATTTTTGCTGCTGGACGCGCGGGCGTGTGTCAGCTGGTTGTGAGTTCGGCGCGGCTAAGCTCCAAACTGACACGGGGTGGATAGTATTGACGGTCGGGAGGCAAAATAAAAACGCACTTCATACAAAGCACAGCGTGAACCTGTTGTCACTGTGCGGGAGACGCTCCCCTCTCCTTCATCTGATCGCTGAACACATCAGCATGTTTACGCGTCCTGTCTATCAGACGTAATACATTCGCTCGGGGCTCCCGGTCAAACCACAACTAATCTTCCTAACAATGGCGACAACAACACTTTCCCATGATGTGAAGCTGACTGCGATTTATTAAAAAAGAAAAGGCACAGTGCTTCCTGCAATTGGGTCTGATCGAGTGCGGACAAATTCACACCACAAACGAACTGCAGCAGAGTGCGTATGGAAGCACACCGAGACTACCTCTTCAGCTGGGTCTCGGAGCGCTCGTTTGGTCCGCCCCCGAGTGCGATTGCTGTATTCACACGTCTGAAAGATGCGCACCGAAGGCGGAAGTGCATCTGAGTTTGTTTCAACCAAACTAAACACGGCATGTGTGAATACACCCTGAAATCTTCTTTAAAGTACTGAGGAAGCATGTCTAAGTGGAAACAGTGTTTTGTTGATGACGAAGAGGCAGTAAATCCAGAAAGTTAAATTTGGTTTAAGTAAAAGTGTATCAGTGTAAAGATTCAAATCAAAGTCCCAACGCATCAGTTTCAGAAAGTTAAAAAAGCTCACAGGCCAGGGTTATGGAAAGTCATCCAAACGCAGTTAAATGTCTGATTAGGGTTTCAATTAGCATCAGTGTGGTTTAACTCTAAAGTAATTCAAATACCATTTATGGTTGTATATATACTCAATTGTTACTCTTTATTACAGAAATAAAGCACAAAAACTGTAGAAAAAAATTAAAACACAAAACAGATGCAAGTCTCCAAAAGCAACAATAATGCAACCAATGCTGATACAAATATTCATTATTGCAGTGAAAGCACAGGAATAATAAAAAGATCAAACTTTTGTTTACTAACAAATTGGGTACAAAATGGAAGATTAAAAACACCTCCATATACACTAATCTAATTCTTTCTTTGAAATGTTCCTAAAGTTTTTATCACAAGAAATTAAGAGCACTATTATCAATACAGAATTTCTCCAAAGAATTTAGCATCACAATGCAGCTCGTGTTTCTCTTTCAGTGGGAATCAAATTCCCATAGTTTGTGTGGAGCACTCTTTGAATGCAACATCTCCCATATATTAGCAATTAGCCATCAGAATAATTTATGACAAAGTTCTAATCCATCAAGCCAAAGCAGAAGTTTATACTTGTACAATAATACAATTGTGAAAGAACTGGAATACAATCAAAACACAATATTTTAATATTAATCTCTAGGAACCAGGAACACTCTCTGACCATTCATAGAATAATAGATTTGCCTTCTCTTGCCTTCCTCTTCTTGACTTTACCACTGTGAAAGGCCTGAGTCATAAGTCTTCGGAAAATCTTTTGTGCTTTTATGTAAAATAGTATTCAACAAAATAATGTTAAAGTTGCATAAGGCCATCGAAGCACTGTAACGCTTGGTTAATTACCAAGTGTGTAACAGCCAAAATCCCATCAGGATGAGTATTTACATAACACTGGTGTTACACTGGGGTGGCAGATAGAGAAACTATCACTAAGTCTAACATGCACAAGGTTATATTATAATTTCATATTTATAACTGGAGTATAACCAAAAATTACATTACTATGCTGCAGTGCACCTTTTAAAATTTGACCCTGAAGGTTTACTTGCTGAAAATATTTAAAATTGATTTCTATATGATGATGTAATGAGCCAAATGAAATACTTGAATAATGTATTTAGGACACCATCTAATCAACCGAGCCAATTATTTTCACTGACACTTTTGATCAATTTTACCAGTAATCTGGTCTGAGCACCTTTAAAAAATTACTTTTTTCAGCAACATTTACAAAAAGTTAGTCATTTACCTGTTTGACTGATGATTGCACTGTTTCATTCATTTGTTTTAACCAGGCTAGTGATTAGGAAAATAAATGCTAAGTCCTGAATGAATTATGTTAATTGATCAAGGCTGCCTACAGAAATGCCTAGACCAAAGTTGTGTGATGTACAGTATGTGATGTAACTTCTCTACTGTCTCTACACTGCAGGTCTCATTCAATAACTTCAGTTAACAATTGGCACAAAGGCAAAAAGGAAACGCAAATATGAGAGAACAAAACAGAAGGTATTGGGCCTATTTATCATTTGTTCTTCTGCAGCCTAAAACCTCAGCTAGTGAAAGGTCTAATCACACTTTCTGTACTATGTCCTCTTATAACAGAATCAAACTGTAAAAACAAAGTGCATATTGAATACATTGTTGAGGCCACCAATATGATCTTAATGGATATCACTCACTTCAAGATAGATCTGATATAAAGACTACTACTCTTAATTCAACTACAGCCTGCGAAAAATTTAAAGCACTTTTTCCACACTGAGAAAACAATGTATATGGTTGTTCCTTTTTCACTGTACCTTTCAGACAAAAGCGGTATGTCTGAAGTTATGACGGGTGCAACTCTGTACCTTGTTTTCTCAAAACACAACAAGATAGAGAAATACAAGTAGACAACTTAAATAGGTTTAAAATAGATAGATGCCTATTTTTAAAAGGAAAATAAACCACTTTTAATAATCACCTCGTCTCACAGAGGAATCTAGCACTTGATTGCACATTCACGTGTACACCTCTAATGAACATGGCCACTTTAATACATGACATTGGAGGCAAGCAAATAAACTATACATTCAAAGTCTTCATTTTGTAGGCTGAGGTGTCATGATTCTAATATTAAGGATCCTCTCTCATGAGAGATGCACCAGTAGAACTTGTCTGATGCTTATATGTGGCCATGACTCTGCTCGTGGCTCCAGAGACTGAAGGCTGTCTTGAAGGTCCTGTGACAGAGTTTGCACATGAACTGTCTCTTAAACGTCAGGGCAGAGAGGGACGGGGCGTGGTAAAAGAGTGTGTCCGATTCCTGAGGGCCGCCTGGATTCTCCATGCTGTTTGACCTAGACAGAGGGCTGTGGGAGCTGGCTTGCCGTTCCAGTTCAGGCTTAGGCGTCTTGCTCCCCAATGAGCTGCAGAGCTCTGGGCAGCTGGAATCCTCCTCCATTGCCACAGCAGCTGGCGCCACTGCCTGGGGGGTGGATTTGAGCACTGAGGCCTGTGGGGAGGGCCGCTCCAAGCTTTGAGGGGTTGTGGGAGGGGAAGGAGACAGAGGGGAGGGCTGTCTGTCCATCTCTTTGGCTCCGGGTTCGTTAGCGGTCGACATGTGGGACTGGAAGTGGCTCCAAAGGCGGAAGTTGGTCCTGAAGGCTTTGTTGCAGATGTGACAGATAAACGGTTTGATGTGGCACAGCAGCTCCTGGTGTCGTTCTAGGTCTTTGCGAGAGCTGAAAAGATTGCCGCATTTCTCGCAAGGCCACACGCCGGGTTCCTCTGGCCCAGTTGTGGCAGCCTCTGCGCTCTCCCTCTCACTCACAGCCTCCTCCAATGGCTCTTCCTTCACTACTAGCTGGCCGTGGTGGCCCATGCTCAGGTCCTCAGGCACATAGGACAAAGAATCCTCCTCTGAATCATACATGGGTGGACCGGAAGAGTCACTGTAACTGATGTTCTCTCTGGAACTCCCAGTGGCTAGAGGCTCATCACTGTAATGCTGCTCTATGAGCATTTCAGCCGTGTCTTCATTGTCCTCCTGTTGCTGTAGCTGAATCTGCTCTCTAACAGTCATCATGTTTTGGTTGTGGACTTCCACCTGGTGGCGCCATATGCTGAAGGAGGACTTGAAGGTCCGCATGCATTCCAGACACGTCAGTTTCTTGTACTTACAATGTGCCTCGTGGTCCTTCTTGACAGTTGGACTTGAGAAGCGGAGGCCACAGTAGGGGCACACAGTTGCGTGTCGGCAGCCCCTCTCATGGTCGCCCTGTTCGAACAGTGAAGACAGCTTCATATTACAAAGTCGACAGGAGTAAACTTCAGCGTCCGTGTACTTCTGTTGAATGATCTCATCCTGTTCCGGGTAGAGGATGCTCTCGTTGGCAGTGTCCTGTTCAGCTTTTTCAGCAGGATGTGTCCTTAAATGCTGCCTGTACTGAGACTGGAACACAAATACTTTCCCACAGTAAGGACATATGAAGCTGGGCCTTGATTTCTTTTTGGTGATGGCAGGAGACTGCACACCCTGCTTATTCCTCTTTAACTTCCAAAGCAAGGCTTTCTTAATTTCCCTCTCTCGGACAATATCGATCAGCTTCTTTTGAAACTTCTCATCCAGAACAGAGGAGCTGGAGGACGAGGCTGGGTTTTGTAGAACACCGTGCTGAGTTTGGCAGTGAGTCCACACTTTGAAGTTGGTATGGAAGCGCTTGTGGCAAATGTCGCAAGCATAAGGTTTCTCAGGGTTGTGGTACATATTTACATGGCGATGCAGTCCAGCACTAGACCTGAACACCTTTAAACAGTTCCAGCATTTGAAAATCTTGTGCTGAGGCAGCTCCCCACTGTTCTCATTGGAGTCGCTGCCGACACCATGAGGAACTATCTCTGACAGGTTCTCATCAGGTGTTGGGGGGTGTTCTTTAAATATTTTACCCTTCTTGAATGGGTACCTTCTGTTGTCCGGCCTGACCTTTCTTTTCCCAAAATAATTGTAGTCTGGCCTGGATACTTGGTCGTAATTTGTTTGCAAGTCTTTAAGGTTGACCGGCAAAGCATCTCCGACTGCGATTCGAACAAGATCCATTGGGTCAGCCAGAGGACTGCTGGGCTCAGCTTTTACACTGACCTCTTTTTCTACCTGAGTTTCTTCATCATACCTGCTGGGGTACTTGGACCCGAAAACCAGTGGAGAAGTTCTTTTTGAGTTGCCATTGTGACCAGATGTTGGCGGCCCACATGATTTCGAAGCCATTTTGACAACGGAGTGTTCACGGTTTTGCAGACCTTTGAGCTCCAGTGTGGGTGAGAAGACTGGGACGGGGCTGTCCATGGATAGGGATCTTCGGAGTAGGCTTTTTATGAGCGGCCCGCTCCGGTCGATGCTCTGGCTTGTCTCAGTGGCCCGACCCTGATAGGACACTTTGGTGTGATAGTGGCGCTCCTGCTCCTCATATTCCTCTTTAGTATCCTGGTCAGTGCCAGAATGCAGCCTGCTGTGCTGCACTCCAACTTCACTGAAGGACACGGATGAGGTCAGCTGGGGCCTAATCAATGTGATGTGAGATGGATTCCCTTTTAAAATGGAGGAGTATGAGAAGGTGGACTTCCTTTCTGCAGATTCACCATGTTCAGATGATTTCCTGCTGATGGATTCAGAGTTTCTGACTGGTTCATAGGAGTTGTTTGCTGATGGCGGCTGAGCTGGCTCTCGGGTAGAGTTGGGAGACGATGGTCTGTCTGATGTTTTTCTTGGATAACTTGAGCGGGAGGGATGGGCTGTGTCATTCCGGACCCGACATACAATGACGCTCCTTGTCTGGACGTCGGTCTCTTCCCCTTCTGAGAACGAAAGCCTTTTTCTAGACACACAGTAGGATGCATGTGGTCTTGACGACACAATGTTGGTGAGGAAAGGGATTCCGAGGCTGTAGCCCAGCTCTTGAATGGCTACCAGGCTGCCTTTGTCCACGAAGAGTGAGGAGGAGTAAATGTAATTCAGAACAATCTCGAAGGCGTCGGGCTCACAGAAGTCCAGGTTTACAACTTTCAGTGAGTCTGCGTCCATCCGTGTGAAGAGGGACTGGAAATACTCACTGCTGGCAGCCAGAACACTCTTATGGGCCTGGTACCTCTGGTCCCCCACAACCAGGACTACGTCACACATCTGGCCCCGCAGGCGCTGCTCATTCAAAAGCCCCAACACTGAGAGGGCATGAGAGGGATTGCTGTAATGCACTAGGCTCTCCATGGCTGAAAGACAAGAGGATTACATTTTAATGCACAAATGTAAATACAAAAAGTTATAAGTTATAAATAGCCCAAAATGAGTTTGTCACAGAGATGGGCATGAACAACAAGCACATGCAGATGTAAAATTATGACCCAAAACAACTTGATTCTACAGCAGTATTGCATATTTTAACAATTCATATACTATTTTCAGATACAACAACCACATGCGTATACACTCAACAAAAATATAAACGCAACACTTTTGTTTTTGCTCCCATTTTTCATGAGATGGACTTAATGATCTAAAATTCATTCCAGATACACAATTGTACCATTTCTCTCAAACATTGTTCACAAATCTGTCTAAATGTGTGATAGTGAGCACTTCTGCTTTGATGAGATAATCCATCCCACTGTGTGCCACATCAAGATGCTGATCTGACATCATGATTAGTGCACAGGTGTGCCTTAGACTGTCCACAATAAAAAGCCACCCTGAAATTGCTGGAAACAATCTTAATCTTAATCTCCTCCGCTGTTTCTATATTTTCTACATCTTTTTTTAAATCAGTAGCCTATAGGCTATGGTGGTATGTTCGACCATGGTTAACACTAGAACCTCCGCACTGTGTTCCACACGGCTCGTCCGGCTCAGCTGACAGCAGCCGGGCAGAGTGCGTCGGATACTCCGCCTCAAAACATGTAAACGTTAGCTTACCTTAAAATAAGTGTGCTATGTTACTGTTTATTGTATTTTAGCTCATTTGGACGCTGTTTTGGCCGTCTGTTTTTATTGACATATATAGGGCAAGCTATTGGCGATATTATATATACTTTCAGTTTCATTACTGACCCACCACGAAACGTGATTAGTGTTCTTAAAGATACTTAGATTATAAAACAAGAGGTCCAAAACACAGATGATGATTAAACAAACTAATTTGTGACTTTATATTACACTAGAAATGCACGGGTAGATTTGATTACGCAGCATATGAGAACGCTGGCGCTTCTAGTGTTAAATAAATGTTTCGACCTAGAAGGATTTCTAGCAATCTTTTATTCGCAAAGACTGCAATACGTTTTATAATATAGTGTTGTCATGCAGCTGCGCATGAAATGAGCAGGAAATGGAAAGTCGAACTCTGAGCAATCGATTTCAGCAGTGTACGAACGACGTAAGGACAGGGTTTTTCCTGCATAGAGAACATTTTGGCGCCCGCCAAAACGGATTTATCCAGCGCCAAAGGAAAATCAGGAGCGCCAAAATGATAAAGATTGAGAATAAATATAGCTATTTAAAACCTCTCCAAATTCAGCCCAATTTAAGTCATCCTTCTTGAGGGGTTGGACAATAACTTGAATTTCATTTTCGATTACTATTACGGCTTCCCTCAATCATGAAAACAAAATAATCGTTACTAAACTATCATTGTTCCGCACGCCGGGGCATGCAGGCTTGTAAATGCAGCGAACCCTTTCAGCCGAGCGGTGCGCTTGCTCGGCCCCTCCCTCACTTGATAATTTTGCTATCGGCTGGTCCAGAGAGTAGGAGGGAAATGTGGCGCATTGCCGGGGTGAAAAACTTCTAGATGATGAGAATAAAAGGTAAAACTAATTGTGTAGTCTGAAAACACTTCAGACTCACAACAAACTAAAATAATGTGCAAGATTTGTCACGCGCGGACACGCGAGTAACGTTACATACGCGACCGTGAGACAGAGAGAGAGAAAAAGGTATACGACCTGATCTGCACCTCTAAACATCCCGACCAATTTGTTTATTCACTTTAAGTCGAGTCTAAGGTTGCGTTCCGAATCGCATACTTTCTACTATATAGTATGTAGAAAAAAGATTTAGGATGTCCCGATTCTTGTGGCCAGATTTAGGATGGTTAGAATACCCGGATGGTCTACTTCATGCGGCCAAGATTGTTAGTGTTGAAAAGTGCATCCTATTTGGGCGATTCTGACCCACAATCCAGTGCGCACGTGAAGTGACGTAACATCGACGAAGCCTATAGGTCCATGTTATGAAAACAAACGGGGATGCGACGGATATAAAAGCAAGAGGCAAGATCAAGGCGCAATGTTATGATGAAATAAGAGAGAAAAGTATGTCCCAATAGTATGTCTACTGCATCCTAACTAGATTATTTTTATCGTCGGATGTAGTATGTAGAATAGAAAAAAGAAAGAGTATGCGATTCGGAACGCAACCATAGTGGTCTATGACCAAGCAATCACTGAATAAAAAAAACAAAGGAAGTTTAAAGCTCCTTGACTCCTGCCACCACAACTGTCAACACTACAATGCAACTGCCTATCCACCCTGCTCCTTGACATAAATAAATCATGCCCTTACATTTAATGCTATCAAAAGACGTGCCCTATCAACACCATTTACAAACCGGCCCCAGACCCATAGACTACTCTGACTGTCCGGCATTAACACCTCCATCCAAGTAAGGGTACTGTCTGCAGTGGAAACACAAGCCACTAGGGTTACCGTGCCCTGCTGAATCGTGCCGTGACGAAAAGAACTGTGCTGCTCAGTGGAAACGAGAAATAAGACACCAGGCCAGCAATAAATGGCACCTTCTGATGGTTATAATGATCATTTTAGATCATTATATTAGCCTATAAATTATCAGCCTGTAGTTATTGCTAAATGAAGGTAAAGCTATTGTGGGGGACAATAGCCTAGTTGGTAACTGAGTATAAAAAGGCTACATATATCTAGTAGTGAGAAAGCAGTTCAGTCAATTTGTTTTGCACTGTTTTCACTGTTAGAACAATTGTGCGAAACAACTGTTCATTATGTGGAAATTGGTGCATTGGAGTTAGCCTACCGGTTCTAAATACAAGAAACATTTACTCTTCAGTCTTCACTTACACTCAGGCCTTCTAGGTCATTGTATAGGCTAGTTTTTTTTCACAATCCTAACTTTCTCAAAAACAACGTTTATTCTGAAAACTATGACCGGAAGGCATGCCACTTCTGTTGGCGGGTTTGACACTTTAACATAACGTGTTCTTGGGCAGAGGCTTCATTCATTCATCAAAAAACTAGCATCCGCTCAGTAGCTTTATCATCTCAGAACTTTTTGTCAAGCCAACACAGCAACAGGGAACGTTCAGTTGTGTCAGTTTTCTATGAGGAAGTCGAGTGAGCCTTTCGGCATTAGATCATCCGTGAGACGTGGCTCAAAATCTCATGACAGACAACTTCTCCAACAGAAACGCCGCTTTCAGTTTAGAAATACGTCACACGTGTGCCTTTATTATTTGTGTAGTATAACGACCAAGGCAGCGGACCGTGTCGTTTGAACGTTAAAACGGTTAAAATCAAGACAGGAAAAAGTTGAGCGCGTTTCGATGGATACCGCCGCGGTAATCCCGCAATGAAAACACAGTGGTTGCAGACAGAGAAGCTGTTGGCAGTGTGGGGTCCGCTACCCCACAGTGAAGAGCTGGTTTTTGGGGGTTTTTTTATTCCAAAAACGGCTTGACCCGGCCTGACACGGCGCAGCTTCTGTCTGCTAAACAGGTTGTGGCTCGTCAGGTCTTCACAGCGCACCCCCCCCCCTTTCGAGTTACGTCAGGGAGGAAAAGGAAAAAGCTTCTCCTTATAACAGCACTCTACCAACTATGTCTCTCAGCCCCCCTTGCTCATTCAGTTGAACAGTAAGTTTTGCTGGTTTGTGAACACTTACCCTGCCCGTCGACTATATCCACACAGCCGGGACTTTATTCAGTGTTGTGTTGATTTCTGCGCGCTGGTCGTGATTCCATCCATCTTGAATTTGACGTCATCCCACACCAGGGATGAGGTCATCGCAAAGAACGCTCGTCACGTGCGCTGCGCTCTGATAGGCTGGCGGAAGACTTGTCACTGAGGCTAATTTAAAGGGGCAGGTCATATTTTTTTTCGTAGCCAAATGTTTCTAACTGGAGTTATTCTACATGTAGCAAAATGAACCATTCTTTTTTCAATCAAATATGTATAGTTTGTAGCTCTATTTAGCTTGATATCATGTGTTACAGTGTACTGGCCAGGGACAGGTTTCTTTATTCCTTATCTTTCATTTCATTTGATGTTAACACTGTCAATATGCCTACAAAAACACTTTTAGCAAATTTAAAAATATATCCTTTATGTTTTAAAACATTTGTGTATACAACTACAGAGGAGATGGCATTTGTTACTTTTAAACTGTCTGACCCCAATGAAACTAATGAGGAATGACTGAATGGAAGTCACTATAGCTAGCAGTAGGTTTGTGTTATTACTGGCACTCACTGGGGACTCACTGTTGCTATGTTTATTTGTTCTTCGGGGCCTGGAAAGCCTTGTCAGCACCTGGCAACAGTCTCATGACTCAGGTGTGGCACTGCTGGTTAAAAGTATACAGTGCCTTGCAAAAGTATTCATACCCCTTAGAATTTTCCACATTGTCACGTCACAACCACACACGTACATTTATTTTTTGGGGATTTCATGTGATAGACCAACACAAGGTGGTGCATCATTGTGAAGTGGAATGAAAATTATATATGGTTTAAATTTTTTTTTAGAAATAAAAAACTGAAAAGCGTGGCGTGCATAAGTATTCAGCCCCCCTGAAGGCTGTTACATACTCCGCGAGAAGAAAGAACAAAGTTCTCGGTGACAGAGCTGCGAGAAGTTCTTTCTGGTCTGACATTACATACTTCACGAGAACTCAACTGCCGAACTCCTCACCGCGGCGCATTGTTACCATGGTAATTGACTCAGTAGCGCCAGCTGATTTCACTTCGCTTTCCTCATTGACTTCAGACTGACCAATCACACAATAGTTCTCGGACAAGCTGCGAGAAGAAAGTTCGGCCCGGGTGATGTGTCGAGAACAAGCTGCGAGAACAGCTAAACAAGAGCTGAGAGAAGAAAATGACGTAATTTTCTTCTCGCAGCTCTGTCACCGAGAACTTTGTTCTTTCTTCTCGCGGAGTATGTAACAGCCTTTACTCATGTCATTTCATACCTTGTTTCACGGTAGAGATGGTGTGTGTATAGGATGAAACTTCCTTTTTGGTCTCATCTGACCAGAGCACCTTCCTCCAACCCTTGCCACAAACTATGCGGGGGACACAGCATATTCAGATGAGACCAAACTTGAAGTTTTTGGTCTGAATGCAAAATGCAATGTGTGGCGGAAACTAAAACCCTATACACACCATCCTCACTGAGAAACATGGTGGTGGCAGCATCATGCTATGGGGGTCCTTTTCTTCAGCAGGTACAGGGAAGCTGGTCAGAGTTGATGGAAAGATGGATGGAGCCAAATACAGGACAGAAAACCTGTTAGAGTCTGCAACTGACTTGAGACTGGGGCAGAGGTTCACCTTCCAGAGGGACAACTACCCTAAACATACAGCCAGATCTACAATGGAATGGTTTATATCAAAGCATAGTCATGTGTTAGAATGGTCCAGTCAAAGTCCAGACCACAATACAATTGAGAATCTCTGGAAAGACTTGAAAATTGCTGTTGACAGACGCTCTCCATCCAATCTGATGCTAAATCTGAAGCTCAAGCTATTTTTTAAAGAAGAATGGGCAAAAATGTCAGTCTGTAGATGGGCAAAGCTGGTGGAGACATACCCAAATAGATTTGCAGTTGTAATTGCAGCGATAGGTGGTTCTGCAACATACTGACTCAGGGGGCTGAATACTTATGCACACCACACTTTTCAGTTTTTTATTTATAAAAAAAATGTAAAACCACGTTTAATTTTCATTCCACTTCACAATTATGCACCACTTTGTGTTGGTCTATCACATAAAATCCCAATAAAATAAATGTACGTGTGTGGTTACAACATGACTAAATGTCGAAAATTTCAAGGGGTATGAATACTTTTGCAAGGCACTGTATATATCAATCAAGAGCATGAAATAAGGCATACAACCATGTTCTATTGAGATGATGGTGTAGTTCCCTTATAGTTGCTTTGCGCCTCCTCACATCTCCATGATCCAGCATGTCAGTATAGTCATTATCGCTTAATGACTGGAGGACGTCTAATCAGACACATTTTCACACCTCATTATAAAAGGAGCACCATATCACGAATCACTGTATGTACTGCAAATGAGAAAAATAAATATGCATGAAAATATATAAAAGAATAGAGAAGAAATGTATAATTGCCTTTCATCAAACATTAATGAATATTCACATTCATAATGTCAAAGTGATGGAGTAGTCTTTTTATAGAACATGTCTCCGACAACCATTGCATCCCACTATTCTCTTCATAAAATGAGAATGAAAAACGTGTGATGTGGGAAGATTGCAAGGAAGTTCTCACTCCTCCTTACTTCACACTAATGGCCAGCACAGGCAGCATAGCAACACTGCCATGGTTACCTGTGTGGAAACCAAGACTTTGACTCCTCCCATCTCTCCCTCTGCATTCATAAACATGTTTACTGACCGAGACGCCACCACACAATGACAACTTATTTATTCTACAGAAATAAAAGCATGACTTTGTGTGTGTGTGTGTGTGTGTTCATGTTTGTGTGTGTCAAAATCATGAGAACCAAAGGCCTTTCCCTTTGTATTATTATTCTAATACTCCTGCAACAAAAAAACTGTAATTTCAGTAGAGTGTAACATACATCTAATACTTACCAGCTGGCTGTCTTGATTTTCTGGTACATTAGGGACTGATGGCGCAACTAGGGGAGGAGGAAGGCACTGCCACTAGAGGATTTAGTCTCTGAGCACACCCTGTACAGTGCGTTAGCATCATCTCAAAGAGAGACGTGCATGTACAATGTGCTCCTTAAATGTACGGCTGGGATTTTGATCTGTGAAAAATGAGTAGGATGCTCTCCGTCTGGGTGGCCGTGGCCCTGCTGGCTCTCTGTAGGGGACAATACACCTTGCATGAAGGTAGGCCTCGACGCAGATGACGGATTAACATGATATCTATCTAAGCTGCCAAAACCGAATATTGTAAGCCTCATAGCATAATTGCCTAAATCATATTTACTCTACTCTACTTTTTATTCTACATCTACTCCATTCTACATCTACTCTACTCCACATCTACTTTTCGTTAGCCTAATAGCATAATTGCCAAAGTCATATTTTAAGGGTTATAGAGTAGGGTAAAGTAAATGTAGAATAGAGAAGATGTAGAATAGAGAAGATGTACTGTAGAGTAAAAGTAGAGTAGAGTAAATGTGATTTAGGCAATTATGCTATGAGGCTAACAATATGGCATTTGTGGGGACTGCACTTCTTGCTGTGTCTGCTTTCTTTTGTTTCTAACCTTTTTAACGTCACAGAACATGGAATAACTGGGACTTACTCGTTGTATACTTATGTCAAATTAAAGAAGCAAGTGTTAAAACTTGACCAACTCTAACGGTAAAGTTGATTAAATGTATTCTATTCCAAGGAACTCGCCTGTCTGGGTCTGGATACCATCTATGTATTCGCAACGAGACACGGATTGTGAGTTTCCTGGCGGTGCATAAGGTCCCTTACACTGTGACGAAGCCTTGTGGCGGCTGGCTCCTCTGGAAGACATGTACAGTCACACTCTACAACATGACCCATCACACTCAGTACAAGACAGTGATGGAGGAGGTGACCCACTGCTGCTATGGCTACCAACAAGTAGGCCGCTACTGTGCCCTGCGTGAGTCAACTGCATCACCCTTCTTTATCCAGCAATGGGTCTTTGTGCAAAATACACTCAACAAAAATATAAACGCAACACTTTTGTTTTTGCTCCCATTTTTCATGAGATGGACTTAAAGATCTAAAATTCATTCCAGATACACAATTGTACCATTTCTCTCAAACATTGTTCACAAATATGTCTAAATGTGTGATAGTGAGCACTTCTGCTTTGCTGAGATAATCCATCCCACCTCACAGGTGTGCCACATCAAGATGCTGATCTGACATCATGATTAGTGCACAGGTGTGCCTTAGACTGTCCACAATAAAAGGCCACTCTGAAATGTGCATTTTTTTGCTTTATTGGGGGTCTGGGGACTCAGAACCAGTCAGTATCTGGTGTGACCACCATTTGCCTCATGCAGTGCAACACATCTTCTTCGCATAGAGTTTATCAGATTGTCAATTGTGGAATGTTGGTCCACTCCTCTTCAATGGCTGTGCGAAGTTGCTGGAGACGGCTTATGGTGGAGAAATGAACATTCAATGCACGAGCAACAGATCTGGTTGACATTCCTGCTGTCAGCATGCCAATTGCACACTCCCTCAATGCTTGTGGCATCTGTGGCATTTTGCTGTGAGACAAAACTGCACATTTCAGGGTGGCCTTTTATTGTGGAGAGTCTAAGGCACACCTGTGCACTAATCATGATGTCAGCATCTTGATGTGGCACACCTGTGAGGTGGGATGGATTATCTCAGCAAAGCAGAAGTGCTCACTATCACACATTTAGACAGATTTGTGAACAATGTTTGAGAGAAATGGTACAATTGTGTATCTGGAATGAATTTTAGATCTTTAAGTCCATCTCATGAAAAATGGGAGCAAAAACAAAAGTGTTGCGTTTATATTTTTGTTGAGTGTATGATGCTATGTCATCACGCTGTGGATAGACAAGTTAGTGTGTGGTTCTGTCTGCAAGACGCCAGATGGAGGCACAGAAAAGCTGCACTGCTGCAAACATCTTGCTGCTAATATATGGCCTGTAACCTTTGATATACTATCTATACCTGTAACATGTTCTTTTCTTTGAACAAAGCTGTTAACAAGAGTGGGGAGTTCGCTGCCAAGCCTGGATCCTGTCCAGCTGCAGATGGACTGCATCCTGGATCTGAGGACTGTGAGCTGGACATTGACTGTCCCGGCTGGCAGAAATGCTGCCAGAGATCGGGTCGCGCTCTCTGCAATGATCCTGCAAGTAAGTATGCATCATTGATTGTCAGTGGATTTGTTATTGAAGTATGGGTTAGAAGTATGGATTCTTGGGTAAAGTCATGCTCTTATTAAAGGGCCTGTTCACCCAAACCTTAAAAACAGGAACTTGGTCACTGGTTTCTAGCCCTATACAGATCGCTTCAGGAAGTACAGAGGTGAAGGGAATGTTGTTTGTCATGTTCTAAGCACTCAAACATTGCTTATAAAGTGAGCCCATTGAACTTTTGCTGAGCAACTGTGGCTACAAGTGAGCCTGCAAATCCAGACCTGCCGCTGGTAAATTAAATTTGCTGCGCCTGTTGGTCTGGACACTCTCCATTGAAGCTCATTAAATATGTCAGAAAATTATGAGCTACGTTTCAATTGGTTCTATCTGATATGGGCGGGCCAGAGCCCTATGTATGGTGCTCTGGGGCGGACGTAACCGGATGACGACAGTGCTGTGCATGCGCCGTCGAAGCCGTGATAGTAAGCAACAGAGATCAGGGTTTTTCCTGGCTCAGAATGGGCCTTTGGGGGGTAAGAACACAGAACAACTTTTTTGGGGTCGCGAATGCAACAGTAAAGGCGAAAGTTTGTGAATTTTAGGAGTGGGTTGGGGTTGAGAAAGGGGAGCTTCAATGATCATTTTATTATGATTTTTTTGTTTTCATGATCGAGGGAAGCCGTAATATAAATTGAAATGCAATTAATGGCCCAGCCCTACAAGAAGGAGGACTTGTATTTGGCTGAACTAGAAACACATTTGGAGAGGTTTTTAATAGCTGAATATATTCTCAATTTTTATCATTTTGGCGCTGGTGATTTTCCTTTGGGGGAGGCATAACACCACTTTGGGGGGCGCCAAAAAATATCTATGCAGGAAAAACCCTGAGAGATGGCTGTGGATATGTTATTTGAGCTTTGGCCTCAACACTTTACGATTTGGAAGACGGCACTCAAATCTTTCAATAGCAAGTAAGAAGAATGTTCTGTTTTGCCAACCGACCATGGCAAAAGTTTAATTTACCAGTTAACCCCGCTGTTAGCTAAACGAACGGGGCTTAATATGTCACCTTGTTCATTGCTCTGATTGGTTGTAGTGCAATCCAATTGCGTGCAGTGGTATTTGAAATGCACGAGGAGGAGCCGCCCCTTGAGTTGGGAAGGTCTATTGATCGTGGCCAGACCCTATCATTCTAGATGTATGGGTCTGGATTTCCAGGCTAGCTACAAGTGACAATTATAGTAAATTGCTTCATGCTAAATTGCAGTGTTGCACAAGAAGATAAGAGTCTTTAAAAATGTATAAATTGTTTCATGAAATCAATTACAAAACAGTATCCAGATAAATTTGGCTTACGCACACTAATAACCATCATAAGCTCCTGGTCATACTGGATGGACTGGAACAAGCAGGATTGTGGAATAAATTGAGCAAACAGGGCTCATAGCTCACAAATTCAAAATACGTTTTTTATTTTTCAACAGTTACACTGTTACACGGTCCAACTTTGTAACAGCTGAAGTCTCTTTAGTAACATGTTATTCTGTATACTCCACACACCTCCCTGTACCTTTTTCATTACAATCATGTCCGTACAGTAGCTCTGGGTACCAGGTTTACGTGAGAACACTTTCCTTGTGATTTTGCCGAACTGAACCTTTCACTTTTTACTTCCAGCCTCAGGAAATGACTCTGAGAATGGAGGGCACCGTTTGAACGCGACAGTAACAGTGAAGGCAGATTACCAGCAACTGATGTCAAAGGACAGAAGACTTCTGAATCACACACGATTGCTCCAAGCAATGGTAATACTGCTGCTTACATTAACACTGTGTGCACTGCGGCGATTAAGACGTCTGCAGCTTATACAAAAAGACTGTTAAGCCAGTAGCCAGCTACCATTACTTGCCCTGATGTTTCTGTCCGTCATGCAATTGTAATGATTAAAACAGAAGGTCTACCAGGGCAACTACTTTTTTCACACTGATCTTATTTGTTTTCTCTGTTACTAATAGGTGACTGGTGCCCTGCAGTCTGGTGTTTCAGTGTATTACCTCAGCTCAAGACCGGTGCATCCCTACAGGACAGCCACCTCACTGCTGATCCACTGCCAGAGTTCTCTTTCATTGACCAACGTCACAATCAAGCTGCATCTTCTCCTCAAACATATACAAGAGGTGTCATCTGTGAGCGTGGAAGGTGAGCAGACACCATTATCTATGTATTTATATTATTGTATATTGTTATCCTTTTAATGTTTAATCCCATGTCTAGATATTATTGTGTCTTGTTTAGTTTAGTAGTTGTTATTGTTCTTACCTGCCCAGGGACTACAGGTGGAAAATAGCAGTTTGCTAACACCTGGTACAATGCATCTCTCCTTGCTCTAAACAAGGTTAATCTTTATTTTGTACATTGTCCCTGTTCAAATAAAGTTACATTACATTACTGTCCTGTGCAGCACTCATTTATCAGCCAAGCAATGATTGTTGAAGAATGTTGAGAAATGCCATTCTGGTGGAGTTCTGAGAGTGATTCATGTAGCAGAGAACACAGTGTGCAGGAAAAAATGACTCACCACAGCTTCCTTCCCACCACTTCTGTTTGAGTGACAGTCATCTGTGGGATGTTTCCTGCAATAGCGGAAAATAACACCAGTGCGCACACATGCACGCTCACACACACACACACACACACACACACACACACACACACACACACACACACACACACACACACACACACACACACACACACAGGCAGATCTTCGAATCTGTCACACTTGGCACATTTGCATAAAATGAAAAAGTAACAGCTCGCTTTCACACTCACACTCACACACACACACACACACACACACACACACACACACACACACAGTCACAAGCTTGAAGTTGCCTTTACAGTTACCTTTTACAGATAATGGATTTCCTTCTCCACACTATAGGCAGACATTTAATGTATTGCTTTTTGCAGCATGAATATGTACTTAGGCTATATCTTATTCCGTATACAGTGTGTTTATTCTTTGCGGACATTATCTCGCAATTGAAATGGCTTTCCCTGAAAGTGATGTTTTTGGGTTGTGCACTCTTTTTGTTGTCTTTCAAATGTTTCATTCCATCCTCATTATAGTTATTACTCCTCATGCAATCACAATCCATAATTCAACAGCATTCAAGTCATTGTAATTCCTTCATATTTCTGTGTCCAATTGCAGATTTAGATGAGTGTGCACAGTCTGCTCTCCATCACTGCTCCCCTCAGGCAGACTGCAACAACACAGAGGGGTCCTACCATTGTACCTGCCGCCAAGGATATGTTAACGTTGACCCCAGCCACCCTGGAGCCCAGTGTACAGGTAAGACTGTGTGTGTGTGTGTGTGTGTGTGTGTGTTGTGTGTGTTTGTGTATGTGTGTGTGTGTCAAGGCGAGCTTGTGTGAAAGTGTGAAAGATGTATGATTAAGATCTGCCTATGTGCTTGCTTGAGTGTGTGTGTGTGTGTTTGTGTGTGTGTGTGTGTGTGTGTGTGTGTGTGTGTGTGTGTGTGTGTTTGTGTGTGTGTGTGTGTGTGTGTGTGGTGCAAGATCCTTTACCTGTTCTTTTACCTGTAATAGATAAATATAATGCCACCATCCAATACAATGCAAATGAAGTTTTTTAGATAATGGACTTTATTTCCAAGAGTTTCTCTGAGGGACCGAGTTGTTGAGTACAAATCCTTGATATAACTAAAAAATGACACAGGTGATGTAGGGAGATCAATATAACAATGTGTTACGATATTCATCTGAAAAAAAAAAAAAAACACATTAGCCCTTTGTTTTTTGAGGTCTATTTATGTCCTAGACCACTGTGTAAATAAATAATTGGCTTAAATGCTGAAAAAATGAATTGCGATTTTTGAAAAACTTGGAAATGTGTGTGAAATAAGAACCTTAAATCATCCTGACGAATTGTGTTGGCCCTTGAAATAGCTTCTCCTAAGCCTTAGCTTCAAAAATGCAGTGGACAATTTCCAAAACACAGTAGGGAAGTACAGAAAACATGACTAATATGAAATTTGGTCCAGACGCTTTTTGGTAGAAATGTTGTCTCTAACTCTACTTTCACAAAACATGAGGCAATTAGACTGAATGAAGACTTTGAACCACATATATAGATTCATGGGATGTATTCTAATAAAAAAGGGAGCATCACAATTTTTTTTTCAAACAAACAATTTACTATACATAACATAACAACACACAGGAAAAACAATAATTACAAACTATTTACACACTATGTACAGCAGGGGTTCTCAAACTTTTGATAGCTGAGGGCCATTTTAGCTATTGGACCTAGGGCCGCCAAGGAAAAAAATTGAAAAAACTGAAATAGTATCAATGGCCAGGTTGCGTCTTTACAGTTTACATGTATTGGTCTGCATCCAGTAATGTGTAATTAACACATTTTAATTAATTAATGGAGGGCTAGGTTTCATTTCAACATTGTGGGGACACATTAAATGCGGGGGTCTGGGGGCAGTCCCCCAGAAAAATGTGAGGTTCAAACACTTAATTTTGTGCATTCTGGTTAATTTTTATGGAGTAATTTGTGTCTTCTGTATTTATTTATGGAGGACATGTTAAAGAGATCCTATTATACTACTTTTCTGGTCTTCATTTCTTGTTAAAAACTGCTATAGAGCAACCTGACACGAATCACATCACAAAAACTATATAGATTTTCAGGACACTCTTCCTCTTACCCTAGCGAGCACAGCAGTCTCTCTCTACACACTGCTTTGAGCTTCTCCGCCCCTCCCCCCCTGCTGCAAACCCCACTCCGTTGTGATTGGTTACCTTCCTTCCAGCAGCGGGAGATTTTCAGGAAGGTGGGGGCATGCAGCCGGAGCTTGCCTGAGCAGCATTAAAATACATGGAAACATCTGGGTGCGTGACTCAAACTACCCGGAAATTTTAACAAGTTATTTCTCGACCGGCTGCCATAGTGTTTAGTGCTCTGCATAGCCACCCCAGACGGTCAGCAGGGAATACGTCGAAATGCATGTACGTCATTATTTGATACGCTAGTATGGTTAAACATGACTATAAATCATTATAACAACGTTTATAGGTCATAAAAGTCGAAAAGTATCATAGGTCCTCTTTAAGGAAAAGACAACTAGCTCCCATTGACGCAAATCTAATGGAATATAAATCAGTAAGGCACTGAGGCATTCTGTATTGCATTCAAATATTTATTCTACTTTATTGTTCAAAACTTTCTGGAGTGTTTTTTTGTAGGACTCACTACTCATGATGCAGCAGCAGTGTTAACTATTATGACACTATACATTGGAAATAAACAGGGTGGGCTATCAGCAGTCAACTAGGCAGATAGTTCCATGGCTATCAGCAGCTTGCTAACGTTAGCTTGTTAGCTAAACTTTAGGCAAAAGAGTTAGAAACCAGATTATGTTAGCATCCATCCTTAGACCCTTGACCTAATCTAATTCACCTTGAAGGTGAGAAAGTGCATCGTATTGGGCTTAACAAGCTCACTATCTAACAACTTACATTGGGACCACTACACTGCCTGCTGCACTGCAGGAGGCTGACCAGCCGTCTGCAACGAGAGGCAGAGGCCTGCCGAACGTCGGCATGTTTAAGATGGTACGGTCCACTGTAGGGGTGTTATTATTAATAAGTGGGGAATGAATATAAACAATTAGGAGGGATATTTAAGTGTTTCGACCCCTGTACTGTTTTTACTGTTACGGGGGTCGCATCCCCTCCGTGCATTTCAATTAAAATTGAAAAGAAAAATATATAGCCTATATAACATTATTTTTAATAATTCATAATTCAATGCGCGCCGCCAGATATGTTTCTGCAGGTCGCACTTTGAGAACCACTGATGTACAATATATACAATATTTACAAGCTAAAGCCATGCCACTTTGCAAAATGGTTCCTGTCCACTTGCAGGCAGAGGGCAACATTGCAGCTGGGTGTGTGGGTGCTGGTGGTATTCGAGGTGTGGGTGGCGCTTGGGTTGGTAGCTGGGGAGTTTGGGCACGGGACCTATTTGATGCTGGTGATGGGGTAGCTGAAGGCCTTATACCTGTGCTCGATTTGTACAAGGACCTTGTGCTGGGTAGGGAAGAAGGTGTTGCCACAGGTGGTGCTGATGCTGCAGGAGTGGAAGGTGCTGGGCTGGGCTCAGGCAGCTCTTAGCCTGTCTGTGAAAGACTGAGTTTTTCTTCTTTATAACTGAAAACCCCAACTGCTGTTTTACCTTCTTCCCTCCCCAACACAGTTAGCACCTTCTAGTGTGTGGGGGTAGGGACACACAGTTCTTAGCATCTTAGATGTGTATGTGAGGGGAGGGGAGACAACTGATTTTCAACTGCCCTTTATCTTTATTGTACAGAGCAATAACAAGTGACCCTTGTTACATTATAATACTAATAAAAATGTGTACACTCTCAAATTTCACAAATTATGTGCAAACAAACAATAGTTGATGCAAAACTGTTTCCAAACTATATTATTTTACTATGACACAAGGGCACTTGTACACTGAATAAAAAACTATATTTGACATGCCACATTATCATTTTTTATTTCTTTGTTTATTATTAGATAAGTGTAGGCTAAGAAACTCTCTGAAACGTGGCAATGTTGTGCTAGAAGTCAAGCCTTGGAAATAAGAACCATTACGCGACAACTGACTGTGCGCACAGTAAACGTGTTGTGCCACAGAGTGTCTCATTTGAAATGTTGTAATGGGTTAATGCTGCTGATGCCATAGTGCATTCCAAGAGACAAAGTCTAACGCATGTTTACATAAGTTTCTCTGGAGAGTCAACCATCCCAGACCCCTGTGGAGGTCATAAACTAATTTAAGATGGGATAGTCCATTCTAAGAGGTTGGTTAATCCAACCAGACCTTTGGGGCAGGATGAAACTCTGTTTGAAGCCACTGTAAGTTGAAACCAGGCACCCTGATGTGTTTACCTTATCACATCTCTGTGACAAAGCTTCAAAGCTTTCTTTTCCTAAGGAAGGAAGAGCATTGTATTGGCTGGTTTGAATGTATACACTGCTTGCTGATAAGACAACTAACTTCTGATTGGATGAGAATGTGTTTGGACTGTTTGAATACAGGATGCAATACTCCCATCTTTGCCATTCGGCTTCCAGCCGTGATAGAAGGTACAAAATGCTTAAACCTGGGGCCTAGGAATAAGCAACCCCAAACCTTCAGTCTTTATACTCGCTGGACGAGTTCATGGACTGCTTGAAACATCCTCCTCTGTTTTCCCGGACTTGAGAGAGTTTTCCTATCTCAACCTCTTCACCAGAGCTGAAGCAGCCACCTCAACCTCTTCACCAGAGCTGAAGCAGCCACCTCAGACTCTCCTCAAAACAGAACTACCCCACACGCGCAAAGTGCGCGCAAAGATGCAGTATTCCTTTCTCAAGACGCAGCCTGCATTGCCTGTTCCACAGGCCGGATCCAGCCCGCGGACCTGCTGTGGAGAGTCGTTGTCCGCTGCCCTACCAGCTGAGTGGTTCCCTTACGCTGCCCCAGACGCAGCGCCAGCCAAGAGCAAGGCCCGACGCAGAGGGAGTTCTCCGCTTCCTCCTCTCCTCCTTGCCTACGCTGCCCATCGGACCGCAGACAGCCCGCTCTTCTAAGAAGGGCCGCTAACCCCCTGCTTTCCATCCCTGGACATGGTGATGGCTGCTGCCCTTATCAGCTGAGCTGTTTCCACACCACTGGCTTACACAAGACGCGCTCCATCCGAGCAAAAGGCCCGGCAAGCGGCCTTTTTCTATCTTCATCTTCTCCAGCTGCCTTCAACCAATCATCGGTGGACCAAGCGATTCACATGAGGCTATTGTCTGGGCTAAGATAGTTATTTTATGTTGTCCATTAACTTCATTGACAAGCTCATTATTTCCTGATTTAAAATAATTCTGACTCAATTATGTTTTACACAAGTGTTTTTCGCTCATAGTGTTTTTCTCCCGTTAACCGGGAATGTACTGATGTGCACTCTGATCGCCACTAACTGTTCTGTAATAGCCTACAGGGGTGTCAAAGTCATTTTGGTTCGAGGGCCACATACAGCTGATCTTGATCTCAAGTGGGCCGGACCAGTAAAATAATGGCAAAATAACGTACATATGTCAAATCCAAATCTTTAGCTTTGTTTTTCAGTTATATGCTTTATAACTCAGCCTACATATGTAACCTACATTATCACAGATCACAAGGGAACTCTGTACCCCCCAGGAAATGTCTTAGTAAAGGGTTGCTGCTGGCCATGGGAATAGGAGGAGCAAACATTTTGGGGGTATTTTGCTCAAAGATGCCAATACGCACTAATGAAATAAACAACTGTTTATTTGAATACACAAATACAACAGGCACTGACCTTACAGTTGTCCAATTTTGTTTACTATATCTACAGGGACACATTTTGTGCAAACATGCAGACAGTACAAAATACAATTAAATAAAAGTGCAACTTCTACTGTTTTGATTTATTTTTAAATACACTGTTATTTGTTGTTTTGGAATACGTTTTTCCCAATTTAATTTAATTTTAATTTAACTTACTTTTTTTTTTAAATGCTCAGAAATGTGTGCTCTACAAGTCGCGGGCCGGATGTTTGACACCACTGCCTTAGACACTTGACACAATCAATCATCAATATTAGCATGCTATTTGGCCACATATATTGGCCTATTTATACAGCCCTCAGAAAACTGACAGCTCTTCTTAGATGCAAGTTCATCAATTCATGGCTTAAAATCCTGAGCTGTAGAACTTTCAGCAGACATTCCTAGCTGTAAGCCACGTAAGTTTCCTAACAGTTGGGAGCGTATGTGACGTGCGGATATGGCACAGGCTCCATGAAGAAGATTTTTTTTTTATTTAATTTTTTTTCAGAATTGATTCAAATCGGCCGAATTGATTTGCGGGCCAGATCAAAACGTGTGTGGCCCGCGGGCCTTGAGTTTGACACATGTGGCCTACACGATCGCCGATCACGTGAACAAACAGCCGTCTTTGTTATTTTTTTTTTTATTTTTTTTTTAGCATAGGCAACATCCAATCCGCGGTAGGCCTACACGTGGGTCCCGAACCATGATCTTTCTTTATAGGTGGTCCATGGTTGCACCACTAACTATCTCCATCAGTTTGTTGACACACATTAACGTCATAAGCATTGCTGCTGGCTGAGCCAGAGACACTGGATTGACAGGAGGAGATTGAACGTTACTGGTTAACGATGTAGACGACTGTTCTTCTGCCGAAGGTCCAGCTGCTGTAAAAAAGCTTGATAGCTTTGGCAGCTTTGATATGAAGTCCTGCCATTTGGTCTTTCTTTTTGTTTTGTGAGCCGCTCTCGTATGTTCGCTTCATTTTGGTATAGGTAGGTTTGTCTCGTCTCTCTCTACCTTCTTCCGCTATTAACTTTTTTGGATTTTACGCCATGTGTAGCGTCATGAGCGTGATGTGTAATGGAATAGTCCATGTAGTGCAGACTGAAGGGGGGTGCACGGTTGGCAGAAAGGCCGTCAAAACGAGGGCATTAGACATCCCGATGATACTATTGTGAAGAGATTTTTTTTATAAAAAAAAAAAATATGGGGCAAAATGTAAAGAGGGCATTTTGGGGGCCCCAAAGGGACTTATGAGGCCCCGGGGCTCCAGGCAATTGCCTGGTTTGCCTCTATGGACGGCCCGCCTCACGCCACTTTTATTTCATGGTTAGAATGAATGTAGGCCTACAAAAACCCTGTTGCTCAAGTGAGAGTCAATAGCTTCGTTCGACTTGGAGCCGTCTTGCTCAGACCTGCGCAACTATGACGCGCGTCTTGCTGAGTGCACAACAAAAATGCTGCAAAAATGTTGTGCGCTCAGCAAGCCGAGCGTCATAATTGCGCTGGTCCTATCAAGACGGCGACATCTCAAACGACATCTCAAACGACATCTTCTACATATTCACGTAGAAAAACTTCTATCATACGTGTTGATGAACTACCAACATATGAAACCATGTGATGCTGATAACTGAAGATTAGCCTGAAATGCTAAGAGAGGTAGTTTTTTCTCAAATTGTGGTGGTGGGGGGAAGTGAGCCAAATGCTGCACAAGTTAAGTTTAGTCTTAAACATATTTTAATGTAATATTACATGACATATGTTTTATTTTAATGTCACACACATTGTAGAAAAGCCATCATGCCAAGGAAATACACCAGGAAGACGACCTGGGGCAACCACACAGAAAGAGCACCTTCTCATCTTTCCCTGTAACCTTCAGGGCTGGAATGTAGAGTAGGCCTAGTTGTAGAGTATGACAGGCTGATGTTATAATCCAGTTGGGTCTTCTCCTGTGTTCTGAGTCCCAGGCTGTTCTCGCTGGTTCTGATTTTCCTATGCTTTGACCCCCAGACACAAGCTGGCTCTAAGGGTCCTGTGTTCTGACCCCCAGACTGTGTTCTAATCTAACTGGTTCTATCTTTCATTTGAATCTTATTAAAACCCTTTGAATTATAATATGTTGTATTTGATTTTGTTACTTTCAAGTGTTTAGAACATTTGCTTTGCTTAATTGACCAAACCCCATCATTCTTTTACTAGTCCGACATTAGTTCTGGAATGTGTGGCTAGCTTTCAGGATTCTTACTGTTACAATATGTGTTGTTATGGTAGTTTCACAGTGGAAAAAGTAAGTGGATCAGTTTACCTCACAGCTGGGGTAAAGTGAGCCACATGACAACTTTTTTTTAAACAATCATATTTTCACTGCCCTTTGTCTTGAAAAAATTCTGCTAATGCCCATTTCTAGGAAACATCCTGAATTAATGGGAAATGTGTAAATTTGAGTGATAAATCATTTTAGCTCCCTTAGAGGGGAGCAAATGTAAAAAGTGGCTCAGATTACCCCGTTCTCCTCTACATGTTTTTGATATCTGACGGTGTTGACATATTTAACGTTTCTTAAACAGAACAAATAGAGTTTTTATAGTAGCAGTTTGGTTTTTCTGTTGATGATAGGTGCTAGTATGAACTACACTCAACAAAAATATAAACGCAACACTTTTGTTTTTGCTCCCATTTTTCATGAGATGGACTTAAAGATCTAAAATTCATTCCAGATACACAATATTACCATTTCTCTCAAACATTGTTCACAAATCTGTCTAAATGTGTGATAGTGAGCACTTCTGCTTTGCTGAGATAATCCATCCCACCTCACAGGTGTGCCACATCAAGATGCTGATCTGACATCATGATTAGTGCACAGGTGTGCCTTAGACTGTCCACAATAAAAGGCCACTCTGAAATGTGCATTTTTTTGCTTTATTGGGGGTCTGGGAACCAGTCAGTATCTGGTGTGACCACCATTTGCCTCATGCAGTGCAACACATCTTCTTCGCATAGAGTTTATCAGATTGTCAATTGTGGCCTGTGGAATGTTGGTCCACTCCTCTTCAATGGCTGTGCGAAGTTGCTGGATATTAGTGGGAAGTGGTGCACGCTGTCGTATACGCCGGTCAAGCACATCCCAAACATGCTCAATGGGTGACATGTCCGGTGAGTATGCTGGCCATGCAAGAACTGGGACATTTTCAGCTTCCAAGAATTGTGTACAGATCCTTGCAACATGGGGCCGTGCATTATCTTGCTGAAACGTGAGGTGATGTTCATGGATGTATGGCACAACAATGGGCCTCAGGATCTCATCACGGTATCTCTGTGCATTCAAAATGCCATCAATAAAATGCACCTGTGTTCTTCGTCCATAACAGATGCCTGCCCATACCATATCCCCACCACCACCATGGGCCACTCGATCCACAACATTGACATCAGCAAAGCCAGGGTTTTTCCTGGCTCAGAATGGGCCTTTGGGGGGTCAGTACGCGACCGACTTTTTTTGGGGGCGCGACAGTAAAGGCAAACGGTTTGTGTATTTTAAGAGGGGTGTGGGGTTGGGAGAGGGGAGTTTCTGTCCAGCTCAAGAGCATTTCAGTCAGCCTGTCAATCACTGCGTTACGATGGAGCTCACTGACGCTTATGAAATCACAATAAACAACCTGTAGATATGAAGTCAAAATACTAATAATGACTAGGCCTACCTGTTTAATACTT
Organism: Ammodytes marinus; assembly: GCF_949987685.1. Lineage (NCBI taxonomy): Eukaryota > Metazoa > Chordata > Actinopteri > Uranoscopiformes > Ammodytidae > Ammodytes > Ammodytes marinus. The sequence goes on from NC_137218.1 coordinate 28,959,928, forward strand.
TAATTGTTTCTAATTGATCTAAACCATGGAAGAAGGTAGGGCTGCTCGATTATGAAAAAATCATAATCATGATTATTTTGAGTAATCACATTGTGTTATCACGATTATTAAAGACAGTTAATCATTGATTTAAGAACATTATGCATTTATTTTACTTTTAACAAGGTTTTTTTCTAAAAACACCATGACTTTGGACTTTAAACAAAGGCCTAATTGAACTGAAAACAGGGAGAATAGAAATAGGCTAAATAAGTGAAACATATTTTGAATAATTTAATAAAAATATGTAAAAATAAAAATAACCAGTTGTAAATGGTGTTGATAGGGCACGTCTTTTGCTAGCATTGAATGTAAGGGCATGATTTATTTATGTCATGGAGCTGGCTGGATAGGCAGTTGCATTGTAGTGTTGACAGTTGTGGTGGCAGGAGTTAAGGAGCTTTAAACTTCCTGTGTTTTTATTCAGTGATTGCTTGGTCATAGACTACTATGACTCGACTTAAAGTGAATAAACAAATTGGTCGGGATGTTTAAAGGTGCAGATCAGGTCGTATACCACTTTTCTTTCTCTCTCTCTCTGTCTCTCGGTCGCGTATGTCATGTTACTCGCGTGTCCGCGCGTGACAAATCTTGCACATTATTTTAGTTTGTTGTGAGTCTGAAGTGTTTTCAGACAACACAATTAGTTTTACCTTTATTCTCGTCATCTAGAAGTTTTTCATAACACCCGGCAATGCGCAACATCTCCCTCCTACTCTTTGGACCAGCCGATAGCTTAACTATCAGGTGAGGGAGGGGCCGAGCGGAGCTCACGGCTGAAAGGGTTTGCTGCATTTATAAGCCTGCATGCCCCGGCGAGCGGAACAATGATAGTTTAATAACGATTATCCCCGAACTGATTTCTTTTTTTACAACTGAGATTGCAAGTAATATGACTGGAATGGCGCGGAAATGGAAACACATTTGGAGCCGTTTTAAGTAGATTTTTATTTATTTATCTATATATAAAAAAAAAACACTTTGGCGCTGAGGATTTTCCTTTGGCGGGCGCCAAAATGTTTTGAATGCAGGTAAAACCCTGAAAGCGCTCACCCACACAACGCCACACACGCTGTCTGCCACCTGCCCTGAACAATGTAAACCGAGATTCATCCGTGAAGAGAACACCTCTCCAACGTGCCAGACGCCATCGAATGTGAGCATTTGCCCACTCAAGTCTGTTACGGCGACGAGCTGGAGTCAGGTCAAGACCCCGATGAGGACGACGAGCATGCAGTTGAGCTTCCCTGAGATGGTTTCTGACAGTTTGTGCAGAAATTGTTTGGTTATGCAAACCAATTGTTTCAGCAGCTGTCTCAGTGGCTGGTCTCAGACGATCTTGGAGGTGAACCTGCTGGATGTGGAGGTCCTGGGCTGGTGTGGTTACACATGGTCTGCGGTTGTGAGGCCGGTTGGATGTACTGCCATATTCTCTGAAACACCTTTGGAGACGGCTTATGGTGGAGAAATGAACATTCAATGCACGAGCAACAGATCTGGTTGACATTCCTGCTGTCAGCATGCCAATTGCACGCTCCCACAATGCTTGTGGCATCTGTGGCATTTTGCTGTGAGACAAAACTGCACATTTCAGGGTGGCCTTTTATTGTGGACAGTCTAAGGCACACCTGTGCACTAATCATGATGTCAGATCAGCATCTTGATGTGGCACACCTGTGAGGTGGGATGGATTATCTCAGCAAAGCAGAAGTGCTCACTATCACACATTTAGACAGATTTGTGAACAATGTTTGAGAGAAATGGTAATATTGTGTATCCGGAATTAATTTTTGATCTTTAAGTCCATCTCATGAAAAATGGGAGCAAAAACAAAAGTGTTGCGTTTATATTTTTGTTGAGTGTACTTCAGGAAAATAAAATGATCGAAACATTTCATATAACTTCTTCAGAAATTGTAAGTTGGTGTTGACGGATCATGGTTGAGACCAAGCCCCAACCTCAGCGATTTTTACCAGCATCCAATAAGGAAGTGACCTACAACTGTAGTAACCAGAAAGTGCCTCTGGGGGTGGCGCCAAGACGAGCAGTTTTTCTTTGACTCACACCGTTTTCAAAGTCTTATTAAACCTATTTACAGCCTGGCCCACAAAACCATTTTAGTCTGTATGTTTAGGTCATATCTCCATGACAACACTGAGGGGGGTGAATTTTTTCAGCTCTCCACCCGTTGTCCCTCACTTTGCCTCGGAGGTATACGTCAGCTATCTCCCTCCCCCCGACGTGACGTCGATTCCCATTTTCGGCAAGAGGAGTGAGGCGAAGTAAAAATCTCACAAGATGGCGACGCGCACAAACCAGGATTATTGGATGCTGTGTGAATAACTGAGGTCAGCCCGGATGCTACATCCATATTATTTACTATCTATGGTTGAGACGCAGGACTTTCAAGATTTGTAATGTAAAATATTCTAAAACTACAACACTAATCAGAGCCTGTCTGACTCTAATGCCTTATTTCGACTGAGTAGAGTGGGTCGGAGCGGGTCGGAGCGGGTCGGAGCGGCTCAGAGCGGGACAGTTCACTTTTAAGATTCTCGGTGGTGTTTCCACCGCCGACCCTACCCTTACTAGTAGGGCGGGGTTTAGGCTGGACTGCGATAGCCGGCGCCAGAATATGGTTCAAACTATCGGGCTGTGGAACAATTGTGGTCAAGCCAGCGGTCTCTCGTTTTTGCTTGGTCAAACCAGCCGCTTCTTTATTTATTCCCCCGTGTTGTTGTGAACGCAAACGGACAGAGTTGACTCGGTGCAACTGATAGAGACAGTGAGCGAACAGCGCTGGCTGCGGCAGCTACGTGACATCGTAGCAGTGGGACATAGTGGGTGAATCTCAATACAGGGGTTGCGGTCTACGAAGGCTGCATTTGAAGACCGATTGCGTCATAGCGGCGCGCAAAGGTTGTTCCATTTGCAAGGCTCCTTGCAAGGCTCCTCATATGCGGCCGAGAAATGCAGCCTTCGTTTCACGGTTTTGAAGGCTGCATCAGTTGTATCCTTCGCAGCCCAACATATCCCATGATTCATTGCGTTTTTTTCAGAGATGGCATACAATAAAATAAAAAATAACAAAACAGCAACTTGTTGCTCCATCTTCTTAACTTTTATCTTCCTTTCTTTTTTTCTTGTACTTTTTTTTCTTTTCGTCTGGTAGGCAAGGCTGTCTCCGTTGGCAGCAATCAGGGTTGATAGGCAGCACAGGAGCGGCGAGTCGTCAAGCAACGTAACGGCTTGTTACGCAAACCGGAAATGCTCGTAAACGGAGACCTGCGGAGACCGTCCCGTTTAACAACGCTCGTTCGGCCCTGGTTCGGCCTTCGAATCGGCCTTCATAGGCTATAGCCTTCATAGACCGCGTCCTTCCAAGGATGCGGTCTCTGTAATGGGATACAGCTTGCGTAACCAACTGATTCATTTAATGACGAGGAAAAACACCACACAATAAACAGTGCTGCGCTTACATTTTTCGCCAAAACACAAAATTCTCTTCACTCTTGCCGAGGTGACTACACATGGCGGAAATTATTCTTTCGACCAATAAACGGACGGCATGTGTAGCTCCGCCTTTTCGGCACCCTTTCAGGCGGCTAGTACCCCAACGGAGGAGTACTGAGATTAGGAGCGGCTCAGAGCGGTTAGGTGCGCTTAAACCGTACCCTACCCAACTTTTGACAAATGAAAAGCCAAGCTACCCGGACCGAACCGCTCCGATCCGACTCGCTCTACTTGGTGGAAACGAGGCATAATGTACTCTGCACAGATAGCTTGTGACAATAGGTCCTTCACGGAGACAGCTGCCCCTCATATTGCCAGATTTTATTACATTTTAATTAAATGTCTAACGGTGGTGACAAAAAGTGTCCCCCGATTTAGAAACCTTATAAAACATGAATGTGTTGTAGATTTTTTTTTTTATTGATATGAGAGATAATTTAGTGTTGCCTTTGATGAAAAAAGCTCCTTTTAATCATTAAAGTACATTTTTAATAGGTGTTATTGCATATGAAAGATTGAAACCTTCTCTGTGGACACACTGTTTTTGACGTCATGAGAAGATAACAAGTGTCATAAATTTGACATAATAATAAAATGTAATTTAAGGGGATAATTGTGCTCCAGACATTCTATTCTTAATCCCTAATAACATCTACAATTTAAAAAAAATATATTTTTAAAGATAACAGCAGTTACATTTTGTCCCGGTTCTCAAGAATCACTGATATAACAAAACTTTTGTATCAAGTACATCAACATTAGCCTATACTGTACTTGGAATCTAGCCTGGCTCCGCCCGCCTACCTACTTCCGCCCAAATTTCATTTTCCCTTCAGTAGTCAGTCTGGGGCTGTGGTGTATTAGTGGGATCCTGCTCGTCCAGAGTTTTGGATGTCCAATCAGCGAACAGAGCGAGTGGCTGAGAACGATGACGTCGAAGTCACGCTCCAGTGTCTGTTGAATGCTGTGTTCCTTTATACTCGGAACTCGGAAATGTCTGACTTGGTAGTTCCGAGTTCCGACCTGTCTGTGTTCCAGTGTATCTGCTCGGGAAAGTATGGACGCCTACAACCTTTCTCATCCAAATAACTAAACGTTAGGCTCTAGCAAGTTACCGTTGCCAGGTACCGGTAGATCCATAGACTACAATATCTAGTGAAGTCGGAAATTTCCGAGTTCCCAGTACAACTGGAACGTACTGTCAGATGCCGGCTCATGACATACTTCACGACCAACGTTATGCGATTGGTTGGCTGATCCAGAGTGGCACTGGGCAGATCCAATAGTTTTAAACTTCAACAGACACCCGCCTCCAAGTGAGTGAACGTTTGCCAAATAGAGCAGTTCCAGACCTTCTGTACAAATAAAAATAAAGTACGATGGTCTGGTAGCACCAGGCTACTTGGAATCTGTGTCACTTAACAGAAACAAACACCTTTGGGTGAAGTGAACATCAAACGATCAACACTTGTGAAACCAGACCGACGCCCTTGGTCTTCACACGTATCAACAATAAACTTTTAAACATAAAACAGTTTGACACAAAAAAAATGCTTCTGCAATCTTCCTAACAGGGGATTCCTGCAGAAGAGTTACGCCCAGAGCCAAAGACAGGGAAAGAGAGAGCTGGAACATTATACGTTTCTTTGTGGGTTAATGTTTACGTGGGTTTATTTTTGACATTCAAATCAGGGTCACATCATGGGGAAATGCCTGTAGATGTTCTCATTCTCTCTTGCTGAAAGGTGAAATTTAGGAAACAACAAAGCGGAGGAAAGTTCATCACCCACACTCACCAACACGTTTTTTGAAAGAAAATCCAAAAAAATCACAAGAAATATTTCACAAAACACACAACCTACCCCCTTACAATGAAGATGATGCACACTGGGAGGCAGCATATTCATCCATCTAAATTAAAGATACTGTCATTAAAGCTCAATAAACCTAACATAAATTCAGTTTAGATGAGACGGGCCATGTTCTGGTTCTTATGACACATTAAGATTCTGATTCAATGCCCGAACACTCTATAAAAACAACGACTGTTGCCATGGAGACCTTTTGATACGGCCATGCCCACACAGTCCTGTAAAACGGTCTAGACAGCATAAATTAGTTTTTTAACTCTTTTATAATATTGAACATTTATTTTCAATCAGAGTTTTGTAAAAGCTTATTGATACACCGAACTTTGTTATCATAAATAGATTTTTACTATTTAAGACCATGTTTCCACAGGCTTTAACCCTTTAGGCGCCAAAGTCGCAAAATTGCGACAAGACGCTTTACTGAATCAAACAGCTGTTTTCTCTTAATAGAGTGTTATATGTCGTTCATACTCCCCTCCACTAGTTAGCAGACATCCCGAACTTAGACCTTAGTTCAGAAAAATGTCATACTTCAATGCAAAATGTTCGAGCAAAATCCCATCCAAAAAGCATAAAAATGATTTTTAATTTTTTTTGTCATATCCTCCTAGCGACTTTTTCTGGTGTTATTTGAGACTTTTGTGGTGTTTAGAGACTGACGGGAAAGCACATATCACTCTGTTTACTCTGCTGTTTCTGTGCTCAACGAGCAGCGGGTGCTCACGGAGCCCCTACCCCGTCCAAAAGCACTCGCGGGCGGTCAGTCTCACAGAAGCTCAGCGCAGCGGTCCCAGCCTGCAGCCAGCAGAGAGGACACACACACCCGCTCCTCCTAGCGACCCTTTCTGGTGTTATTGGAGACTTTTGTGGTGTTTGGAGACTCTGATGTGAAAGCACGTATCACACTGCTTTTACTGTGCTCAACGAGCAGCTCCCGGAGCCCCTGAGCCCCGCGCAGCAGTCAGGGCAGAGCGGGTGTGTTTCTCCTCTCTGCTCCGCTGACACCTCCGCGTCCAGGCTGCAAATGAATCGCGCATGCGTTGCCATTCCTGCCCTGGTTTTACAGAACAGGGTGTAAATGTTTATTCACTCACTCTCGCAATAAAATTATTATGCGAATGCGAAAGACGCCAGAAGACGCCTACTGTTATTATTATTAAGTACGGGCCCGAAAGAATTGAGGGCCCGTAATTATTACTCTCCCCTCCCCTTTACCACATTAGGCCCCTCCACTTAACATCATTAGGCTCCTCCCCTTTACCATGTTAGGCCCCTCTCCTTTACAGCGTTAGACTCCTCCCCTTTACCATGTTAGGCCCCTCCGTTTAACATAATTAGGCTCCTCCCCTTTACCACATTAGACTCCTCCCCTTTACCACATTAAGCTCCTCCCCTTTACCACATTAGGCTCCTCCCCTTTACCAGGTTAGGCTCCTCCCCTTTACCACATTAGACTCCTCCCCTTTACCACATTAGGCTCCCCCCCTTTACATCATTAGGCTCCTCCCCTTTACCACATTAGACTCCTCCCCTTTACCACATTATGCTCCTCCCCTTTACCGTGTTAGGCTCCTCCCCTTTACCGTGTTAGGCTCCTCCCCTTTACCATGTTAGGCCCCTCCCCCTCACCATGTTAGGCTCCTCCCCTTTACCACATTAGGCTCCTCCCCTTTACAGCGTTAAGCTCCACCCCTTCACCACATTAGGCTCCTCCCCTTTACCACATTAGACTCCTCCCCTTTACATCATTAGGCTCCTCCCCTTTACCGGGTTAGGCTCCTCCCCTTTACCACATTAGACTCCTCCCCTTTACCACATTAAGCTCCTCCCCTTTACCACATTAAGCTCCTCCCCTCTACCGGATTAGGCTCCTCCCCTTTACCATGTTAGGCTCCTCCCCGGTACATCATTAGGCTCCTCCCCTTTACCACATTAGGCTCCTCCCCTTCACCGTGTTAGGCTCCTCCCCTTTACAGTGTTGAGCTCCTCCCCTTTACCACATTAGACTCCCCCCCTTTACCACATTATGCTCCTCCCCTTTACCATATTAGGCTCCTCCCCTTTACAGCGTTAAGCTCCTCCCCTTCACAGCATTAGACTCCTCCCCTTGCCACATTAAGCTCCTCCCCCTTACCACATTAGGCTCCTCCCCTTTACATCATTAGGCTCCTCCCCTTTACCGTGTTAGGCCCCTCCATTTAACATAATTAGGCCCCTCCCCTTTACCACATTAGGCCCCTCCCCTTTACCACGTTAGACTCCTCCCCTTTACCATGTTAGGCTCCTCCCCGGTACAGCATTAGACCCCTCCCCTTTACCAAGTTAGGCTCCTCCCCTTTACCATATTAGGCTCCTCCCCTTTACAATGTTAAGCCCCTCCCCTTTACCACATTAGACTCCTCCCCTTTACCACATTAGACTCCTCCCCTTTACCACATTAGGCTCCTCCCCTTACCACATTATGCTCCTCCCCTTTACCACAGTAGACTCCTCCCCTTTGCAGCATTAGGCTCCTCCCCTTTACCATATTAGGCTCCTCCCCTTTACAGTGTTAAGCCCATCCCCTTTACCACATTAGACTCCTCCCCTTTACCACATTAGACTCCTCCCCTTTACCACGTTAGGCTCCTCCCCTTTACCACATTATGCTCCTCCCCTTTACCACATTAGACTCCTCCCCTTTGCAGCATTAGGCTCCTCCCCTTTACACCATTAGGCTCCTCCCCTTTATCATGTTAGGCTCCTCTCCTTTGCAGCATTAGGCTCCTCCCCTTACCACATTAAGTTCCTCCCCTTTACCGCGTTAGGCTCCTCCCCTTTACCTTTATAGCCTCTCGGACCATAGGGGTCAGAGAGGCTATATTTTTTTCGCCGCCATTGCCCAAAATGTTTACGCAGGGGCGGGGCTTATTAACAAATTGGCCATAACTCCTTAACCATAGGTCCTATCATCATCAAACTTGCTGGGTATGTGCAGAAGTCATGTGGTAGCATGTCCCCCAAAGCTTATCGAGATTAACCCATAGGGGGCGCCACAAATGCCCCCTGACTCTGATTGACCTGTATTACACTTGTACAGCTCATGGTGCTCTACAATATAGCCTCTCGGACAGTTTTTTGAATTTCCGCTAGGGGGCGCTGTTATTAAGCCCCGACTGAAGAAAGTTTGAGAGGCCACGCCCCGCACACCGTAAGTCCGATTGACTTGAAATTTCTCCCACAGGTGTATTTTAGGGTGCTCTACAAAAAAGCCTCTTGGATCATTAAAATCAACCTGGAAATATTTTCGGCTAATTAGCATAAAATGAAAAACAGGGTTTTATCCACAACTTTGTCAAGTTTTACTTTATCAACACCAAATGTCTCACGAAGCCCCGGGGGACTATGACGCACGTCTCCGAAAAATATTAGTAGGATAGCTTGGAAAACATGGCCGCCATTGACTAAAATGTTTACGCAGGGGCGGGGCTTAATTACAAATTGGCCATAACTCATTGACCATAGGTCCTATCATCATGAAACTTGCAGGATATGTGCAGAAGACATGTGGTAGCATGGCCCTCTAAGCTTGTCAAAGTTAACCCATAGGGGGCGCCACAAATGCGAAGAACATAATTCACCAATGCAATGTTTGACAGGCCACGCCCCTTTCCCCCTGACTCAGATTGACTTATCATTTGTTAGACATGTACAGCTCATGTTCCTCTACGATAAAGTCTCTCGGACCGTCAGCCGTGATTTTTTTTCTTCCCCGATTTACACGGGCGGCCCGTACTTTCAAAATCTCCGCGGGATTTTTTAGTTTATTATTATTATTATTATTATTATTATGATATAATGATAATTACAATAATGAATAATAATAATAATGGAGAATAGAAGAAGAAAAGTACTGTAAAAGTTGTGGTGTGTAAAAAAATGAAAAAAATAAATAAAAAAGCGCCTGCTGTTTACATGCGTTTTGTGTTTTAGTTCTAGTTTACAAATGTTGGCTTACAAAAAAGTGGGCATCATTACAAATAGATGGAGGGGGTGAATCTGATGAAATAAGTTCAACTCTCTTTCAAAATATCAGGTATTTCATGGAAATTACATAATCCAATATGGCCGCCGCCATATGACGTCATAATATGCAAATTAAATGAAAAAAATGTATTCCCTAGATAAACTTCAGGACATTCTCAATATTTGTCTCATTAACTTTTTGTCTCTATCTCAAACCACTTTCAATCCAGAGCCTTCTGAAATTTAGGTGTCAAAATAAAGTATTTTTCAAAATTAAACCCGGCGCCTAAAGGGTTAAGAATGTGCATCATTCGTAGTTTGGATTTTAACATGAACTTGTTTTCTCTATTCCCAGCTAACGTCAGTGTGTGGACCACCACAGAGCCCCTGCTTACCTACCCTCCACCCATGAACTCAACCTACAGCCCGGCTTCCAACACCACACAGGACCCTCAGGGAAACAGCTCCATGACTATCTTCAACTCCACGGAGACAAGCATGACTACACTTCTGAGTAATACAATCTCTTCCTTATAATTCATTTATTATTTCCAGTCATTGTGCACCTTGTTCACTGTCTTTGTCCCTGCCTCATGTCCTAGCTCCTCCCACAATCAGCAGCTTGCGGTCAGCTAACGTCACTGGAACCTCCTTCTGCTTATACTGGTCCAGCCACTTTCAGACAAACCAGACCTACCAGGTTATTGTAAGCAAGAGGTCAGAGGTCATTCACTTTTGGGAAACCAGTCAGGCCATGATGGAGATGAGGGGATTGCAGCCTGGCGTGCTCTACAATGTTACTGTCACACCGTTTGCCTATGGAAGCCAAGGAGTTGCCCTAAGTGTATCGATCAAGACTGGTAAGAACTGTGCACTAAAATGCAGTTAATGAGTTGTGTTTTTTTTTTTAAATCACATTTGTACAGTGTATGATAAAATACAGTATGACGAAGCAACAGTTTTGCATAGAATAACTGTGTGGTGGAAGTTATGACTTACATTAAAGTGTTACTTTCTAATGATAAAATAACAGTTAGTATTAAAAATGTTTTAGTTGTTGCTGTTGCTTCCATGTGAATCTTAGATTAAACTTAGTCGACAAAATGGCAGTAATTACATCAGAAAGAAACTGACTTAAATAGATTTTTGAAAATAAGGGAAGATGCAACTAATAAATACTACATCAGAGAGTAATAAGTAAAGAGATAAAAGACCTGCATCTGTAATAAACTCAGTTTTTAATCAATAACCAATAGGCACAGGGCTGGTAAAATGGCTGCCATGTAATTGTTACAGTTTTTTTCGATTGTTAAACCACAGTGGACACAACTGGAGCGACGTGCAAAACTCTAACAACAGTATGCAGAGCAGCGGTTCATTCGGGCAAACTCTAGCTCGTTTTTAATTTCTTAAACACAATTTTAAAATATACAAAATGTGTATCTATTGAAGCAAACTTCTGATTTTAATTTATTTTTGTTTTCATAAAAAAACTGGTATGTTATAAAATAAACAATTTCATGTGAAAGAATTTCACCCTTTCATCAAAGAAAATATTACGTAATTTGTGTGAAATAACTCAAATTATCCAAACTGTAAAGATTAAAAGTTTGTAATTTATGTATTGGGGTTTGATGCTAGTGTTTGTACTCAGAGCATATTCTGAGTGACAGTGTGTGTTATCTCAGTGAGGACAATTCATAGTGTTTGCTGCGCTGAGCCTATTTTGCAGGTGAAGTGAACTGTTCAGCTCCAGTGACTGTTGGTAGTGCAGACTGTAGTTTCAAAAAAAGAGTTTTGCACATTGAGCTACAGTTGAGCCCACTGTGGGTTAGCAATCGAAAAAAAATATAAATGAATGGTGGTGCCCCTTTGAATTTTAATAAATTATTAAGGTATTATTAATCTTCAGATTAATTTCTAATAGCAGAATTAATCTGAACCACTTGTAATCGCTACATAAATGTTGCCCCAATGTAAGAAATGACTACAACTGTAAAAATTTAAAGTTTGTAATTTGTGTATTGGGGTTTGATGCTAGTGTTTATACTCTGAGTGTGTTCTGAGTGACAGTGTGTGTTATCTCAAAGAAGCTGGTTCATAGTGTTTGCTGCACTGAGCCTATTTTGCAGGTGAAGTGAACTTTTCAGCTCCAGTGACTTTTGGTAGTGCAGACTGTAGTTAGAGTTTTGCACATTGAGCTACAGTTGTGCCTGCCTCCACTGTGGGTTAGCAATCAAAAAAAACTGTAAGAATGTGTTTATTGTACCAAGTGCGGCTTTTCTTCGTAGATGCTCACATACTTGACGCTACATCCCGACTTACCAACATCAATTTCAATGCTGATCTGCAGAACACCAGCAGCCAGGCCTACAAAAACCTCACCAAGAGCATAACAGAGGAGGTAGGTGTGATACAAAGACTATCAAGTTACAGAATGAACAGAATATAATTAAATAGAATTCCATACACTGTAAACATGTCAATTTCAAAAAATTATAAAAGTTGAAATTGAGTTAAAAGTTGAGGTTTTATTGTTTCATCCACTTATCCATTATTGTTCTGACTGAGGGGCTGTTCTCTTTGTCACTTACAGATCTACCAGTCTCTGTTTCCAGAGATGAGGGCCATGGTTGATTCGGGCCAGGTGAGAATCGAGATCAGAGGCTTCTCCCCAGGGAGTGTGGTGGTTAATTTCACCATCATCTTCACACCAAGTCAAAGCCAAGAAATCAGCAATGTCTCCACAGCTTTGCTGCACTCCCTGATGAACAGCACTAAATATAGTGTGGACAAAGACAGCACTAGCATAAATGGTAAATGTATTTGCGATCTTATTTTCCTAATGTATTTTTGTTATGCCTCTGTGCTGGCGATAGCCGAAGGCCATAGGCATGATGTTTTCGGGTTGTCCGCCCGTCCCTACTTCTGTCCGGGCCATACTTTTGAGCGCAATATCTAATGAACACTTTGAGGGATTTTCTTTTACACAAAGTTAACTCTAATTCAAAGTTGAAATTAGAGGTCAGAGGTCAACAGTCAAGGTCGCTGTGACCTCACGCCTCATGAACTCAATATCTCATGAATGCTTTGAGGGATTTATTTCAAACTTTGCACAGATGTCCACTCTAATTCGAAGATGAAGTTCTTGTTTTTGGAGGTCATATGTCAAAGTTCAAGGACACTGAGACCTCATGCCTCATGAAAGCAATATCTTAAGAACGCTTTGAGAAGTTTTCGTCAGAATTTGGCACAAACTCACCCTTTGATTAGAATATAAACTGATTACATTTTGGAGGTCAAGTTCACTGTGACCTCACATATTCTGATCGCAGTATCTCAAGAACACTTTTAGGGATTTTCTTAAAATCTTGCACAAAAGTTGACTGACTCAGCTTCTTTCACCGCAATTGTATGCCTTGAGCAAGAATACAGCATAACCACCAGCCAGTATTTCCTGTTAAAAAAGGCCTGGTAAAACTCCTGGCGTTCAAGCCTTCAAAGAAAGTCTTGTATTGCTAAAAGTAACTTTCAGCATACTCAGCCTCTGTTTAAAAAACTGGGGGTAGAAAGATTTACCAGTCAAGGAGGGTATACCAGATGATGCTATCATGTTGAATTATGGCACTTCATTAACTTCTAGGTCAAACTTATCCCACTCTTTTCTTGCATGGGCGGCTGGCCAATTGATTGCTGATTTCCCGGTCTCATGGCTGCGCTGGATGTGATGCTGGATACACCCCTTGTTCACTCCCAATGCTGCATCAGGGGTGGTGTTGCCCTCACTCCATTTTCTGTGTGCCTGGAGAGTCAGAGTACTGTGGTTGGACACTGGTCCCAGCCCCTCCTCCGTCCAACCCAGTTGCCCTATGCGTTAAACACTGCTAGGGACTAGACAGCCTATCTTTGTCTGATGTATCTTCTTTTTTTTTTGTTTGATGTATCTTGAGACCTCTCATATTTTTGCAGATTTTCCCACAGATGTAACTGGCTAGTCAGATGGGAAGATTTGTAATACAATGGTTTTTCTATTTCATCTTAGGGACAGGTAGAGACCCTGCCTCCTGCATGAGAATATGGCTAGCAGTTGCACTTCACAAGTCCAACTGAACAAGCTTTGTGGTGTGGGCAGTTGTTTCTTTCTATGGGTCATCAGGTGGGCACCTCCCATCACAGATGTTTCGTCAATTAACCCACCACAAGTTCGAATGGCTTGAAATCTGATCAAGCAGGGCCATTCTGTCCTGATGTTTTTATGGGTCACCAGCTCAGCTATAAATCTGGGCGTGCCTCCATCTGAACTTGCCCTCAGCCTGGTCAGCCATGATTGGTTGGCAGGATGACAGCACTTGCTTCAGGCTTACCAGGTTCCCACATAACATGCAGCCTAGGCTCTGCGTGTGCCCCCACCGATGGTGGGCTAGACATCATACGTAGAGCATAGAAGGAATTTAATTTGATTCTCCTCCATCCCTCCAACCCTGCTGATGATCATCCTTGGACACCACTCCAGCTCCCTTGCTGCTTCATAGACACTGTCCTTGCTTGTCTTTCCTCCTCATCCACCATTGACAGCTCCTCCTGGAATAGGCTCCGGCCTCCTTTAGTGCTTGCATCCTTCCACCTTGCCCTGGTTATTACTCCTAAGCCCAGTCTACCTTGTTTAATGGTTCTTACGGTGTCTTTGTGGAGTACTCTTGCCTCAGCTTCGGCCACAGCCCTGCTCGCTGACCACTTCTGTCTGTTTAGAATATGAAACCTGCTTGCCGGACTATTTGGCCATGGCTGTTGTGCAGCATTATCACCTGCTGGGCTTTGGCTACCTTATTCTCCTCAGCTACAGCTTACTTCCAGAGATGTGCAAACCAATTGAGGAGAAGCATTGTGGAACCGACAGCAATCTTCACAAGAAGGTGTTGTTCCTCCTTTCCAAGGCCTAGACTGTTGTTACTGGCGTCTCATACTGTATATGAGCAAATGCCATAGAAGTCTTGGGAGCACCCTGCGCTGATATCCCCAGACTTTGAATCAGCCCACTCCTATCCAAGGCTTGCAACCATGCTTTAGCTTGCCCAAGCATCTCTCACGCTCTATCTCTGTTGTTGAGTTCCTCGCCTATCCTAATAGATAGATAGATAGATAGATAGATAGCTTTATTGTCATATGCACCGTTACAGCACAATGAAATTTGCCTTTTCAGTACACACCTCTCCAAGAAACATACAAGACAGTGACAATAACATGGGTGGACAGGAGATAGTGTAACTGCAGGGTCGCAGCGGTGCCGCGCCCCTCTTTCATAGGAGGAAAAGGAGAACAACAGGAAAGATAGGTCAAAAAAATGCAAATCTCGAACTACGTTCCTTATGGGAGCGCAGTGCGTGATCAGTGAAAAACCACCTTAGCACAAATAAGCAACATGATAAACACCACAGACAATAAGACTCGTAGACAATGCACATTAAAGGAACGGGTTAGGGCTTTATGGGAAGGTAGGTGTCACAGCCCAGGCACCAGGGGGCGTACGCAGCCGGCAGGCGCCCCGCCCGCAGCTTCCGGTCCGCAACGAGGGAGGGAGAGGGGGACGGATTCAAGAGGGCTTGATTAGTCAGGGTTACTGTGTGCTATGTGTTTACGTGTGTGTGTGTGTGTGTTCCATGAAGCTATCTCTGTCCAGACGTAGTGGGAGTCTACAGGCGCCAGGTGTTATGAGACAGCCGTGGAGACGGCCTCGGGGCCCGGTCACAGATAGAGTTCACAGGAGAAGTAGGTGATGGGAGGGTGGGGGTAGAGCGTCTCTCCACGTAAACATCCCGGAGAGAGAAGAGATAGCACCGCGCCAAGGACGGTGTGGGGAGCCGAATCGAGAGATTGTGATTTGTTTTGGTTGAGACTAGGCGCTGGAATGAAGCCTGTCTTACAGTCACTGGTTTCCGTCTAATAATCCGAAATCCAGTGGCCTTTTCCAAGTGCCTACGGCCGGTTAATGGCAGCCATGATCGAATCCACTTTTCGAATAAGTCCAGGAATCACTTCCAGCTTGCGATTCACCTCGCTTATCACTTGAGTCTGTGCATTAACGGCCCGGCACAAACCCTCAAACACGGGCAGCTTCTCAATGGCCTGATGTGCTGCCAACGCCTTATTACCGTTGCGGTAAATCAGGAATCCGCCAACTCCAAACAGCAGGAAACCTGATACCATGAGCCCAATGATGTAGATGTCTTCGGCGTCCTCAATGGAGAGTATTGCTAGACACATCTGGTTCCAGCCACTCCGCCCGTCCCAGGTGTATCCAACAGTAAAGGTTCCATCAGGACAGGAGGCTTCTCCTTTGCCCCCTTTTCTCGTCGAGAAAATTTGGTCAATTGCAGAAAGACCCCAGCTGATCAGATCCATAATTTAGGTTTTTCGGAGGAATATGCAGAGAGACACTCGGAGGTTAGACAGAGACAGCACAAGACAGGAGAGAGCAGAGCAGGAAAGATAAGGGTTTCGGGAGGGAACAGAGTATGCGACTGCCCTCGTTGAAGTGCAGAAGAGGATGAGAAAGAAAAAACTGTCCTGCATGCGCTCTTTCCTCAGGACAGGACTCCTTGACTTTGATGACTTGAACTACATCGTAGCACCTGCAATGATTTGCATAGATCTTCCAGACCTGTCGGGACTGATCTTGCAGTGATTGTCAGATCATCCATGAATGCCTTAACTGGAGCCTGCAGAATGCCACTTACCAGAATTGCACCTCTTCTCTGCTTCTTCACAGTTTTTACCAGGAGGTTCATTGCAGCTCCAAACAAGATGACTGAGATTGTACACGCCATCACAGTGCCTTTTTCCAACCGTTACCAGCGGATGGGGAAATCCCCACTTGTAAATCACTTCTTGAAGTGGTTGAAGTACTCTTGCAAGAGGTGATGGACATTCCCTGGGACATGGTATGCCTGTAATGTGAGCTCCATCAGCTCACAAGGGACTGTTTTGTAGGAATTGGTTATTTTGAGCCATAGGACACTTGATTGCTTGTTTCCTGTTCTCATGACTGCGCTGGAAGTGATGCTGAATACACCCAATTCTTCCTTGTATCGCTCCCAATTCTGCATCAGAGGTGGTGTGGTTCTGTGGTTTGACACTGATTCCAGCCTCTCCTCCATCCTACCAGGTTGCACACTGCTTGGGCTTAGACAGCCCACCTTCGACATACTGTATGTTTCTTGATTGTTTTTGCAGATGTTCTTACACTTGCATAACGCAGATGCCCAAGTTGGGTAAAACATTTCAAAGGCGTTACCGGGATCAGTCCTGTAGGTCGATCATCCTCCCCTGGTCATGCCTGACCTTGGGGGTATCTTATCATGAACTTGTTCATAGCAAGTGCTGTTCCTCCTTGCAGAGAATGTGTTCTGGCCTGCCAAGCTGCCACACCCATGTCTCTGGTCTTTTCCAGATGTCAGCAGTCTCACCTTGCTGTCACCATCTTTCCATGGTTGCCAAATAGTTTTATCTTGTTGTTCATTGGGTTTCTAAATTGGAACAATCTGTAATAAAATGGTTAATCTCTATCATTTCAAGGGCAGAGAGAGACCTAGCCTCCAAAGAGCCTGGTTCTTCCCGAGCTTCCTCTCATGGGCCTTCTCTAATGGCAAAGTCAGCTCAAGGAGCACTGCTTGCTTTGTTGCTCTGGACCACATGACTAGGTCTGGTCTGAGAGCAAACAAACAACAAATAAGACACAAATACCAAACAAATCACAGTCTGCTGATAACACAAATCAGCAACTGTTGCCAGAATTTCTGTGCCAGCTGATGATCGACTAGAGCTCCACCCTGATTTAACAAGTCTGATCAAGCAGGGCCCTTCCGTCCTGATGATTTTATGGGTATTCCTTCTCTCCTACTCTAGACCTGCCGCCAGTTCAGCTAGTGTCTGGTCGTGTCACCATTTTAACTGGCCATTATAATCCAATACATTGTTACAAAAGAACATCTGGTTATTTCTGTTTTTTTTCAGTAGTAGGGGAGGACGGGGGAATGTGAGACATCGGGTAATGTGAGACACCCCCTGTATCTAGGACACGGAACACATTTTTGGTCATGTGAGATATATGTTTTCAAGCCCCTCTCATTTCCCCTCATAGTGATGTTGTAAGCATGTTTGTTTCACAAAAATGTCTTTTTTGCACATAAAAGTAAATTTTCTTGCTGTCAACTTAATCTATTGTTGTGCCTAATCAAATTGATTCAGGGAGAAAAACTTCTATCATACATGTTGATGAACTACCAACATATGAAACCATGTGATGATGAAAACTGAAGATTAGCCTGAATTGCTGAGAGAGGTAGTTTTTTCTCAAATTGTGGCATTGGGGTACAGTGAGACAAATGCTGTGGGGTAAAGTGAGACAGTGTCTGTGCCCTCTTTTAATGAATTCATTATATTTGAGGTAGCAAGGAGACTAGTTTGAAAAGACAAAAGACAATGTGGGCTGGAGGTGGGGGTTGATGGTTGAAGGGGTGTCAGCAAGAGCATGGTTTGGCACGTATGTATGTGGGGGACAGGAGAGTGACCCTTAACATCAATAGACTCTAAGAAATATGTCTTTATTCAATGAATGATCCCAATAAAACAAATGCAGAAAAAAATACTCAAAAGATGGAAAATGACAGCTGGGTCTAGTCCTGTTCTGAGTCCCAGACTGTTCTGGTTCTGATTGTCCTTTGCTCTGACCCCCAGACACTAGCTGGCTCTAAAGGTGCCAACACACTGCACACCGCGGCGCGGCGGTTGGCCGTGCGAATCGCAGGTTCCGCTCCGCGTGATAATTTTGGCTCATTTGTGTCTGCCGCCGCCCGATGACTCATTGAATGTGCACGCCTAGTTTCTTCCCGCTATTTACATCTCTCTCATCATCGTCGTCATCCTCACTGATTTGTTTTTGTTGGGAGCGTCTCTGAAGTATTCTGCCTTCATCATCTCTGCCATCGGCCCTTGTATTGGTCTCACTGCACCTCTCACACATTTCTCCCCGCCACCTGCCACTCAAGCTTCGTAAACACACCCACACATGCGCCCACACACACACACGCACGTATCCATGGCCGTGCATACACACTCACGCCGGCATATCAACATGTAGAGAAAACCCAAACAGATTTTCAGATGTTTAGGGAAATGTTTGGAAGTGTCAGTTGTCGTATTTAGTTTGCATATTCACTCATCTGCAGTACATCTTCCCTGGCTTTCTCTCCTTCTCTCTTCTATAATGTGAGTCTATTCCTTGCTCCTTTTACTAAAAGGTGTCTCATTAAACTGCTGTCATACATTTTATCAATGTGTTGGAACTTTCTCCCTCTCTCTCTCTTTCTCTCTCTCTCTCTGTCTTTTCCTTCTTTTTTCCCTTCATCCCTCCTTTCCCGACTGCACCGCCAGCCAGGTTTCACATGTCTTGTAGCTCAGCAGACTCACCCGAGTGACGTCGGGAGGAGCTCAACACTGATTGGCTATCGCGGCGCGGCCGGCGGCGAAAAGTTAAATATTTTCAACTTCTGCGGCGGCCGCGCCGCCCCATTCGCGCCGCGCCGCCCCTGGCCGCGCCGCGTGAACCGCTCGCCGCCGGCCGCCGATTCGGCAACAGGGGGCTGGACCCCTCGGGCGGCAACAGGGGGGCTGGACCCCTCGGGCGGCAACAGGGGGCGGACCCCTCAAGCAGGAACGGAGGAGGAGATCCCTCGGGAGGAGGAGACCCCTCGGACAGGAACAGAGGACGGTCCTCCTCGGGCAGGAGCGGAGGGCGGTCCCCCTCGGGCAGGAGCGGGGAACTGTCCCCCTCGGGCAGGAGCGGGGGGGCTGTCCCCCTCGGGCAGGAGCGGGGGGCTGTCCCCCTCGGGCAGGAGCGGGGGGGCTGTCCCCCTCGGGCAGGAGCGGAGGGCGTTCCCCCTCGGACAGGCGCAGGAGGCGATCCCCCTCAGGAAGGCGAAGAAAGCAGGCCTCCCCCGGCAGGCCTGGAGGGCGGGTTCCCTCACGAAAACGTGGAGTGGGCCTAGGAACCGGACAGCGTTCCCGTGGCTGCCCGAGTTCCCTCAGGAGCTGGCAGCTAGCATGCTGGGGCTGGTAGCTAGCATGCTGGGACTGGTAGCTAGCATGCTGGGGCAGGTAGCTAGCATGCAGGGGCTGGTAGCTAGCAAGCAGGGGTTGGTAGCTAGCATGCAGGGGTTGGTAGCTAGCATGCTGAGGTTGGTTGCTAGCATGCTGAGGTTGGTAGCTAGCATGCTGGTTGCAGGAGGCCGGAGGCTGGAGCTTGCTGCTGGAGGCCGGGGACAGGGGCTCGCTGCTGGAAGCCGGAGGCTGGAGCTGGAAGCAGAAGACCGGGGGCTGCGGCTGGAAGCTGGGGACCACAGGCAAAGGCTTGAAGCTGGGGACCACGGGCAAAGGCTTGAAGCTGGGGACTGGGGGCAGAGGCTTGAAGCTGGGGACCGGGGGCAGAAGCTTGAAGCTGGGGACCGGGGGCAGAAGCTTGAAGCTGGGGACCGGGGGCAGAGGCTGGAAGCTGGGGACCGGGGGCAGAGGCTTGAAGCTGGGGCCGACAGGAGAGGCGAGTTGTGTCGAGACAACGTTGAGTTGCTGCCCCATAGCAGTCACACAGGTGGAGAGCCCACTTAACGTGGAAAGAACTTCACGGAGGACCTGCTCATGTTGCCCTACGAGCGTTCCCTGTGCTGCCAAGGCCTGGTGGAGGGAGTTCGTCTCCGCTGTGTCCATGTTTAGGGCCAGATTGTACTGTTACGGTCAGACAGGGAGGACACAGGCGCAGAGACAGTACCAGTTAAAGAAGGTTTATTTTGCAAGAATCAGCTGGGGGTTGGGCCGGGATCCAGGCGGAATCCAACTGTCCAGGAAGGGTTCCAGGGAGAGAGCACCGGAGAATGTCCAGGGGCTTGGGCGAGAGCAAACCAGAGCAGGCGGGCAGAGGAGTCCGGGGGGGGAGTGCTCGCTGGTGCAGGTTGGAGCCGATGGGGGAGTCAGACCGGGAGAGCTGTGGCAGGAAAAACAAATAAAATGAGTACGAGGCAAAAATGCAAACGGAGCTGCAACAGGAAGGTAATGAGAGATAGAGCTACTGACTGCGTAAACTGAAACTACAATCTGGCAGTATCTGGAAGGTCGGACCAGGTATATGAAGGGCGGTAGATTGGTGATTACTGGCAGCTGTGGGTGCTTGAACTGACTCCCACACACCTGCTCCAACCCTGCAATCAACCAGACAAGCAGAAAGGGCAAAATACAAAACAGAGGCAAAGAGGCCCAGGCAGGATCATGACAATCCCGTTGATTTTTCTGGTCTGTCTCAGTTTACCCCAGTAAAGTGAGACACATGACAACTTTTTTTAAAACAATCATATTTTCACTGCCCTTTGTCTTGAATAAATTATGCTAATGCCCATTTCTATGAAACATCCTGAATTAATGGGAAATGTGTTAATTTGAGTGATAAATAATTTTAGCTCGCTTAGAGGGGAGCAAATGTAAAAAGTGTCTCAGTTTACCCCGCTCTCCCCTACCTTTGTTGTACCAAAATGCGAAATGTGAAACGGAAAAATTAAATTGTAATGCAGGGAATTATTCATGTCTGTTTATCAAAAAATGGCAGTACTAAAGAAGCATGAAGCCTGACTTTTTGGGACAAATATTTTGCTTTTTGTAGAGTTCAATGAATGTGTTCAAAGGGAAAATGACTGTTCCCAGTGGGCTACATGTACGAACACCTTGGCCTCCTACACATGTGTTTGCCTGGATGGATTTATAGACAACAACCCTAAGAGGCCCGGACGTGCATGTCAAGGTACGGTCTCAGTGTGGTAGTGGGAAAGACCCATTGTACCCACATTATATGCAATATAAATAATAACAGAATATCTTTTCCATTTTGTAACCAGAGCATTTTATCTTGTGCAGCAATCATTGGCACCTCAACCACCGGGATAACCACAGTCATATCAACAGGCCAAATGGTTTCCACTACAGGCAGTTCTACCACACTAGATTCAAGCTTTGCTTCAGTCACACAAACAACTGTCTCAGTTGTTTCCACTTCTCAAGCTACCACCACTTCAGCCACCACTCCTGCATTACTAACCACCACTGCTGCCCCTAACCCCACTACTGCCCCTATTACCACTACTACTGCCCCTATCACCACTACTACTGCCCCTATCACCACTATTACTGCCCTTATCACCACCACTACTGCCCTTATTAACCCCACTTCTGCCCCTAACCCCATTACTGCATTACTAACCACCACTGCTGCCCCTAACCCCACTTCTGCCCCTATCACCACCACTACTGGAATGTCATCCTTGACTCCAACTCCTATAACTGCCCTAAATACCGCCATCTCAGTCCAGTGCAGGGTCACTGCTATCACTGTGACAGTTTCCAGGGATTTTCTCCTGAGCACAAAGATAAGGGAGGACACCTTATACTTGGGCTCGCCAGAATGTGGTGTCAACGCAGGCAATAGCACCCATCTCCAGCTGACTGTGGCGTGGAACGAGTGCGTTACTAGGCTTGTGCATGTGAGTTTTTCTCTCCACTGAAATAGTGTGGCATTTTGGAAAGCTCTGCATTTTGTTCGGTAGGCACTGCTTGCCAGTATGTTGTCTCTAAGACTCAACTCTAACCAAACTGGTATTTCAGAATGAGACCTACTACATGGCGTCTGTGACCTTATACAACAACATGGATTTGTATACTTCACCCAGTGGGACAGTAGAAGCACCCAGAGTACGGCTGGAGGTTCCCATCGTGTGTACCTACATGAAGAGCATGATTATCTCTGCTGACTTCGGCTCTATGGGGTCAGTTCACTCACTTTATTTTAATACAATATATTTGAATCAGTAAGCTTCAAAGGTGCTGGTTGGTGGTTCCTGTGTGTTACTGTTGTGTGTATGTATTTATTTCCTCACATCTCCAGGTATGACATGATCAAAGATGTAGTTATGGGCTCTGGTTCGTTCCGGGTGACGGTGCAGCTGATGGATGGAACAAGGCCACTACCCCACAACCACAGCCTGTCAGCTGAGGAGGCAGTGGTGGTGGAGGTTAGCCTCAACACCTCTTCCGAGCAGATCAAAGTAGTTAACAACAAATGCTGGGCCACCCCCACCCAAAACCCTGCAGACATCTACAGCCACACCTTCCTGGAGAACAGGTCTGCTTTTACACACATATTATATATATATATTATACATGAGAGAGAGAGAGAGAGAGAGAGAGAGAGAGAGAGAGAAAAAGAAAAATAAAGAAATGTTGTCTGAGTTTCTCTGTCCCTTGTCTCTGTCACCACAGCTGCTCCTTGAACTCCTACACCAAGGTGTTGATGAACGGGAACTCCAGCACATCTCGTGTGTCTGTACAGATATTCTCCTTGGTCAGCCTGAAAGTGATCTATCTGCACTGCCAGGTCCAGATATGTGTGGAGACTGGATCGGACACCTGTGTGCCTGTAAATACATCCTATTCCCAAAAAATACAATGCAATGATGAATCCCCCCACTCCTACTAAAGCATCTAGTTAAGTAAAATACGTAGTAAGTAGTAGTAAGAATGTTGAAGAAAAGATTCCTGTTTACTTCTTTGTCGTTTTTCCTTGTGCTTTCCGGTAGGACTGTCTACAAAGAAAAGCTCGGTCTTCAAAAACAATAGGAACAGCTTTTGGCTCTTCTGGGCCTCTAATGAGGTCTGATGAAGGTGAGCACCTTTACAAAGTATAACAACCCCTGATATAAAACGTTTCACTCCTCTGTGATATGTGCCTCTGTTAGGGGTAGATAGTTCTAGCTGCATGCCTCTACACTGTTAACAATCAAAGTAAAAGTGGGATTCACAGCTTCTGGTTATGGCGTTGAGCTAGACAGTCGCACTTCGTGATTCTCTGACAAGTGAATCATAAAACAGACCCTTTTAAGTCCTGAACGGCAGCTAAGGCGGGGAAAGCAAACCAAAAATGGGAAAAAAATATAATTCAACAAGACCAAAAACTGAAAATCAGTTTAATGCTGTATTACCAACAACGAGGTCGACGCTAGCTAGCAACGAGCATCGGGTAGCAAGGACAAGGAGGCTGCTAGACCGCCAGCGGATAATGGCAACACCAGGATGACTGACACAGCCGCAGTCTCTGATGAAGAGTCTCCACATGACGTTCATCCCCAACAGCCAGATCCTATACATGCGGCCATTAATTCACTAAAGGCAAGAAGTTTAGAGCTGCATTGTGAAGTCCTTGGCGGTATAGCACACATCAGAACCGATCTGGATACAATCAGGGGCGGTTAACCACAGCTGAAACCTGCATAAGTGACACGGAAGATACAGCAGCGCAGCTTACAGCCAAGATGACAGAATTGGCTCCAATCTCCGTCTCATCGGCCTCCCAGAAAGCGCAGAAGGCAGGGATGCAGAAGCCTTCCTGGAGATCTTGGTGCTGAGAATTTCCCTACGGCGGTGCGGATTGAACGTGCTCATCGTATCCCCAGCTTCCCCATCTGTCCAGCAAAATCCATGCGCTCTGCCCCCTTTCCCAGGCCGTTGGACCTGAAGTGGCTACGAGTAACTTTGTCGGTTGGCGGCCCCTCTGGACAAAAGCGGTAGTATTTTTGCGACGTCAACTGTCGTAAAGCTGTTTTCTAGCGCGTGCCAGCCGTGCAAGTGTCAAATGATTAGGACACAGTATAGTGCATGTCCGTGTGTTGGTTGAAAGTGTTAGTCCATGGACTCTTTTCGGCTCTGTGACAGTGGTTAGTGACACTGCATCAACTAATGCCAGTAAGTGCCACACACACACACACACACACACACACACACACACACACACCTGATTGCGATGAGTTGATGCAGGTTCACTAACCGCTCTCACGGAGCTGAAAGATTCCATGTCCTCACAGAAAGCGAATGAACGAGAGACGGCAGTATGGATCACGATGAGGTAATGTGTTTATGTTGTCATCTGATGATGATGAAGCAAAGTAAACTTTGTGTTAGTACCGCTCATTCATTTAGGAGTAAACACTGCAGTCTAGTTCACTCCTGTGAAATTGTGTACACGTTGCTTGGCAACGCCCTCCTCCCGCCCGTCTATCGCTCTCCCTTTTAGCTTTTCTTCATTGAATTTTCTTTTTTTCTTTGATGGTTCAGCCCCGTTATCAGTCGTTATGACGACAAATAACTGTCTCGCTCCCCTTCCCTCACATGGAAGGATAGGCTTCTCAAATCGCGCTGCTGCGCTACACTGAAAGCGGTGGGCCCCGATGCACTTCCCATCGATATATTTAAGACTTTTAAAGTTAAGCTGCTGCCTCCCTTTTTGGACATGCTTGAAGAAGCATTCAAAATAAATTCCTTGCCACCTTCTCTCTCTAAAGCTCTTATTATGAACATTCTGAAGCCTGGTAAACCATCATCTAAATGTCAATCATATCGACCCATATCACTCTTAAATGCTGATGCAAAGCTTATAGCCAAAGTCATAGCAAAGAGGCTAGACAATCTCCTGCCAGGTCTAATTCATGTAGACTAAAATGGATTTGTTAGAGGCAGACAGGCGTTTCAAAATTTAAGAAGGGTGCTCAATGTTGTTCATAACGAAAAGGAAAGACCAGATGCAGCCATTCTATCCCAAAAGTCTCTCTAACTGTTTAGCTTTAGAAAAATTGACATATGATGAAAATGAAAATTGAGTGTGGGGACAATTTATGGGATTTCTTGAGAGCCACCAAGCCATGGGTTTGCTTGATGCTTACGGCCTCCACACACATCCTACCTCTACTGCGCGTCTACCTCGCGTCTGCGTCTGTCTTTTTGTCACTGACCGTGTAATCAACCTAGAGCGGGCACACATCCAACCTTAGACGCACTGCTGATGCACGTCGGAGGCACGTCTGCAGCGACGCTCCCCTTTACCTCAGGAGGCTCGCCTATTTTTTTCTGAGAGCCGCGCGTCTCTCTCGAGTCTCTCTGCTTTAACTGATAGAGAAATACTCTGCTGAGAGTCATATTGACTTCATACCGGCAGCTTTCGCTGTAGTTTCACCATTTCCTGGTGTGTCCCTTTCAAAATAAGACTTCCAACAAGCGAAAATTAAAAAAAAAAAAAAAAAAAAGAAAAAGGCAATGGGGCGCACGGATTACTGTCCAGACTCAATATTAGACTCAATATAAATCATATGCATCATAAATGACAGGAAAGAACTTCATTTTTAATGGGAATTATCTATGAAAACTCTATGTGGAAAGATAGGGCTTTTAGAAGCAGCGCTGCAGCAGCAGCAGCTGAGACGTTCTATGTGTGTCCGAGAAAAGTCCGAGAGACGCAGCAGTAAAGCCGGGAACACACCGCACTGGCTGCCTGCGGCGGTTGGCCGCGTGAACGCAGGAGGCTCGCCGCTTGATCATTTGGGTCATATTGGGCCATATTCAGCGGAGCCGCCGCCGCCGCCGGCCGCCACATCGAAGGCGGCGTTTGGCCGCGTGATCGAAAGAGGCTCGCTGCTTGATCATATTGGGCCATATATTCCTGACGCCGACGCCGAGATCAGACCCGTCACACTTACGGTGCAACAACAACAGCATGGTCCAGCTGTGCCAAAAAATACAGATGTAGGTTCACTGTGTAACCAGCGGCAGTCATGTCATAAATAACATTAAAACAGCATGAAGACGCACCCCGATCGCAAATACACACACATTAACAGCAATTCAGCAACATATCTAAACACAATAACAACAGCAGTGTGTGCTCAGCGGCAAAAATAAAGGCAGACATCAGCCTACCTGAAAGTGAAAGTGTGCCGGCTGACGGAGGACAACACCGGTTCTTCGCTGTACTATATGGAATTCCACACGGACACTGCCGTCAAGTTTGGGTTCATATTATCCTCAGGAACAGCACACTTGGTGAGTTTCACTATGCTAACCGGCGCTACCTTGGCTAAAGTACAACCAACAGCTAAACAGATGCAAAATACACATATATTTGCAGAATGTATTGGAAGCCCGATGTCCTCACTCCACACGCCCACCTCGTCTTGCAGACCACCGAGCAATCTCAACGATGATTGGCTGAGGCGGCGCGGCCTTTCATCTTCTGCGTTCGCCGCATATATTGGCCGCGCCGCAGATGGCAGCGCCTTCGATTCACGCGCCTCACGCAAGCGCCCGCTGGACGCCGATTCTTGGGTGGACGCGCCGCCACGCGCTAGTACATTGACTTTGTATGTAATCTCGCCGCGCGGCCAGTGCGGTGTGTTCCCGGCTTGAGGTAAGGCGACGCGCTCCAGAGGTAGACGCAGGATGTGTGTGGAGGCCGTTAAGCCGGGAACACACCGCATTGGCCCCCTGCGTCGGTTGGCCGCGTGAACACAGGAGGCTCGCCGCTTGGTCATATTGGGCCATGTTCACCGCAGCCGCCGCCGCGGCCAACCGCCGCCTCATCGTAGGCGGCGGTTGGCCGCGTGACCGCAGGAGGCTCGCCGCTTGATCATATTGGGCCATATATTCCTGACGCCGACGCCGAGATCAGACCTGTCACACTTACGGTGCAACAACAACAATAACATGGTCCTGCTGTGCCAAAAGACAGATGTAGGTTCACTGTGTAACCAGCAGCAGTCTTGTCACAAATATCATTAAAACAGCATGAACACGCACCCCCATCGCAAATACACACACATTAACAGCAATTCAGCAACATACTAAACACATTAACAACAGCAGTGTGTGCTCAGCAGCACAAATAAAGGCAGATATCAGCCTACCTGAAAGTGAAAGTGTGCCGGCTGACGGAGGACAACACCGGTGCTTCGCTGTACTATATGGAATTCCACACGGACACTGCCTGTCAACTTTGGGTTCATATTATCCTCAGGAGCAGCACACAGCTGGGTGAGTTTCACTATGCTAACCGGCACTACCTTGGCTAAAGTACAACCAACAGCTAAACAGATGCAAAATACACATATTTGCAGAATGTATTGGAAGCCCAATGTCCTCACTCCACACGCCCACCTCGTCTTGCAGACCACCGCCACCGGGCAATCTCAACGCTGATTGGCTGTGGAGGCGCGGCGCCCGGCGGCGCTGCAGAAAAAGATGAAAATGTTCATCTTTTTCTGCAGCGCCGTGTTCGCCGCACAAGCCTTCGATTCACGCTCCTTCGATGACACAATTTCTATGCGCCGCTAATGGCCGCAAGCCCCCGCCGCCGGCCGCTGGACGCCGATTATTGGGTGGACGCGCGGCCACGCGCTAGTACATTGACTTTGTATGTAATCTCGCCGCGCGGCCAGTGCGGTGTGTTCCCAGCTTTAGATTGCCATTTCTAATGCCAGTACAACATTTCAGAGCATAACTTCTGTGTGGAAAATGCAGGTTGTAATTACTTATATATCTTCTTTTTTTAAATAATAATTATTTGCTTGTACTTTGTTTTTGATTTGTTTTATATGTGAATAATTGTATTTGTCTGTGTTGTAAACATTTGAAAAAACTTAATAAATATATTCCTCAAAAAAAAAGTGGGTCCCTAGCTTGATGCAAAACACACATTTCAAAAGCCCAAACTTGATCAAATATATCAGACAGTGGTATCTCCATGTAAAGTGAATTATTTATTTCCATGAGATACTCATGAGTGGAATTGAAAATCTTTGTTTTCTGTAAGTGTGCTGCGCAAAAGAGGTTGTTACAAGAGTAATGACTGAAAGTCACAGCATTTGAACTAATGATCATACAACATTTGGTTGTATAAAGAAGTGACTTATAAACATCAATTTCGTATGATTCCTAATGTTTTCTTTCTGTCTATGTTCACTGATTTTTAATATGAACTGTGACCCACATTCTGGCAGAGTCCTTGGAGCCGGAAAATAACGATCTTCATTTGATTGGCCTCTCCTGCCTGGGGATCGGCCTTTGCCTCTTCTTGATCATTGGTTTGGCTTGCCTTTTCTTCTACCAAAGGAACCGCATCGGACACTACAACTTCAGTGTCAAACCCAAGCAGGAGAACTTCACCTACCTGGTCTTTAACACCTAGGGCTGCAGGAACACCCACAACCAAAGTCACAGGATTGGATTAGACAAACCCTTTTGGCAGGCTAGTAAAAGACAGCTGCCATTGAGTGGAACTGTTGTACCATTCATAATTTGTTCTCACCAAACACAGCAGCTCTTTGCACATTTTACAGTAAATTAATTACATATTATATTTATATATATTTCACCTGCCCCCTCAATATATATTTAAGATGTGAATACACTAATGTTTAGAAACTGTGAATAATTTAACATTTAACAATACATATGATTTGTTACACATTTTTAAAGGATAGTATATCACTACATGGTACATTTGCACTAAACTAGCTTGTATTGCATATGTTTGTATAAATGATCATGTCCATGTCGTCAAATCTGCTTAAAATATACAATATAATAATAGTTAAGCACAATTCTTAGTTTATTTTCTTTTAGCTGCTATTTTTCTACAGTTACACTTTTTCTATTTGTACTGTTACACATCTGACATATTCAATCTGTTCTCTGTTGTAAAAAAAAACTCTTAACCTGTGCTGTATGTGGTGTGACAATAAACACGTCTTGTATGACCACAGACACTTGGTGGTGCTGCTGACACTGTTCTTCAATGTATAAACAAGGCAAGATGGCTGCCTGCATGCATAGAGCTAGCATATTTACTGTGTTTACAGAGGGCAACTAAAGGTATGAGATGTTGATGGAGAAAACGTTTCTATTGGAGCCAACATTTAGCATCTTTGGTGTAATTGATTTGAGGTGTGTTGTAGTGGGTGTCATTAACTTCAGTATTAAGCCCTTCTCAGTGGAGCTAAGTAGGAGGATCCAGGTCCCCCCCCCCCCACACACACACACACACACACTTCCCATAATCCCACACTGACTATGGGGTCCTAAATGCAGCTCTGGGATCAACGTCAAGGGGCTGAATACTAAACAGAAGAGGCCTTTTCTTTAAGAGGAGGTCCCTGGAGACCTACTCACTACCTCGCCCCGCTTCCTTATGAATCCTTTCAGCCTCACCATCTGAAGCCTGGCAACCTGTCTCCATGGCAACAGCCCAGTGCAGGGATGGAGGGAATGATGGACGGAGGGAGGGAGTGAGGGAAGGAAGGAAATAATCAACAATCAAATGGGAGATAAAGGGCGTTGGGAATGGCTTCAGTTTTTAAGCATGGAATCGCTTGGAATGTGTCTTTATCACTCATTTAAATCAAATTCTGTATTCAGATTTTCAACTGCATATCTCCTCTCCCTTTTCAATGTGAGTGTGTAGGTTCTGTTATGCAGTTGGTCTACTTTAGAAGGCCTTGTCATCCGATCACATCATTTAAAACTTTGAAACGCACACAGGGTGGCCTTGACCAACAATCCTCATTGTTAAATACACAAAACAAAACAAGTGCCCAGGGAGTGAGTTCCATGTTTAGAAATCCAACATTAGGGATTAAAGGGGTCTTTTCACTTTGGGCACTTACTGTATTCCAGAAAGCAGCAGAGCCACAACCATGTCTACAACATGATGGGTGTTTCCAGAGACCTCACTCTTTCTTCCTCCCCCTTCCTCACATCCGGGATCTCCAAAAGCTTTCACTCACAGCTCATTACTTATTAAATCCTATTGTGTTTTTGTAGAGCAGTTTAGGACCTTTCTCCAAATCACGCCGTCTAGAGACTGTTCTCAATTCTCAGTCACCTGCTTTTTGACATCTGCTCGTCAATCAGTTTCAATTATACACGATCGCCCATAAAGTTGGAATAAAATATTTCTGACTTCTCTGAAAATGTTGTTTACAGGTCTGTTGTTTCCTGTTAATTGTATAGGAAATTTCCTGAAAAGATCATTTAGAAATGAAATGATATGTTAAGTATAGACAGCTGTTTGTATTAAGTTACTTGTTTGGGATTTATAGTCATTGCTTAGCAAAGCAATTTCCAGGAAAGGACAACTAAAATCTTAAATTATACCGCTAACACTAGCAACTAATTTAAATTAATTAATTGCATAGAAAAATTATAATGACTTTAATAATTCTAAAATGTCCATCTTCAGCCGATGACTCCTACTTCAATGAAAGGTTCATTCTTGTGTGCACTGGCGGTTTCCACATCACACCTCTGTGAATATAAAACTGGACTGTTATTGGCTAAATTAAATAAGCAGTTGTTCTGTGGCATCCTGCTGGTACGTTCAGGTGTTTAAGGCAGGTTTAGGGTGAGCACGGAGAAACCTTTACCTTTCAGCCGATGAATGAAAACAAACTCATTCTGCACAGTGAAGCTCCAATAGGGAAGTTACCATTAAAAGACCTCTTAGGTAAAAGAAAAAGTTTGTTTAGTAGATAACCGTTTCCAAAAAAGCTACAGATAACTTGGTTACCGCCTTTGCACTAGTCTAGAAAATGTTAAAACGGAGCAAAGCCCTTAACAGCTCCATCATATGTGTCCTTCAGTTGCTGCTATCCCAAAGTTATATACTTTGCTATGCACTTCTTCCTAATTGGCCAAGTGTCACATTGCATCCTATTTCAGGATGCTGCATGCTGAACTCTTCCCCACCTCCCACCACACACATGCCCTATGTAAAAATGACTGACCATGCAACACAAACTACAATACAGTATGGCAATCTGCAAGTTATGCTTATTTATTTACACTAAAACTGATCAATATACAGTACAGTTTTATTGTAATTGTTGTATAAGCACTTGACGGTGTGGTATTTCTAATAATATTGACATATTTTTCTTTTTAAATGAACTGCATGAAACCAGACAAAATGATGTAGCACCTTTTGCAATAATGCGGTGGGTCTAAACAGCTGCGACCTCCAAGCCAAAAGCTGTTTCAAACATGCGTGTTTCAAATATGTGGGCTTCCTTTTTTTGTGTGGGATTCACCTCTTTTCCTAATCCAAACATAGTTGCCAATACTACACATTTACAGTACAGAGCAGCAGCCTCTGTATGAGGTGTGGAACTAATCAGTCTGGTTCCCGTCTAGGGCAAAGCGTACGACGGCGGTGCTCCTCGGAGGCTCTGGTCCCTCCAGCAGTGGTTCTCCTCCTGCAGCACCCTGGGGATGATGATGAGCGGGTCGGACCACCTGGTCACTAGCTTCTCTAGGAGGCCAAACATGGTTAAGACAGCAGGAGAGGAAGAAGGAAACAGAAAGAGAGACACACCATGAGGCATTTCTCTCAGGCAAAACCACAAAGCAGTCAGTGGGTTGGAGCTGAGTTGAGCACCCTGTGACCACTCATTCCAGAGATGAATATATCAGGCTTCTGTGTCAGGGCTGCTACATAGCTACAATGCTTTATTTGCCTGTCTTGCTTATCACAGATATTAAGTCAAAATGTCAAGTAGGTCTTGATAGAATCACTGAATCACTGTATTTTGAAAACTTGACTGTAAAATCCATGGCAAGCTAAAGCTTTTGTTTGTTATTAATGTAGCACTGGACAGCTTTACATTAAGATCAATGCAGGCCAGTCATTAACATCTACACTTTGACCCATTCAATAAGTCACAGTGATATTACGACCTGCAGGATGCCAATAGTGTAATGAGGGTCCTGGGGTGTTCTGTGAAAGAATAGATACAAGTAAGATGCAGTACACTATGGGAAAAAGAAAAAATCCCAAAACATTTAAATGAAAGTAAATTAGCCAATTAAAGAGAAGATCTTTAACATGCACTTACACTTTCTTTTGGAATATCTCTTTCCAAAGCAGAGCCGCTTCCCATACTTACCCCTCATGGTATATCCAAGCTAACACTCAGAGTCTAGACCAAGCCATTTAACATAACATCAGAATGCAGGTCCAACAGAAAACATGGCAGCATGCTTCAGTGAAAACATTTAGAATGAGAAAAAAAAATAGTATGAAACATTTCCCCAGTGAACACAAAGCAAGATGCAGAGGGCTACAGTTTAGAACATGTTAACTGCCTCATACATGGGGGGAATGGTGATCTCCTCCCTGGGCGGATAACTCAACATGCACTTTGTTTGAACCATGAACAGTGGGTACATTACAGCAGCTGACAAAGGGGTCAAGGATGGTTGGAGATGACTGGACTAAACTTTAGGCCTCCTTTAGAAAAGGCTCCTTAAGGAACCATGTGTCCTTTAGTGTCCATATGGAAGAGAAATACAGAGGGCTTTATGACCTGAGGAGAAGCCCAGAGATAGTGGTTCACCTGAAAAAAAAAAAAAAAAAAAAACTGTGCCACTGTAATAGAAAAAACAAAAGTAAATCACAACTCCAACAGCATGTATGAATTGGAATGAGTGGCGTTTGTTTGCTCGTAGTGGTGGTCTATTTCTTTGAATGGTTACCTGGGATCGGGTAGAGCACAGCCCCACAGGTGTTGCTTTAGAGTCTGCACCCAGCCAATGTCTCTGATTGGCTGGCAGAGTTGTATGTAGTGGTACTGTTTTAGCACAACCCTTCAAATGAATCAGAATGTCACTCGTTAGCACACGACACAATTGGAAACAGCATCAATCCAAATGTGACTTTCTCCAAATACACTAACCATGACACCAGAATAAAGTATGAGGAAGAACAATGGGATGCCAGCAGATGTAATATCAAACATTGTGTGGGTGTTTTTTTTTTTTTTTTTTGCATAATGAGTTGTAGATTAACTAGAAGCCTAGGCAGCACATGACATCTTATTCTGGGTTAAGTTTAAAGTGGACATCCTTTGACATGCATGTTGTTCTATCAGTCAGGATGAGTTATTGGAATATATTAGAGACGGGATGCAACAATAATATATTCTTCACTGCTCACGTGAGGGCAACATGCAGGGGCCTGCTGGAGATGTCAGAGCTCATGCCAGAATGCGGCGTGGGAAAGAAGTTGCAAAGTTCTCTTCCATGTGGATGGATTGTATTTAATGTTGTCTGTTTCACAAAGACAAAAGACTGGGACAAGAACCTGCAACCGCTAACCCCTCACCAAGAGAAAAAGAAAAGGAGGAAGACACTGCTTTTTCTGCTGTTTGCATTTATTTGTAATGTTGCATTAAATACGAAGCAAGCAGATAGAAACACAAACACGACACAGTCATCCCCCAAAAAAGACAAACCTTTCTTTACCATACTTTCTATCCTTATTTGCCTAATAATCACAAAGATAGCACAGGGGTTTGTGGTGTGCTAGTAAGCACCGTCTACATTGGCTGCACCTACAAGCCCCCTCCCTTGTGTTACATGACTAACGGGTCCACCCAACCAAAGGCTGCAAAATGCTAACGAGTCGGGCCCCCATCCCTTATGAGGCACATGCTCAACTCGGATAGACATGGTGGCAGTGGTGATGGTTCACGAAATATGGTACAGTCATCCACTCAGAATGGAGGCAAGGATGCTGAATAGCAAAGCTGATGAGCACAGTGAGGTGTGTGTATGTGTGGTGTGTGTGTGTGTGTGTGTGTGTGTGTGTGTGTGTGTGTGTGTGTGTGGGGGGGGGGGGTGTAACACAATGATGGGTTGACCCATGACTACACTATACAGTGCTCTTCTAATCCAAAATCTTGAAACGTGAAAAAGGCATCTCTCTCTCTCTCTCTTTATATATTGATATAGAGTAGTAAGACTCAGAGAGCACTGCTAGATGCTTTGGAGCAGGTGCAGTTTCAAACACGTAGCCCTGCAATAACATATAGACACATACAAGCTATATATACAAGAGAGGTTAGAATTAGGTTTAACAAAAAAAAAACTTGTACAGAATTACTTACTTAACTTTCTTTTTTTTTTACTTGGGGACATTTGGATTAAACCAGAATGTAAACATGTCTCTTTGTTGAACTTGACGGACAGAGCAATAATAAATCCAGCCTCATACTGTCCAAAGGAAATAGAACCACACTGAATCAGAAACAGATCGTGACACATATCGGAGTCCGGAGCAGAAGCAATTGAACGTATCGTCTCATCACTATGGTCTTATTGAGATGTATTCAAAATAAATGTGGTATTAACAGATATAACATAAGAATGAGATCGGACATTTTTTTACACTGAGTTATGGCTACTGAGATTGACAGCTCTATAAGCTATTTGCTTGGCAGACAGGATACGACCTGGACCACTCAACACAACATTGTTCGGCTCCACTGAACCCATCTCTCTCTGATGCTGAGAAAGCTTGTTACTCTTATGTTAAATGTTGTCATGACTGCATGGCAGTACTATCTCATTTGGTGGGTGTGCTCATCTGCTATGCAAATGACTAGTGTTCAATGCATAATCAGTTCAGTGTGACCCACATGGTTTGTGTTACAGAATGGCATTGAGAGACTTAAAATACCACTGTATGAATGTTTCAAATGAACGGAGCAAATGCTGAATGGGCGAGCAGGGTATTTCTCTTTAGATGAATTGAACATTGTTGTGTGTAGCCGACATCAGCTCAAAATGAGACACTGGATAACAAAATGAGATTCAACAAAGTGTTGTGAAATTGCCCCACACACACTCAGAGCCCTGTGAGCTCCACCAGGAGCACAGAGCACTGGCAAAGATGATAGAGCCGGTGCAAAACAAGCCATGGATCAAAGCATAACATTTATCAAAGATTTTCTGATTTGCTGTTCATTTGTGTAGAAACCACATACAGTACAAAGAGCCAATTTGAATAGGTAAAAAAAAAAAGAACATACCGGAAAATCCTTGATAAACTCCACACAGCAAACTGCTTTCACAATTGCTTGGTGGGCCCATGCAGCAAGAGCCATCCATTGGCTAACCAGGCAGCCAGTAGCCATGGCAACCTGGATATAGCGGCGAGCAGAGTGGGGGTGGTGGGTGGAGGGAGAGGATGCTCCCTCCCACTCGTTACTATAGCAATCTAAAAAAGCATGATATGGGAGGAGCAAAAGCTTGTCATGTCTGAACCCAAACATCATCTATTACTAGTATACAAAGGCTGAAGGTAGTGAGAGAGACAGAGAAGGAGACTGAACAAAGAGAAGCTGGAGGGGAAAGAAAGAAGGAAAGATGAGAGCTAAAGATGAGAACCTTTATAATTTTGCAGCCTCTGTGTTTGTTTCCCCGCACCAAAATAAAGATAGGATATAAAAGGAGAAGTAGTGCTGAATGGTTTTTACTCTTTTGCCTCAGCCAGTTTGTTGTTCATCTCTTTACTTTTCTCCTTGTCCCCCTGGGCGGGCTGGTTCTCCGAGCTGGTCTTCTTGGTTCCCCTGAGCGTGGCGCTCTGCTTATCTTTGGCTTTCTTGGCTGCCTTGCCCGGGCCCGCCCCTGTGCCTCCAGCAGGCCTTTTGGGTTTAGAGCGAGGGGCGCTATACCTGTCCACCTAAAAGATGTCGGATAGCGGAAAAGAGAGTCCTTTAAAAGCCTCCGTTAATGGCTAGTCATTTGTAAAAAAAACTGTGCTGTGCATTGAGATTAACATGGCAAAGAATTCCACAACACTACTAGTACTATCAAGATATTTTCAGCTCCCCCTTTCCTCACCTGTTTGCTGTGGTCGATATAAGGCTCGCTGTACAGGCTGCGTATCCTCCTGCGGTCCACAGCCTTGTTGTCAGCAGACTGCAGTGGGCCTTGCTGACCCTTGTATGTGGCGCTGTAGCTGGTCTCTATGCTGGACTTCCCGGCCGGGGGCAGGTACTGGGACTTGGCCCGAATCATCTTTGTTGGCTTGACGTCTCTGTAAGCCTTGTACTCAGTCCTGTGTGGAGAGATGGAAGGAAGCCAGCATAAGAACATGTGTTGTGCTTGTTGCGCTTTCAAACCCAACTATAATGATGATTAATGAGCGAGATGTTGCCTAATTCATCTTCTGTGAATACTTCTGATAAACCGAGACCTTTTGGTTACTTTTAGCATGAAAAGTCTCAAGTTAAAGGAATTGTTGAAAATGTTTTATGCATATTTGCTGTATTGCAGAAAGTTGAGAAGATCTACAATGCATTCATATGCGTCCACTAAATATGAAGATACAGCCAGGAGACGGGTAGCTTAACATATAGTGCGTCAGCATGGAAAAACTAGCCTCATTTCCTTTCATAAAAAGGATCTTGTCATTTAAGACTTTGTGTTTTTTTGTGCGGAATGAGAAACAAAACTAAAGAGATATGTTTAATGGAAAGCTCCATTGTTGGAGCATAGCTAAAATAAATCTCTATAAAAGAGATATGACTTTTATTGTAGACACTATTTTAGTAATGTCTGAAGTGAAGTAGTGCATTACTACAGTAGAGGGGAGTGTGTCAGCAGGTGGGAGGACGCAATCTGATATTCTCTGGTCCTCACACAGCAGGCTGGCCTCTGTCAGACTGGCCTCCGTCAGGCTGGCCTCTGTCAGACTGGCCTCCGTCAGGCTGGCCTCTGTCAGGCTGGCCTCTGTCAGGCTGGCCTCTGTCAGGCTGGCCTCATTGAAACCTCTGGATCTCTGTTCCACAGAGGACCATCACACCAGCTTCATACCAGGTGCATAATAAAGTACTTTATATATCACACTGCATCTCTCCCTCTCTCTCTCTCTATCCTTTCCAATTTGTTCTGAAGTTTACTGTTTTCCTGGTAATAAATCAATCAGGCTCTTCAATGGAAACCGTCACCTAATGTGTCTGACGTTAATGTATTTCACTCCCCATTTAAAAGAAGCGACAGTCTGTTTACTGCACAGTATTAGGCTACAGCTTGCCAACATATTATACAGCGAATATAAAACACTGTCAGAAATGATGTGCAGCACCAGCTTAATACTTTTGCTGCTGCTGATATGCGTAACTTTAAAAAAAAACTATTGCTTCTCATACGAAGCGTAATGATTCTCTTGACAAAAAATGTTTGCCCTGTTTTTTTCCGAATTGCCGAGGTGATTAGATCAGAGTTATGAGACAATATCCCTGTTAATTCTTCTCCATACCACAAACTCATTCATTGGTATGTCTAACTCTAGTGGGAGGAGCGGAGAAGTTTTTTTTTCTTTTCTTTTTTGAGAAGTGGAGAAGTGGGAGGATCAAGTATTTGTTTCTTCTGTTTCCATGGTGAATCATGTTATCAGCGATCTATTGACGATGGCTTTAAAGCACACGCTCCACCCAGAGTGAACACGCTCAGAGTTGATTGACCCAACGCTGATCCACTGTTCTGAAACCCAAAACCCAGAGTTACTTATCAACCCTGAGCTCTGAGTTGACCAACTCAGAGCGCAGGGTTAAAACTCAGAGTTTGTAAACCCTGCTTCCTGAAATACCACTGGTGAACAACCTTTACAACATTCCATGTCTGTTTTTTTTAAAGGGGGGTTTGCCCTGGGTCTGCTGTAGATACAAAGAGGGCTCTCTGGTTCAGGCCATTCAGATGATGCAGTGCACTCACTAAAACAGGAAGTGTCCAACTCAACCAGGGCTGGACTGGGACAAAAAATCGGCCCTGGCATTATTGGCAATGGCAGCCCACCATGATTATTTATACGATATGCGGAGGCAGAGGCGTTGCACCAAATTCTGGGCCCCTATACAGGAAGTCTTGATGGGCCCTCTGAGAGGCGGTCTTACAATACAAACATGTAAAAGCTGTCTATAGTCCAAAACGTATGAGTGACTGGTCCCTCTCTGAGCCAGATAACAACACAGTGTTTCTATTGATGAATTACCAAATCATTACGCGTACCTGATTTTTTACGCGTAAAAGATTTTTTTTTAAATGTTAGAGTAAAATTCATCAATCTGGTGCACTTTGAGGAGAAAACTAAGGCTAAATCAACTGTTTCCTATGTAAGCTATTTAGTACTATTTTCTGGAATGATTTATAGACACAGAATGACCAAAAAGCAGAAAGAAGAAATGTACATGTTTAAAAAATCCAGTCAGCTCCGGGAATTTTTTCCCTTTGTTTGTATTTTTTAATGGCCCGATATAGGCCCCTGATCTTCGTAGCCCCGAACAATGTTATTTAAAAAATAACAAAAATGTACTGACGAATGAAAGGCCCCAGATATATGTTTGTTTTCCCTAAATAAAATGTTTCTGGGCCTTCAAAGATCAGGGGCCTATATTGAGCCAGTAAAAAAAAAAAAAAAAATAAGTTTTTATTTTTTTGGGTGCAGCCCCCCTCTGCCTTGCCCCCCCCCCCCCCCAAGCCTATCCGCAGTCCGACGGCCCTGAATGCAACTAACATCGTCAGATGCTCATAATTACCGAGTAGAAGTTGAATGCGTGATAATACAATTCAATGCAGCCTCTGAATGGGCGGCCCTCTGCTGTGTGTGTGATTGGGCCAGGCCCAGCCTAGAACCAATCATAATGAGTAATGGCCTGGGACAAAGTTTTATTTAACTTTCAGGTGAAGTTGACAGCCTGCACGCACATTTATATGTCCATGGCACTCCCGAGAGGGAAGGGTCCATTAAAAAAAAAAAAGAAAAAGATATTGATTGATTTTTTTTTTTTTAATGGACCCGGCCCGGCCCAAAATGCCTGCCGGCCCACCGGGCATTGCCCGGTACGCCCGATGGCCAGTCCATCCCTGAACTCAACACAATTCAGGGTGAGCAATGACAGCGTCAGCACTGTAGCCGAGGCTCAGTCTCTGTTAAAGCTAGAAGTACAGAGAAGCACTACACTAGGCAGAGGCACAATGTGGATAAAGGAGCAGACAAGGCCAGGCTCATTAGGAGCTTGTAAGCCCCAGTCAAGGGGAAAGATGTCAAATGAATAAGAGACAGCTATAGAAAACAACCCTGGAGAGTGTGTGATCCTATTTCAGTTAATGCATGTCACAGACTCTGTCATTTGTCTTTTTTGACTGTTACATTGAGACTGGACCTAAGTTGTCTGCGTTTGCGTCAGTGTGGAAGCCGGGCTCTGACCTCAGATGTTCTCGTGGTGAGGTTGTTACGATATAGCATGTTCACAGCATAAACAACAAGTCGTGTCCTGGCTTTGAGTCGCATCATTATTTCCCAGAGGGTATATCATGTTTGTGCTGGTTGTCGTTACTCATGTTGGTACTGCTGCATATACCTGGACTTAAATGACTAGCAGTTCTGTGAGGCAGTGAGCTAAATGCTACAGTCAGCATGCTAACAAGCTCACAAGGACAAAGCAAGCACTGAACACTGAGTACAGCTGAGGCTGAGGGGGATGTCTTTAGGTATCTGGTCACATACTAATACATTGATAGATGGACATTTACAAATGATTCAAAGGATGTTCAATTAAAAGTCAAAATGTTTGAACTTTCTAGTCTCATCTTCATAACTCTATCATTACTTCCCATTCATCTAAACCTAATAAGCCGTCAGCCGCTAACATTTAACCATTCATTCATTAAACAAAGCAGGAGCATAAATTGTCCAAATAGCAACATCTCTAAAGCAAACTATTTATGATCCAAAAGGACAGTGATAGTGACAAGGCCGCAGAAGTCCCTTCAGTGGTGCAGAGGAGAGAGTGATGATGTAACAGGACTAAAGTCCACTCTCATTGCTCCATGGGCCAAGAAGCCACCATGCAGTGACTGATTACACAACAATGTCCAAGGCCAA
This sequence comes from Ammodytes marinus, assembly GCF_949987685.1. Classification (NCBI taxonomy): domain Eukaryota; kingdom Metazoa; phylum Chordata; class Actinopteri; order Uranoscopiformes; family Ammodytidae; genus Ammodytes; species Ammodytes marinus. The sequence goes on from NC_137218.1 coordinate 28,999,990, forward strand.
GGGCATAAAGCACTCATATGACACCACAGTGTGTGTGTGTGTGTGTGTGTGTGTGTGTGTGTGTGTGTGTGTGTGTGTGTGTGACAGGCTGAGAAAGAGGCAGATTGCGAGTCACAGTGTGAAACACCGGTCTGCACCAACATTGCTGCTATTCATGGACACATGACTGTGCAACAATAAATCCTGTGTGCCTGGTCTCTGTGTGTACTCGCTACTTATTTTAAAATGAGTCTTACTTGGTTCAGTGGCCGTCATGTCACTGCTGCATCAAGATACTGTACATACAGTATTATGAGGGTGTTATAACTTGTCAGAACACCCTCAAAACATGGAGAATACAGCTGGGCTCACACCCAGCTGTATTCTCCATGTTTTGGGTAATCTTTTCATCATCAGGATGCATAAGGTGTTTTCTGGTTTCATTACAACAAAGTTCAATAATCCACAATGTGACTTAGATCAATATATACAAAACAACAACAAAACATATTTCAATATGCATATTTTAAAAGAATTTTTCATAAAATTCAATAATGTTTCCTACAATACTTCCAATGTTGAGTTTTTGATGAAAATCTGTTGTTAATACACAGCCTAGGGTCTGTAGAACTGACATGTATACAAAGTGGGTGATCCACCATAGCTAGCAACTAACTGTTAAAATTCGGTAGCGGATCGTGGAGATATTTACATCATTACTCTTAAAATCCCCCCTTCTATTTTCAGCTTCTGCATTGTCTCTGCTTTGTTCTTTAAAGATCTCCTGTTATACTACTTTTCTGGTCTTAATTTCTCATTAATGACTCCTATAGAGCAACCTGACACAAATCACAGCACAAAAAACATGTAGATTTTCGGGAAGCTCTTCCTCTCATCTCAGCGATTTCAGCATTCTCTGTCCACACTCGGCTTTGTGCTTCTCCCCCCCTCGCCCCCCTCCATTGTGATTGGTTACCTTCCGGAATACTTTCAGCGGCGCGCGGGCAGATTTGAGCAGGCAGGTGGGGGCATGGCCGGAGCGTGCCTGAGCACGTTGCAGCATTACCATACATGGAAAAATCCAGATTTTCTACGTAATAATTCTTGGAAATTTGAACATGTGAATTGCGACCGGCTGCCCTAGTGTTTAGCGCTCTGCACAGCCACCCCAGACGGTCAGCAGGGAATACGTCTAAATGCATGCAAGTCATTACTTGACACTTTAGTATGGTTAAACATGACTATACATCATTATACATTATTTATAAGTCAAAAAAGTTGAAAAAGCATAATAGGGCCTCTTTAAGATGTTCAGTCCCTGAGGCCCAGGCAATGCTCCCATACTGTATGATAGGTCCTGAGTGACTAATGCTAGGCTTAGACGACTTTTAAAAGACTTGAAAAAACTGAAAACTGAAACCCTCTCACATCTAAAGACAATCAACTTACACCTGAGGACAATCAGTCATTAGTTCTCTGAGTTTTCAGTCACAGAGTGAGATTTTGAAAAGACAGAGGGTCTCACATTGCAAGACTACAACTAGATTCCTTTTGAAATTAATATTATTTCAAATCCTGCTATGGGGGATTAAAAGTGATTTCAGTCAAATAAAAAGTTTTTTTAGCAGGTAAAATGGACTGGGTGTATGAACAACTATATGCCCTCATCACATAGGCTTTGTGTCATGCATGATCACGTTAAAAACTGCAAACGCGATTGTGATTACAGGGCTGTACGCTTATTTTTTTAGGTGGTAGCACTAGTGCTAGCAAGCAAAAAAATTCAGTAGCACAAAAATAAATTTGGTAGCACACAAAGTAGGCTATGATTGAAAACTTGCATAACCTTAACCCTTGCATTTTGCTCTAATTACCTTTGAGCATGTCATCCTGGTCTCATTTGAGATTCACAATTAATATGATATCCTAGTGTGTGCAGTAATAATTGTAGAAAAATTAATAGGGGTGCACTGATTGCAATTTAGAAAAAAGAATCTAACCTGCCAATTGCAATTTTTTTGCTGATTCAGAATTATTATTATAATGTCCTTCTGTTAATTAAAACCAAACTTTAAAACATTAAACATAGCCTATTAAATAAATAAGTATACATATTGGTACAATTTAGGATAAATTAAATAGGTTGTTGTGAATGTGTTGGGAGTAGCTTTTCAGTGGCTTATTTAAAACTTTGTTTAAATAGACTAGGCTACTGTTGACTGCTCAACTCTGAAGGAGTTGCCTTTCAAGCTAGAAAAAAAGCGCTAACTTCCTGTTACCGGCTTCAAAATAAAAGTCAACTCACGTTTGGCTAGTAACAGGCTTTTAATGTGAAGGCGCACAGGAAATGTTCTGTTTGTACACGCGCTACCTTAACTGCGGTAATGTGCCGTCTCCTTCCGGTAATTGCCGTTGGTGAAGTTTTTATACCTAGAATCGCTGCACGAGCACAGATCCCGAGCACACATCTTTCACCAGCCAAAGTGGAGGGTGGACTCAATAACTTACTTGCCTAAGACTCATTTACCCGCAGTGTTAATGTAGAGCCCTCTAAGCAGTGTTGTGCAGCGCTCCTCTGTGTTTCTAAGACAGCCTCTCCTCATTAGCAGCCTGTCGCACGAGTGCGAATGGATTCGTATTCATCATCGCACGTGATCAATTTACAATCAAATGCAATCAAAACTGTCGCACTGTACAGCCCTGAATTATATTTAATAAAAAAAAAGTGAATTCAATATTCCGAGCGGGGGACATCCTGTAGTTATTTGACTAACTTTATTTGCTGATATCGTCCGCAAATAACTCTCACTCCTAACCCTGTATTTGACGGTAGAGTGTTAAGGTTGCGCGTGTCGAGGCTGCTATGTAAAAGTGTCCGAAAAAAGTGCCTCACAGGCCTCCTGCGTTGTGTTTGGTTCTGGAGAGAGTGTGACAGTGTTCACGTCATTTAGCTTGAGCCAACCCTTTAAGAATAACGATAATATCAAACCTGTTTGATAATGTCGGAACGTCAAGACGGGGAGAAGACTGGCTGAAATCGGGTCGGAAGACCACCTTATACCAAACCACTGAGATCACGGGCTCGCGCCACAACTCCAGCACGACTCCCGTGATTTCAGTCCGACATTGGAAGATTGTCTGCGACTGTCAAATCGTGTGAAAAGTTGTGTAGTGTAAGCCCAGCATTAGGCTGCTTTGGATGGCTGGCCCTGCTGAGCTGCTGTTGTGAAGGGGACGTACAGACAAAAGCCTTGTCACTACCACCAAACACAGGCACGGACGTGGGTGGAACTGTGCCAGTGTAGTAAGTGCAGCCCCAACATGTCACCATCCAGATCCCTCAACAAGAGAAACAGAAGAAGAAAAACAAATGCCTGCAAATGTCAGCACTGTAAGTCGCCTCAGAGTCAAACGTACGATGACAGGTTATTGGCAAAGCCAGCCGGGATTAGAGTAATACAAGTAGAATCAAATGTATATAAGTAAATCATTGGTCAATTTTTAAGCACCAATCAAAGTGTGTTGCAAGCAGGCCAACAGCTCCCTGGAAATGCCTACAGTACAAATACAAATAAGACATTCACAGAATTTTACAATGGTATGTAAATGATGTCTCCATGATTCTCTATGTGTCCCACATACATCCATTTATGGAAATCATAATCATCATCATCTTCAACCGCTTATCCGAAATCGGGTCGCGGGGGCAGCAGCTTGAGCAGGGAGCCCCAAACGTCTCTTTATCAACCAGCTCTGACTGGGGGATCCCGAGGCGTTCCCAGGCCAGCGTGGAGATATAATCTCTCCACCTAGTCCTGGGTCTTCCCCGAGGCCTCCTTCCAGCTGGACGCTCCTGAAACACCTCCCTAGGGAGGCGCCCTGGGGACATCCTTACCAGATGCCCGAACCACCTCAACTGGCTCCTTTCAATGCAAAGGAGTAGCGGCTCTGCCCCGAGTTCCTCACGAATGACTGAGCTTCTCACCCTATCTCTAAGGGAGACGCCCGCCACCCTCCTGAGAAAGCCCATTTCGGCCACTTGTACCCGCGATCTCGTTCTTTCGGTCATTACCCAGCCTTCATGACCATAGGTGAGGGTAGGAACAAAGATTGACCGGTAGATCGAAAGCTTTGCCTTACGACTCAGCTCTCTTTTCGTCACAACAGTGCGGTAAAGCGAGTGCAAAACCGCCCCTGCTGCTCCGATTCTCCGGCCAATCTCACGCTCCATTGTTCCCTCACTCGCAAACAAGACCCGAACTCCTTCACTTGGGGTAAGGACTCATTCCCTGAGGAAATCATAATCAAATAATCAATATTTACATAAGCGATAAAAAGATCAGTTAAAAAATCAGTAAGACAATGGACCACAAATTCTTAATTAACTAAATCAAAGTTACTATTTAGAATCTATCTTTATGACACTATACAATACATTAGTGGGGGGGGGCAAGTCAACTACTGACTTGCCGTACGCTCTGCGCTTGCACAGGACGTAATGTCTCCATAACAGCAGACGGCGCTAATCTGTATTGTGGCCCAAAAAAATACGGAAGCCGGAAGTGATGGACAGCTCTCTAGACCAGAGGTTTTCAAACTGGGGGGCGCGGGGTTATGGCAGGTGGGGGCGGATGAATATGTGAAAAAATAAATAAATAAATAGATTTGAGTTTGTGTTTTTTATATTAAGATCACGGCATAGCTGGACAAGAGTTCTTCTGCTTCGTTCTTCTCACGGCATTTAAATGCATTCATTATATTACAGAGAAATAGGTCTTGTTAAAGAAAAAGAGCACCAAGCCCAACCCAGAGGACCCTGCATACATTTTTTTATTTTAAATTAATATATATATATATATTTTTTTTTAATATATTTTTTGGGCATTTGTATGCTTTATTTGATAGTGCAGAGAGACAGAGGTGAAATGGGGCAGAGAGGGGAGTGACATGCAGAGAACGACCGCAAGTGGGAATCGAACCCGGGTCTGCTGCTGGGCCCGGCCCGGGAGGGAGACGCCTTACCAACTGAGCTAAAGGCGCCCCCTAAATTAATATTTTTATGGAAAATCCATGTGTCTTTCTTCAATAGCTTCTAATTCATCAGACCCAGTGTCTCCAAATTATTTGTTCACACAAAATTCCTCATATTTAGCCTCTTAATTTTCCTTTCAAAGTGCACCAGATTCATAGCCTGGCATTCCCAGACCTGCCACTAGGCGCTGGCAAATAAAATTTGTTTAAAAACGCACACATTTTTTTAGAATGTTTAAAAAATATGTTTAAATTTGTAAAATAATTAAAAGATCTTTCAAAACACACAGGGATTTAGAAAAAAAAAATTGGGGGGGAGGGAGGGCTCCGCTGAAATTTGTTCTCTGAGGGGGGGCTCACTCTCTCACACTTTGAAAAACCCTGCTCTAGACCATAAACATAGATATAAATACGTATTATATCTATGGACCATAAAAAGCACCATTTTTAGCATAGAGTGTTGAGCATGGTGTCGAGCAGTCAACAAGGGTTGATGCATGTGAGTACTCGCTGAACGTAACAAACACATTAAAACAATGGCTAGCGATGCGATACTGTTGTCAGCTGTTTGTGCTACCCGCCTCACTTCCGGGCTTCACTGATTCGCTAGCCCTCCACCAATCAAATTGCTCCGACTGAAAGACTGCCGACGCCGATTGAACATTGGCTGAAAAGAAGCCCGACGACATCTACGACGGCCAACGTCACCGAACACACCAAACAGATTCGTGTCCCCGCCCCCTCCAGACTCTCCGATGGCCGATTATCCCAAGAGTACCTATTTGCAGACCCATGGGGGAAACCATTGAAAATGGAGCTCCACCGGAAATAGGATGGGGCCACGCCCCGAACTAATTTCATTGGTCAGAATTGTACGCCCCAAACTCAGTTCATTCGTTCATTGGTCAAAAGCGTTGTCCCTCCCCGAACGTCATTTCATTGGTGGAAAACCATGAACTCTCAATTTCATTGGTTTAGAAGACGATTTGTAAATTTGACAGCTATAAGTGCCGGTACATTTGACAGCTTCATTCAATGATTGTACTGTAAAGTACAAGTATCAGAATGGCTTTCTGTCCTCAGCCAGGAAAAGACACACACTCAGACCATGACTCAGACAAGCAGCTTTTGGAAGTCAGGATAATTATATATTTGTTGTAAAGGGCCGTTGGTTAGTCACTACAGCTGTTCACGTGAGCAGCCAGTGTTAACGTATGGTCATGCTTTCGGTGCATGCACATCTGACGTCTCCTCTCGTGCATCTAATTAGAGAGCGAGCGGGTGATGTAGTTGCCGAGGGAACAGTGTGACAGCGGACTTCTGCGCGGACGGCCTGAGAGATTTGGCCGTGTGTTTTAACTGTTGATTATTCCGGTATTATGTGCGTTCATATACCTGTAAGTACCTCCCCCTTTATGCTTATGTAAGGGCGTTTTATGTTGATTGTTAGATCGCCATTACTAGCGTTTTTCTGTACTGTATAATGTTTTTAATGCAACGGCAGCGTCAGAACGCCATTAGCCTATGTAACATATGAACGTGACGCATATTATTTAATTATTTAAGGGATCGCTGTCATGTTTTATATTACTGTTTGTTTGACTGTAATATTGTTATTAGCCTGGTGTGTATAAGCAGCATTGTATTATGTGTGGCTAAGTATTCTTTCTGTATTTGTCTATTTACAGAACCACACTCATTCCAACAGTTGTGAACCACCGATGTTTATTCTGCATTCTTTCATTAAACCCCATTTGGACTATACATCCTCTGCGCATTTTTACCAGATGCACCACAGCGGCTTCTAAGCTATTTCTTACCAGAATATAATCTCTCTCCACAACAATATTTGTTACACAGATATGCCTAATTGTTTGTTAGACAGATAGGCCTACTAGAAAT